>NC_142887.1:6315000-6662500 GCF_051225735.1 Oryctolagus cuniculus | reverse complement strand
TCCACTGGTTCACTCCAAGATGGCTGCAATGACCAGAGCTGCGCCAATTCAAAGCCAGGAGCCAGGAGCTCCATCTGGGTCTCCCACGTGGGTGCAGGGGCCCAAGGACTTGGGCCATCTTCTACTGCTCTCCCAGGCCACAGCAGAGAGCTGGATCAGAAGTGGAGCAGCTGGGTCTCGAACCGGTGCCCATATGGGATGCCGGCACTGTAGGTTGAGGCTTTACCCACTACCCCACAGTGCTGGGCCCCTGACTGATTTTAAGTGTGCGGCACAGTTGCTGGTAGCAGGAGCCCGTGAAGGTGTGAAGGGTGGATTAAGAGGAAAACCGCTGGTGTCGAACACCAAAATACAGTGTTCTTGGCTTCTGGGAGAGACCAGCACCTGTCGCCAGAGAACTGGGTCAGCTTCTGGTGGAGGATGCTTCACTTTACCTGCTCGATATCTAATACTTTAGTCTGAAGTAGATGAGCCCGGCGCGGAGGTGAAAGGCCGCGCCCCACACCCGGAAGTACGGGTCGGGCGACGCTGGTCCTTGTAGCAGTGGTGGATCCATGGGTCTATGGATCAGCCAACCGTGGGTCCATGGGTCTATGGATCAGCCAACCGTGGGTCCATGGGTCTATGGATCAGCCAACTGTGGGTCCATGGGTCTATGGATCAGCCAACCGTGGGTCGCAAATACTGGAAGGAAGAGCTTGGTCTCTCCACTGAGCAGGTGAGGAAGCTGTTCCTGTCGCAGCTCCCAAACCACAGAGCACACGCAGCGTTCACAGGCACACAGCTCCGCTAGGGTGCACCTGACTTCCGTGCGCGTGCCACGCCGCCTCACAGAGGAGCTCGAGCATCCTTGGGTTGTGGTCCACGCGGGGGTCCCGGACCCGAGCCTGTGGGGTGCCAGGGCGCAGCTGTCACGGAACAGCCCAGGGCTTGCTGAGACGTTTCCTAAAACACGAAGTTCTTCAAAGCGTCCAGACATGTCTGGCTGAGCACCGCCCGCGATGCCAGCTAAGCCAGGGCTACCCACACACACGTCACCCCGCTGTCTGTAGAGCGAGGAAGACAAGGGCGCACTGCTGCACACGGGGGACTCCGCAGCTCGCAGCGCTCAGGAGAGCTTCCCAAAGCCTGTAAAAGCAATTCGTCCTGGCAACCGCGGAAGCAGCGTGCCCTCGCTTCAGACAATTTGCCTCTGTGCGATCGCACACGTGTGGCTTCTTGAGAGGCTTTCACGGCAGTGATCAGAGACGACACTGAGTGGACATGGGCGGGACGTGGGCGTGCGGGGAAATCAACGAGCTGTTTCCACACTGCCGGGAGCCGTGGTCCAGGCTCATCCTCGCCATCACGCAGGTCACCTCCAGTTCTCCCCAGGAAAGGGATGGAAAGGGGATTAGCAGACACCACCCAGTAAGCCAGAATACACAGGTGACTTCAGGGCACGGAATCCAACCCGAAGTAGCCACGAAGTTCCACTAAGGTCGCAGAGGGTGTGCGTGTGTGTGTGTGTGTGTGTGCGTGCATGCATGTGTATGTGCTCACACATGTGTGTACACGCAAGTGTGCATGTGTGTGTGTGGATGCACATGTGCGCATGTGTCTGTTTATGTGCCCACATGTGTGTATGTGTGTGCGCATGCATGTGCATGTGCTCACACACGTGTGTGCACGCAAGTGTGTATGTGTGTAGGTGCACATGTGTGCATGTATGTGTTTATGTGCCCACACGTGTGTGTGTGTGTGCATGCATGTGTAGACGCAGGATTCAGACACACCTGCAGCCATCGTGCTAAGCGTGGAGCCCACGTGTTCGGGGCCGTCCTCAATCCTGGGGAGAGTATCTCTGAGCACTGCACACTCTACCTTTTGGTCCCGACATTCCCCGTCTACTGTCTGTCCAGGCTGCTCCTGGCAGGGCCCTGACTTCCAGTCACATCCCATCATCTTCTTGGCCTTTCCTGTGTTACGTGTGCACAGCAGGGGCCTCACTGTCTCTCGTGGAAAAGGCGTCCCGTGTCTGAGCTGGTCGCTCAGGCTGCAGGAACTCGGGAACGGAGGCAACGCACATTCTCCTTGCTCAGTGAGCTCGGGGTTGATCAGCACGGACAGGCAGGGCGGAAGCAAAGCAGCCATCGATCTACGCCAGTGGATGCCTTCAGGGATGGGGAAACGAGGCTGAAGGAGAAGGAGCCTGCTCCGAGACACAGAAAACGCTGAAGGCAGATCCTGACTCGAAACCTGGTTATTAATTCTCAGCGACGGGAGGGAGATGCAGAAACGAACGAGAACAGAAGCCGGCATTTGAGCCTCTCCCTGGCGCTGCGCTGAGCGCCTACCTTGCATCTCCGCGGTTCAGAGCCTGGGGCAGATTTGTGGACCTCCTATTCCAGTGAGACAGGAGGTGCCCAGTAATGCACGCGTTACATGGTGGCTTCAGGGAATAAAACACCGTGATGTAGCCATCCTAGTGACATGGCCATCCTGGTGGTATAGCCATCTTGGTGGTGTGGCCATCCTGGTGGTGTAGCCATCCCAGTGACATAGCCATCCCAGTGGTATAGCCATCCCAGTGACATAGCCATCCCAGTGGTATAGCCATCCCAGTGACATAGCCATCTTGGTGGTGTAGCCATCCTGGTTGTATAGCGATCTTGGTGCAACACTACTTCAGGAGGCGAACATCTCCTGCGAGGACTCCATCACGCTGAGAACCGAATGAGGAGCAGGAGGCAGTGTGGGTACCGGAGTCCGTTCTTCACCGAACCCATCATCCACAACCCTTGGTCTCGGTGCAGTGCCGCCCACGGATGAGGCGGGGGTGTTTCTCCCTCCCTGGGCTCAGAATTCGAAAGGCAGAGTTACAGAGAGGCAGAGGCAGAGAGAGAGAGGGAGAGAAGGAGAGAGGGAGAGGGAGAGAGGGAGAGAGAGAGAGGGAGAGAGGGAGAGAGAGAGAGAGAGAGAGGTCTTCCACCTCCTGGTTCACTCCCCAAATGGCCAGAACATCCAGAGCTGGGCTGATCCGAAGCCATGAGCCTCTTCTGGGTCTCCCACGCGGGTGCAGGGGCACAAGGACTTGGGCCATCTTCCACTGCTTTCCCAGGACACAGCAGAGAGCTGGATCAGAAGTGGAGCAGCCGGGACTTGAACCGGCGCCCATATGGGATGCCGGCACTGCAGCCGGCGGCTTTACCCACTACTACAGTGCTGGCCCCAAGAGGCACATTCTTGAGCCAGCCTACTGCTCCCAGGAATAAGAGGAGAGACATGGTGGACACGGCCACCCCCAGAAGGGCCAGCTGACCCCAGACTCCTGCGCTGGGCAAGGCCAGAGGCCATGCGCCAAGCCCAGCCTGCCCCAGCGGCTGTGTCCTGGACCTCGGCTGCCCAGCAACACAACTACAGACACGCCGACTGGAGCACGCTGCACGTCTGGTGTGAACGCCTCCCCCGCAGCACTCAGCAGCCATTGCTCCCGGGTCCCGGATCTGGGATGGGCACTCCAAAAGAAACAAGTGCAAAGGCGGGAAAGAAAGCAGAGGTAAAGCCCGAGGCACAGGCAGAAGACCAGAGCCGCTGGTGTCACGTGTGTGTCAAGTGAACTCGATGCCAGGTGTGTGGATGGGGGGAGGGGGGGTCTGGCTGGCTACAGCCCTGCGTGCCCAGGAGAGACTGTATCCGAGCTCAGCGGAACGACCTCGCGGTTACACAGGGACTGGCCGGATCCGCTCATCTTGTAGGCCTTTTAACCCCATTTCCCCAAAAGTTTTGGAAGTGTGGCTCTCAAGTGGGGGAGTATATTCAAAACAGCTGGATTGGATGTTCTGCCTGACTTCTCTGCACACGTGGCGAGCAGCATCTCAGGTCCAAAAGGGTTAAAGAGCAGTGACAGGGAAGACACCGCCTGATGTCCTGTAGTGAGCCCCGGGACCGGCCTAAGCAGCCTGGGAGCTCCGCCGCACGGTCAGTACAGGGTCATCAAGGGGAACGCTGCGGCCCGACTCCCCAGCGGCAGGGACGGCACGCACAGAGCACAGGTGGATGAACCCCCAGGAGCGAGTCTCCCCTCCCACCCGCCACACCCCTCGGGCAGTCCAAGGGCAAAAACGCGTTTCTCTAAGGGCACCACAGAAGGACTCCTCCCAGGGCAAGGCAAGACCCGGATGTCACACACACGTTGCCACCCACGTCTCACCCATGACTCAGCACTGTGGTGCAGCACTCGGCTGAGCTGTCCTCACCAGGTCACCGAATGTCCCCAAGGCAGGCCTGCCTCTCCCCAGAGGTCACTGGTTTCATTTGCTAAAACACTGCATTAGAGGTGCACATATTCGTGGGCCACATTGCAAAATCTCCACACGCATGCTGGTCGAACCAGGGTAATCCACACCGCCCATGTCACTTCATGATTGGCACCTCGCAGCTCCTTCCTATCTGTTCTTACAACATATATAGACCCCTGTAAATGACATTCCCCAGTGGGTCTGCCCTGCCGGGCAGGCCAGCTCCTCACAGAGCCCCGTGGTGCTCAAAGGGGGTCCTGGAGTTAGAAGGGCGTTGGAAGCCCCTGTGTGCTGAGTGACGTCAGTGCCTGTGAAATTCAGTCCTGAGTAGCAAGTGCAGGATATCAGGAGAAACTCGAAAGCGGGAACCTGTTCCGACCCTTGCCAGAGAAAATGAAGATGTTGATAACGGAATTCGACCCCGAACAGGAACGGTGGGTAAGCACCCTGCAGCCAGGCAGACGCCCTGGCCAGGGCCTCGGGAAACTGAGCAGCGCCCGTGGGGAGGAAGGAGCGTCCTGTCAAACCCTCACTCCTGCCTGGGCCCCGAAGAGCCGCGCGGGCCCTGGAACACTCAGGGGAGTCTCAGGGGGCAGCGAGGATTCTCGGTGCAGGTGGGAGCCTGGCGGTGATGGATGTGGCCATCGCCAGGAGGGGCTCCAGGTCCTGGGCCTTCTGAGGTGCCCCCCACCCCGCCCGGAGAGCATCCGTCTCCCCTCGCTGCCCGGGCTGCAGAGAGAGACGCTGGGTGTACACCCTAGTGCTGCCATCACTCTGGCAACAACAGGTGTGGCAGGAAACAAGCCACACCTGCTACCATCAGGAGGCGAAGCCAGAGATCCTGGCCCAGAGGGCACAGACCCAGAACCAGCCCAGACGCCTCACACGGAGCACGGACCCGGAACCAACCCAGACGCCTCACACGGAGCACGGACCCGGAACCAACCCAGACGCCTCACACGGAGCACGGAACCGGAACCAACCCAGACGCCTCACACGGAGCACGGAACCGGAACTAGCCCAGACAGCCTCACACGGAGCACAGAACCAGAACCAGCCCAGACAGCCTCACATGGGGCACGGACTCACAGAGGGCACGGAACCGGAACCAGCCCAGCAGCCTCACACAGAACACGGAACCAGAACCACCCCAGGCAGCCTCACACAGAACACGGAACCAGAACCACCCCAGGCAGCCTCACACAGAACACGGAACTGGAACCAGCCCACGCAGCCTCACATAGAACATGGAACCGGAACCAGCCCAGGCAGCCTCACACGGAGCACAGAACTGGAACCAGCCCAGACAGCCTCACACAGAGCACAGAAACGGAACCAGCCCACATAGCCTCACCCAGGGCACGGACTCACAGAGGGCACGGACCTGGAACCAGCCCAGACGCCTTACATGGAGCACGGAACCAGAACCAGTCCCAGCAGCCTCACACAGAACACGGAACCGGAACCAGCCCACGTAGCCTCACACGGGGCACGGACTCACAGAGGGCTCGGAACCGGAACCAGCCCAGCAGCCTCACACAGAACACAGAACCGGAACCAGCCCAGGCAGCCTCACACAGAACATGGAACCGGAACCAGCCCATGCAGCCTCACCCGGATCACCAACTCCCAGAGGCCTGCTCAGGGACCAGAGACCACACATCCCTCTTTCCTCCCTGGAGCCACAACCTCCCTTTCCCGCAGTCCCTGTGGATTGGAGGGAGGCGTGCACCCCAAGCTGGGGTGGGCATGTGACTGAGGCCTGGCCAACCAGAACACTCTGCGGCACGGCGTCATCGGAGATGAGCACTTGGTGCAACCAATCCAATCACAGAAAACTCCCGGGCATCCCGGGAGGGTGGGAAGGACCTCTGTCCTGAGACTGTTGCAGGCAGGAACGCAGTCTCAGGGTCACTGCCAGCTTTGATTTTACTTATTTATTTATTTACTTATCTATCTATCTATCTATCTATCTACACAGAGGGGACCAAGTGAGCGAGGGGGAGGCACGCAGTGCGGAGAAGCCGAGCGGGATTCGTAGCCACGGCGGCGCAGTTTCCATCGCAGAGGCAGCCATGCCTGAAGGCAGTCCCACCCGCAGAATCCTGTTTTATGAACCAATAAATTCTCCACTTTGCTTAATCCAGCCTGAATAGGGTTTCTGTCTCCAGCAATTAACAAACTCACAGTGAACGCATCTGGGGAATCGGCGGGCAGCTCTCTGCCTTCTGAGAAGAAACAAATCGGGCCTTAGAGCTGCAGCGGCTTCCGCATCGGGCGCGCTCCGCGTGCACACACACACACTCTGCTCCGATCAGACAAAAATGAACTTAACTCAAAACATGATTACTGATACCGCACAATTTGTCTCATCAGTTAGAATGAGGATTGCTATGAGGCTGTTGCATATTAAACGTAACCTTAGAGCCATACACACGCTCACTGCCATCAGAATGCAGGGTCTGTAAGGACTGCGTGTGGACCTTGAGGTCTCTGCTCCTTGTCCGCCCCGCCCTTGGACTGCATGTGGACCACGAGGCCTCTGCTCCGTGTGTGCCCCGCCCTCAGACTGCGCGTGGACGCGAGGTCTCTGCTCCATGTGTGCCCTGCCCTCGGGACTGTGCGTAGACCGTGAGGTCTCTGCTCCGTGTCCCCCCACCCTGGACTGCATGTGGACTGCGAGGCCTCTGCTCCATGTGTGCCCCGCCCTCAGACTGCGCGTGGATGCGAGGTCTCTGCTCCATGTGTGCCCTGCCCTCGGGACTGTGCGTAGACCGTGAGGTCTCTGCTCCGTGTCCCCCCACCCTGGACTGCATGTGGACTGCGAGGCCTCTGCTCCATGTGTGCCCCGCCCTCAGACTGCGCGTGGACGCGAGGTCTCTGCTCCGTGTGTGCCCTGCCCTCGGGACTGCGCGAGGACCGTGAGGTCTCTGCTCCTTGTCCGCCCCGCCCTTGGACTGCACGTGGACGCGAGGACTCTTCTCCGTGTTCCCCCCAACTGGACTGCACGTGGACGCGAGGCCTCTGCTCCATGTCCACCCCACCCTCGGATGGGATGGGATTGAACTTCTGTTTCCCCTGTCGCGGGCACTCACTCCCACCTCCGGGCCACGGGCCAGCGGCCTGCAGACATGCGGGCAGCTGCAGGCTGGGAGCCGCGAGCACCCACCCACCTCCCGAGCGCCCCTCTCCGGAAGTGCACCCCGGACAGCAGAGAGCAATGCATCATTCAGCTGCCTGGGCATCGGGGTTCATGCGGACAGCAGGTCTGCACCACACCCGCGCTCGTGGGTCACCAGTCACTGGGGCTTGCTGTCCACGTCTGGAGCAGTGCCGGGTCCACAGCAGATTACAGGAGCTGCAGCCACATCCCCGGTACCCCAGCCCCACCGCCCACGCCCCCCGCGAGAGTCCATGTGCACAAGTAATTCACCCACTAGGAGGCCCCCAGACCCACGGGGTCAGCAGCGTCAGTCCTGGTGTCACGCATCCCGAGGGTGGGGACCAAGGTGCAGGGACACGCATGCCCCAGGAGCCAGCACCATCAAAACCCCATGCCCTGCCAGTCTACCTCCCGGCAGCTGCCAATCATCTTGAGGCCACGCCTCCACCTGTCCCAGAAGGCTGAGGTGCACCGAGTCCAGTACCCAGCCCACGGTCAGAATCCGGGACTGAGCGCCAAGTCCAGTACCCAGCCCGCGCAGTCAGAATCCGGGACTGAGCACCGAGTCCAGCACCCAGCCCGCGCAGTCAGAATCCGGGTCTGAGCGCCGAGTCCAGCACCCAGCCCGCGCAGTCAGAATCCGGGACTGAGCGCCGAGTCCAGCACCCAGCCCGCGCAGTCAGAATCCGGGTCTGAGCGCCGAGTCCAGCACCCAGCCCGCGCAGTCAGAATCCGGGACTGAGCGCCGAGTCCAGCACCCAGCCCGCGCAGTCAGAATCCGGGACTGAGCGCCGAGTCCAGCACCCAGCCCGCGCAGTCAGAATCTGGGACTGAGCGCCGAGTCCAGCACCCAGCCCGCGCAGTCAGAATCCGGGACTGAGCGCCGAGTCCAGCACCCAGCCCGCGCAGTCAGAATCCGGGACTGAGCGCCGAGTCCAGCACCCAGCCCGCGCAGTCAGAATCCGGGACTGAGCGCCGAGTCCAGCACCCAGCCCGCGCAGTCAGAATCCGGGTCTGAGCGCCGAGTCCAGCACCCAGCCCGCGCAGTCAGAATCCGGGACTGAGCGCCGAGTCCAGTACCCAGCCCGCGCAGTCAGAATCCGGGTCTGAGCGCCGAGTCCAGCACCCAGCCCGCGCAGTCAGAATCCGGGACTGAGCGCCGAGTCCAGCACCCAGCCCGCGCAGTCAGAATCCGGGACTGAGCGCCGAGTCCAGCACCCAGCCCGCGCAGTCAGAATCCGGGACTGAGCGCCGAGTCCAGCACCCAGCCCGCGCAGTCAGAATCCGGGACTGAGCGCCGAGTCCAGCACCCAGCCCGCGCAGTCAGAATCCGGGACTGAGCACCGAGTCCAGCACCCAGCTGCGCAGTCAGAATCCGGGACTGAGCGCCGAGTCCAGCACCCAGCCCGCGCAGTCAGAATCCGGGACTGAGCACCGAGTCCAGCACCCAGCTGCGCAGTCAGAATCCAGGACTGAGCGCCGAGTCCAGGCAGCGCATTAAACAGTGCTCGGAGAGCAGTTCTGACTCAAACAGCCTTGGCCTCGGGGGTCCACAGGTGGTGGGCGACGTCCACTGAGAACACGCATGTCCCAGTCAGTAAGCCACCAGCCTGTCGGCGTCCGCGTTCCCGCTCTTCCTGGCGTGGGTACTTATGAATATTCTCCCAGGGGAGGCAGAGGCGGGCTTCCAGAGGCTCTCAGCGCCGCGCCGTTTATGGATTCTGTGCTCGTTTCGTGGTTTCCGTGCTGCCGCGTGGCTCACAGAGACGTGGCCGTGGGTCACCGAGGCTGAGGGGCGGGGCTCTGTTCTGCCCAGGCCACTTGACATTCCTCACACGGCTCGCAGGCCGCGCAGAATTGTCAGCCTGCTGCGGACTGACTGACTTCCGAGTCGCCCGTGGCTGCCTCGGCAGGGCCAGACCCTGTGTGTCCCACAGCCCGAGTGCTCCCCACTGTGCAGAACACAGGGCTTGAACATAACCACGGCAGACACTAGCGGGGACCCTGCCTCGTGGCGCTGTGTGTGGCTCAGCTTACCCGTCCATCCCTGAGAGCAGGACTCCCCGGAGGACTCCTGATCCTACCTTATATCCCACCTTCAGGCGGAGGTGCCATCGCTGTCACACCCGGGGAACCCATATGGGCTTGTCCGATCCTGCCGCCCACTGACCGGTCCATGACGGGCACCTCTGCCTGCGCCAGCCCCAAGCCTCCTGGGCAGCTCCAGGCACAGTGAGGACTAGCTCACATCCATCTCTAGGTAGAGAACGTGAGGATGCAGCCGCTCCCCTTGAAGCGTTGATGAGCCCGTTTCCTGCTGTAGGTGAGTGCGTGGGCCACAGGGGCGAGGATGGACGGTGTTTACAGGTCAGAGCCAACACAGCCACACTAATCCCGAGAGCCAGAAAACACAGCCAGGAGCAGGCTCAGCTGGGCCACAGAACTGCAGCAGCAGAACCAGGTGTGGCTGCGGCGTGGCCTCCTGTGCAGCCGGACAAAGCCAGATGGGACAACAGACTGCTGCTGTGGGCTAGGAAGGAGCAGCCATGCCAGCCCCCGGGGCCAGCATCCCAGACCCCCACTCCAATCTGCAGGAATGGCAAAGCCAGTCCCCGGGGGGCCAGCATCCCGGACCCCACTCCGATCTGAAGGAGCAGCCATGCCAGCCCCTGGGGACCAGCATCCCAGACCCCTACTCCAATCTGCAGGAACAGCAAAGCCAGTCCCCGGGGGCCAGCATCCCAGACCCCCACTCCAATCTGCAGGAACAGCAAAGCCAGTCCCCGGGGGCCAGCATCCCGGACGCCCCCTCCAATCTGAAGGAGCAGCTATGCCAGCCCCCGGGGGGCCAGCATCCGGACCCCCCTCCGATCTGAAGGAGCAGCAATACCAGCCCCCAGGGGGCAGCATCTGGACCCCACCTCTGATCTGCAGCAGCTATGCCAGACCCCGGGGGCCAGCATCCTGGCCCAGTGCCACCTGCCCTGGGACGTACTCACTCCCCCTCCGATCTGGAGGCATCTTCAGGCAGAGCAGAGGCAGAACCCCCGGCCGTGGTGGTCTTTGGGCTGGCAGGGTGTTGTAGCTCTCACCTACAGCACAGAGCACCGGGGGGCGGGGGGACACACATTTGGCAGGGTGATCAAGACACATCGTGGGACGCTCACATCCCATCCTGGAGTGCCTGGGTTCCAGTCCCAGCTCCTCCACTCCTGATCTCGCTTCTTGGTGCGAATACAAGATCTGAGTACTCGAGAACTTAGATCCCTGCCATCCATATGGGAGACCAAATTACGTTCTGGGCTTCTTGCTTCCGCCTGGCCCCACCCTGGCTCTTGTGAACATTTGGGGAGCGAACCAGAGGAAGGAGGATCACTGTCTCTGTCTCTCTGCATTTCAAATAAAATGAAAATAGTGTAAAAAGAAGAACTTAGCAGGGGGTCAGGACGGGGCCGACTGACCCAGTCCAGAGCCCTCCATGGATTACTGAGTGTGGCCTGAAGAAGCCAGGGGAAGGCGCAGGAGCAGACTTGTGGTGGCCACATCGGGGAGAGGCCCCAGACGCAGAGCCATGCGGGAAAGCCGCTCTGACTCCCACACCCCTGCGATGGGGCAGACGGGTTCAGTCGGAGAGACCGGGTCAGCGCCTCGGCCCCTGCAAGGCTCGGGTGCGAGTGGACGAAGCTGGGCAAGACAGAAGCACCGCACCCGCATCGTCGCCCACTGCTCCAGCCCCAGCACAGCCCTGAAAAGTGCCCACAACAGAGGAGCAACTTCGGAGGAGGAGGAGGAGGAGGAGGAGGAGAGGAGGAGGAGAGGAGGAGGAGGAGGAGGAGGAGGAGGAGAGAAGGAGGAGGAGGAGAGGAGGAGGAGAGGAGAGGAGGAGGAGGAGGGGAGGAGGAGAGGAGGAGGAGAGGAGGAGGAGAGGAGGAGGAGAGGAGGGGGAGAGGAGGGGGAGAGGAGGAGGAGGAGAGGAGGAGGAGAGGAGAGGAGGAGGGGGAGAGGAGGAGGAGAGGAGGAGGAGAGGAGGAGGAGGAGAGGAGGAGGAGAGGAGGAGGAGAGGAGGAGGAGGAGAGGAGGAGGAGGAGAGGAGGAGGAGAGGAGGAGGAGAGGAGGAGGAGAAGGAGGAGAGGAGGAGGAGGAGAGGAGGAGAGGAGAGGAGGAGGAGGAGGAGGAGGAGGAGAGGAGGAGGAGGAGGAGGAGGAGGAGGAGAGGAGGAGGAGGAGAGGAGGAGGAGGAGAGGAGGAGGAGGAGGAGAGGAGGAGGAGGAGGAGAGGAGGAGGAGAGGAGGAGGAGGAGAGGAGGAGGAGGAGGAGAGGAGGAGGAGAGGAGGAGGAGGAGGAGGAGGAGGAGGAGGAGGAGGAGGAGGAGGAGGAGAGGAGGAGGAGGAGGAGGAGAGGAGGAGGAGAGGAGGAGGAGAGGAGGAGGAGGAGGAGGAGGAGGAGGAGGAGAGGAGGAGGAGAGGAGGAGGAGAGGAGGAGGAGGAGGAGGAGGAGAGGAGGAGGAGAGGAGGAGGAGGAGGAGGAGGAGAGGAGGAGGAGGAGGAGGAGGAGGAGGAGGAGGAGAGGAGGAGGAGAGGAGGAGGAGGAGGAGGAGGAGGAGAGGAGGAGGAGAGGAGGAGGAGAGGAGGAGGAGAGGAGGAGGAGGAGGAGGAGAGGAGGAGAGGAGGAGGAGAGGAGGAGAGGAGGAGGAGAGGAGGAGGAGAGGAGGAGGAGAACGCACAACTCCAGGCCCAGAAAAATCAACTGAATGACCTGGGACGGAGATGAATGTTCTGCCAGGCGTGCAAAGTGGGCGATGAGACAGAGACTGGAGGGGAAACCACCTCTCTCACACCCAGCACACCTGGCTCCAGCTCGCTCTACAAAGCTGCCCCTCCTACAGGGGACCCTCAGAACACGCTCATTCCCAGGGATCCACTTGTCCACAGAACGTGCCGTGCAGGGGCCGCCGCCCCGTGCTCTCCTGCGAGCGTCCGTGACGCCCGTCCACGGCGTGCGCCTCCTGGTGCGTCTCAGAACTGAAGGAGAAGCTGTGTCCTCGTCAGGTCCCCGGGCTGGGTCAGCTCCTGGCTCTTCCCAGCGCTTGGCAGCTAGACGGGGAGGCCCACGATCACCCTGGTCCACCACGTGCTGGCTGAGCTCGGAGCTCAGCATCGCCGTGTGTGCGGGAGGGCAGATTACAGCCGGCAGCGGGGACAGTGCACAGAGAAGGGGGGCCCAGGTGGGGAATCCCAGGGTCTTCTCCCCATGGGGGTCACGCAGACAGCACTCACTGCCCTGCAGGGTGGGCGAGCACTGGTAGGGAAGCTGTCCAAGGCCTGGTGCCCACGGCACTTGATGGGGGTGGGGAGGGTTAGCATCCATGGTGACCACCTGTGCAGTGACCCTAGCCTCTGGAGAAGTAGTCGGTGCTGCGCGTGTCCAGGCCTCCGCCACAAATCCCGCTGTCAGCACAGAGCAGTGGCACGGCCCAGGGTCTGTCAGTGGGCGGATCCACCCTTATCCAGGCAGGACACCCCGAGAGCTTGGTGGTCAACCCAAGGAGCCAGGGATCAAGGGCAAACTTTGTTTTCTTCGGGCAATGTTAATGCTGCACTGCCCACCTGCAGTGCTCTCTGGACAAACAGAATGAGGCTGACGGCTACAGGGACCAACGGAAGCCGACTCCCCATCAGTGAGAACCAATGGAAGCCAACAACCCATCCGCGGGGACCAATGGAAGCCGACTCCCCATCCGTGGGGACCAACGGAAGCCGACTCCCCATCACCAGGTGTTGTCAGGTCTCCTGTGCGCTTGACAAGGGCCTTCCTTGTGGTCCCGGAAGACGTGGAGGTCATAGAGGTGAATCCAGCTTTCAGTTCCATCCATCAACTTAGGACAGAATCCCTGGTGGCCAAGTGCGTGGCTCCAGCTCACGGCTCCCGGCCCCCCGTGAACGCCGAGTGGGTGGGAGGAGCCGGCAGACAAGCCGCAGCTGCGTGGAGTCTGTGACCTGTCGATGGCCATTTGTCACGGTGGTGGTGGCGGGGGACAGATAACACGCTCCAAGAACAGAAGTGCAGCCCCCATCCCCTTGGCTTGTAAGCTGGTCACTGTGGAGGAACAGTGAAGTGGCTTTTCAGAAGTCTGATTCAGCCCTCTGCGCCCCAGAGTGGCAGGGATAAGAGCTCAGTTGTTTATTCCGGTGAAAAGAGACGCACTTCTTGATGAAGGGCCCGGCAGCGGTGCGCACGGGAGCAACGCCCTGGCTTCTCTGCTGGGAGCCGGCAGCAGCGTCCACACCGAACGGCTCTCTCTCTCGAAGCCCGGCGCGATTCCACCAGGCTCGGAACTGCTTCTCCGTCTGCAGAGATGGACCGTGAGTGTGCAGTGACGGATGACGGCGTGGACACCACGGGAAAGGGGGAGACAGCTGGGAGGCGAGGCGGCCTCAGATCACAGCAGCTCCTGGTTGACAGATTACGGAGTCTTAATAAGAGGCCGGCTTGCTCGCTGGCTGGGAAAGGGTCCGCTCTCCTTTGCAATCCATGAAGTTTCTACTTTTCATTTGCTTTGTTTGCGGAAAAAAAAAATCATCAGGCTGCGTGGGCAGCTGAGACCAGTGTGCCCTGCCCGGGCCAGCTGGCCCTGCCCCCAGCTCCTTCCTTCCCTCTCTCGTGGACACCACCCTCAACCTTTTTGTTTCACAACCTGCAGGTGCCCCTCCACCTTGGAGAGCAGCGGTTCTCAAAGCACAGGCGTCCACGCATCGCCTCGCAGCCTTGCTGCAACAATGCAGGGCCCCACCCCAACTCCCCACTCCAGGACTGAGCCCTGGGCTGCTCAATTCTAAGGAGTTCTCGGGTGACACAGAGGCCAGAAACCACCCTTTGAGAGCCCCTGCATTAGAGACGCACCAGTGATTACTAGAAAGATTCTACCCTTCTCAGCACAGGATGTGGGGGTCGGGGCCAGAGCAGGTGCACAGGAGGCAGGAGAGAAAGCAGATGGTTCTACCCTCAGCTGTGCCAAAGCCTCACCCATCACCTCCCAGAGAACTGACAGGTGGCGCCTGAGGGGGCTGTTCACAGACAGTCACAGACGAGGCTCGCACACAGCCTTGGTTACCCCGGGAGGAGCCCAGCTCCCCTCAACCTCAGACATGGGGCTAGGGTCAGGGCTCCCCAAATGGCCCTAACAGCCAGGCCTGGGCCAGGCCGAAGCCAGGAGCTTCATCTAGCCGACCACACGGGTGCAAAGGCCCAAGCACGTGGGCCATCTTCCACTGCATTGCCAGATGCATTAGCAGGGAGCTGGATCAGAAATGGAGCAGCCGGGACTCAAACTGGTGCCCATGTGGGATGCCAGAGGCCAGGCAGCAGCTTAACTCGTTCCACCACAAAGCCAGGCCCCTCTTCCAGACCTTAATCCTGAATACCTACAACAACCGCCCGCCGACACATTAGTGGCTCTGTTTCCTGTTCTAATACAGCAGCCGTGTGCCCGCTTTGGTTTTACCGCCCTGTTCCAAAACACTGAAACAGCGCAAAATACCCCAGTGCCTCTCTCCAGAGCCCAGCCGTTTCTGAGGGTGGAGGGGCCACTGTGACTGGTGCCCAGAGAGGCTGTGACCTGGCTGGCTGTGGGAGGGAGTGGGCTGCTCCCTCCTGTCCCCAGACACCAGCACCTGCTTCCAGATCTCTGATCATGTGGGCTCCGGCCCTCAGATCACAAGCAGGCGATGCTAACAGCAAAAGAGAGAAAGCTGTCAGAAGCGTGTGACAGTGAGTTACAGACTCGTTCCTCGGACACACGAGGGAGTGAGCAGCAGATACGCGGAGGGCAATCAGGGTGCATTAGCCTGACACGGCACCCACATCCGGGTAACAAACCGCTCCCTGGGGAGGGCCACACACTCCTGGATCACAGAGAACTCAGCTCCCAGCCGGGCCCCAGCAGCCCCAACCGTGGTGGTGGCAGAATGCAAACCCCCACCCCCCCCCCGCAGGAGACCAAACTGGCACTCCCCGGCTGCTCCTGGGGCGCACCACACAGCCCATGCCTTCCACGCACACACTTCATCTAACCCGCACCTGTCCTGCGCGCGCACACACACACACACACACACACACGATGCCTGCAGCCGGCTCTCAAGGAAACAGACATGGAAGGGTGGCTGGACCTGTTCACGCAGCCGGCACGTGTGTCAGGCGGGGACTCGGCACCAGCTGCCCACGTGGTGTGAGTCCTGATCCCGCTCTCTGGGACCAAGTGCCTTGTCTACCCGGGCCCTGGCTCCTAGCTTTGCATTTTGCCAGGTTCTATCACCCTTCTCAAGTGCATCTGATATGGAGCTTGCGGACTTGGGAACCTGACATTAATTTCCCGTCCCTCATTCCTGGCATCTTGAGGGACCAAGTCTTGTTTTAAGTCCGAGTGGCTTAGCACAAACTTCCTTATGGACGGTCTCACGCACAGTCTGGGGCACTCCTCCTTCTAGTGAGTCGGGATCCAGCCTCCCTCTTCCTGTGATGCCACCATCCATGACCCGAGAGGAGGAGGCGGCGCCCTGGTACTGAAGTTGCCTGTGCTAGAGGTTGGCAGCCGCTGGTGCTCACGCAGCCATCTGGCAGACCGCGGTCCTGTGGCCCCAGCCCCGTGGCAAGGGCAGGCAGGAGACGTAGGAGCTCACAGCTGTTGGATGCACAGACACGGACAGCAAGACCTTCCCTGTGACCCCCCTCCCAACGCTGAGCAGTGAAAGCACTTATACACCATCCCACTCCCCCGGGAGAAGGCTCCCGGATCCCCTCTGTACCCACCTGGAGACACGCTCCCAGATCCCCTCCATGCCCCCCCTGGAGACACGCTCCCGGATCCCCTCTGTGCCCCCCCTGGAGACACGCTCCTGGATCCCCTCCGCACCCCCCCTGGAGACACACTCCTGGATCCCCTCCATGCCCCCATCCATGAGACAGGCTCCTGGATCCCCTCTGTGCCCCCCCTGGAGACACGCTCCCAGATCCCCTCTGTGCCCCCCTGGAGACACGCTCCCAGATCCCCTCTGTGCCCCCCCTGGAGACACACTCCCAGATCCCCTCCGCACCCCCCCCTGGAGACACGCTCCCAGATCCCCTCCGCACCCCCCCCGGAGACACACACCCAGATCCCCTCCGTGCCCCCCCTGGAGACACACTCCCAGATCCCCTCCGTGCCCCCCCTGGAGACACACTCCCAGATCCCCTCCGTGCCCCCCCTGGAGACACACTCCCAGATCCCCTCTGTGCCCCCCTGGAGACACACTCCCAGATCCCCTCTGTGCCCCCCCTGGAGACACACTCCCAGATCCCCTCTGTGCCCCCCTGGAGACACACTCCCAGATCCCCTCCGCACCCCCCCCTGGAGACACACTCCCAGATCCCCTCCGCACCCCCCCCTGGAGACACACTCCCAGATCCCCCCCGTGCCCACCATCCAGCTCCCAGGCAGTTGTGTCACCACATCCCACCGCGGCTCCTTAGGAACCGAAGACCCACAATACAACGCAGGTAGCTTTCCTCAGACCAGGATGGACCCAGCAGGTGGTGTGGCCCAGGTGTGGGAGAGGCTTACAAACATGCTCACTTCCAGCAAGTCCTCAGTCCACGAGCCACACCCAGGGCTCCACTGGAAACACGACTCTGAGATCCGCTGCATTTCTTTGTGGCCCCACACCTCTCTCCAGGACGCAGGAGCCCGAGCCCTCAGCACGACCCCTGCCTCAGGCGTTCCATGGCTGCAGCCCCATGTCTGTCCCCAAGTCGCTGTGGCCTCTGTCGCCTGCGGGTTTTCTCAGTCTAACATCTGAGTGTTTGACATCCACTCAAGGTCAGCCTTTTCTTTTTTCTTTTTTTTTCTTTTTGACAGACAGAATTAGACAGTGAGAGAGAGAGAGAGAGAGAAAGGTCTTCCTTTGCCGTTGGTTCACCCCCCAAATGGCCGCTACGGCCAGCACACTGTGCCGATCCGAAGCCAGGAGCCAGGTACTTCTCCTGGTCTCCCATGTGGGTGCAGGGCCCAAGGACCTGGGCCATCCTCCACTGCCTTCCTGGGCCACAGCAGAGAGCTGGACTGGAAGAGGAGCAACCAGGACAGAATCTGGTGCCCCAACCGGGACTAGAACCCGGGGTGCCAGCACCGCAGGCGGAGGATTAGCCTAGTGAGCCGTGGTGCCAGCCAATGGCAGCCTTTTCAACTTTGCAAGCAACTGAGTTTCTGGAATCTGTCCATTTCTTCGACACACACAGGTCTTCCCTGGGCTCATCTATTACTTTTAAGAACTTGCAAAACATGAAATACCAACGCTCTGATAGTGAACCTCCCCAGAGCAAGTGGTCTTTAGGTCGACGGTCCCAAACCACTTCGCCAAAGCCCCCCACCCTCCATTTCCCCACCGCATGACAGAGACCGTTCCCAGCATCCACGCTCCGGACTCAGACACCCCCACAGTTTAGGCTTTCGCTCTGACAGTGATGGACTTTGATGGTCAATTTCTGAATTACTCCGGGCAATTTCACCGAAATGCTATAAGCAGCAAACCCCCAATTTCTGGGTTTTAACAAATAAGGGTTCCTGCGAGTTGGTGGCACCGCTCGGCCGCCCGCTGACACAGGGCGCTGCGCCTCGTGCAGACTGACCACAAGCACCGCCCCCTCTACAGGGCAGCCGCCTGGGTGCTGTGCTGTGCTGTGGAGGATGGGGGACGACAGAAGACACGCTGGCTCCTATGTGCCCAGGACCGAGGCGTGACGCCACGTCTGTCCAAATCCCTGTTCATTCAACAGTCACGTGACCCAGTGGAAAGCCCAAAGGTGGCAGGAGGCGTAGGGGCTGGTACTGGCAGGGGTGGCATGGTTGGCTCAGCCACTTCAGGGATGCAGACCTCCTGGTGCCAGGACTGGTGCCCTTGGCTGCTGTGCCAGTGAGGCACGCTTAGGCTCAGGACAGAAATCCGCTGGCGTGGCTCTCCCGGGTGTCTCCGATGAGCTCTCCTTCCTGTGCCAACAGCTCAGTGATGTCAAGGCCAGAACAAGCAAAGGGGCTGGGGTGGTGGGCGAGGGCTTGGCCGTGGAAAGCCCGGATGAACAGAGTCCAGCTGCAGACTGGACGATCAGCCGGGGCAGAGACAAGCGCCCTGCTTGACTGTCTCCTTAGGCAGCTCCATTGCCGGCGTTTAAATCCCACTCACATCTCCAAAATACGCCTGCCGCTGTGATGTGCAATTCTGCCAGGAGGCAGAGGCCCTGGCCCAGCAGTTACCAACTCCAGTGCCCGCAGGGTCCATACAGGAAGCAGAAAGTGAGTGCCACCGTGGGAGCGGGGGCGGGGGCTGTGGAGAATGGGACGTGCAGGTGCACACCCACTGAGGCCTGGCGGCGGCTCCACCATCAGCAAGCTGCAGCCATGCCAACGCCGGGGTTCTGGTGGCCCTGGAGACGCAGATTGCAGAAGGCGCATCGTGCTAGCCGGCTGCTCCGATGCAGTGCCCCAGGCAGGGCAGCTTGTCCACCATGGACTGTACTTCTCATGGTCTTGGAGGCTGCAGGGCCACAGTCAGGGCCCCGGCAGGTGCAGCGTCTGCAGAGGGCACCGTCTCACTGCGTCCTGGCCTGCCTCTCCCCACCCCACGCCCTCACTCTGCAGGGGAAGCAGATATGCAGCCCATGGCAGACCTTGGCTTTGGGTGCAGACAGGGACCGGCTTACGTCCACTCTCAAGCCTGACACTTTCTGATGCCTCCTAGCTGGGTGGCCTGTGCCGCAGCTTCCGAGTCTAAAACGGGGAGAACTGCAACCCCACTGTGTGACATGGCTACGAGAACACAGACACATAGAGGACCTGTCACTACAGGTGGCTACAGACAACGTGGAGGACCTGTCACTACAGTGCCTGGAGGGGGTGAAACCAGCCACACGCCGGGCATGGGAGGCGCCTGAGAAGCAGACGGCATGGAGGCCGCGCCTGTTCCCACCGAGCGCATGTGGTGGTCTCCAGACCGCAGTCACAGCAGGTCTTTTTCTCTTTCTCTTTCCAGATGAAGATATCTAAAAACGTCTCCAAATCAATAAAGCCAAGACAACGCAGTAGTAATGAGCTTAGGGCGGTACCACGGCGGGCGTCATAAGAGCACACAGAGCAGTCTGGGCGCGTTCCCGGGCGCGTTCCTCTCAGACGTCCACTTTGTGCCCATCTTGTGCTGCTGCCTGCTCTACCCTCCGCTTCGGCAACCACGTCCGTGAGGGGCCAGATGGCATTCATCACGCGATTCCCTGGGACTGCCGGATTCTCCACCATGTCGCGGCCTCGTGATAGCTGAAGCCACTGATTCCAAATGCGTCAGTCCACACCCACGTCCACACAGAAGCATGGACGAGCAGGACGGGCCCGCGTCCCGGCTGCAACTGCTTCCCTTCCTGGAACAGGACGTTCTTCCCAGCACGACTCCTGCGCAGACGCCAAGTGCCCGTCTCCCGCAAGGCCCAGCTACCTGGGTCACTGCGGAACGGAGCCAGGTGCCCACAAGCCCCACCGCCCCCTGAGGCTCTCACTCGTCTTGGCTCACCCCCTGCCTCGCCCACTGCCCATCAGAGTCCTTGACTCCAGCCAAATCGCCTTCACTTAAACTCAATCAGCTTTTCACAAAAAGGGACTCTCATCGTCCCATTTGCTGAACTGAACTGTCTTCATGCTCTCATTATAGATTCCTTTTTCTAGCGTTTTACGTGTGAGGTCACCTGACATCTGGTTTAAACGTCTCGCTCAGCGCTGCTAATGAAACCGTAAAACAGCTTTGCTCGACTCGAGCTCAGTCTCAGGAATCATTTTCTCCTTCAGGGATTTTTCTCAGGACAGTCACAATCGAGTGAACTCCTGCACAGAAAAGTTTCAACAGTACCCTGACATCCTGACATCTTCCTGCATCCCAGGCCAGATCCAACTTTTAAAAACCCAGAAAACCCAGATCATCACCCGTTTTCCCCAGGAAAGCACCCGTAAGCGCATCAGCCAACAGTGCCTCCCTCTCTGAACGCCTGCACTGAACACTGCCACAGGGGCTGGTGCTGTGATGCCAGCATCCCATATGGGCGCTGGTTCGAGTCCCAGCTGCTCCTCTTCCGATCCAGCTCTCTGCTATGGCCTGGGAAAGCAGTGGAAGGTGGCCCAAGTCCTTGGGACCCTGCACCCACGTGGGAGACCTGGAAGAAGCTCCTGGCTCCTGGCTTCACATTGGCGCAGCTCTGGCCGTTGTGGCCAACTAGGGAGTGAACCAGCAGATGGATGATTCCCATTCTCTCTCTCTCTCTCTCTGTCTCTCTCTCTCTCTCTCTCTCTCTGTCTCTCTCTGCCTCTCCTTCTAACTCTGTTTAAATAAATAAATCTTTAAAAAAAAAATACTGTCACAGCCCTGGGCTGTTCTCTGTATTTATGGTGGAGACACTGGAGACTCGCTGGTTTCAGCTACCTGGAACCCTACAGGAGACCACTGTCTTACCCGTGTGGACCCATGGTGCTGTCAGTCATCAGCCCTTCCCACAGGCCACAGGGGTGACCAGGTGACACAGGGTGGTCCACTGGAGCAAGCCATTCGCCACCATGGTGAACGACTCGGATATGAGCACGTGCACCCATCAAAGGCTACAACAGACCCCTGTCCTGGACCGTCTGGCAAAGCCAGGGGCTCGGGCTGCAGAGGGCAGCAGCATCTTTCCTGGTCACGCGATGCCACGTGCCTTCGTCTGCCGGGGGAGAACAGCGTGGAGAGGGAGGGGAGGAGAGAGACGTCCAAGGGCAGCCCTCGGTTTGATTAATGCATCCCGTCAGCGCCGAAGCAGAAATGTGCTTTTTTGCTTAAACCAGCTGGATCTGGGATTTTCTCTAAGAACAACGGAAGTCTGTGCCGCAAATTTCATGTAGCATCTTAATGGTTTTAGCGTTTCTCTCTGATTGGATTCCGGGTTTCGTAAAAGCCAGGACAGGCACAGCACACGCCTGCGTGTCTCCACCCCACCCAGCACAGGGTGTTGACGGGGCCGTGCTCAGAGCAGGAAGCCCTGGCTGGAAGCGCTGAGCGGACGACTGGGCCCCAAGCCTCACGCCTTACCCCGGAGTCTCAGACACGCGCCCACAGTGTCCCTTCATTTCCTCAGATGGGAGCTCACATTTCTGCACTATTTCATGCTGTGTCTTTTTTTTTTTTTTTAAGATTTCATTTATTTATTTGAGAGAGAGATACAGACAGTGAGAGGGAGAGGCAGAGAGAGAGGTCTTCCATCCACTGGTTCACTCCCCAGATGGCCACAAAGGCCGGAGCTGCGCCAATCTGAAGCCAAGAGCCAGGAGCTTTTTCCAGGTCTCCCACGTGGGTGCAGGGGCCCAAGCACTTGGGCCACCTTCCACTGCTTTCCCAGGTCAGAGCAGAGAGCTGGATAGGAAGTAGAGCAGCCTAGACTCCAACCAGCACCCATACGGGATGCCGGCGCCGCTGGTGAAAGATTAACCTACTGTGCCACAGCACCGGCCCCCATGCTGTGTCTTTGAGGGGCCCAAGGCCAACGTTTCTCTTTAAGAATGGATTCAGGGGTCAAGGTGCCCTTCAGGGATCTGGCAGGAAAAAAATGGAAGGCTTGAGAAGAGTTGTTCAAGATGGAGAAACCCAAGGACGCTGGGGAGGCCCCAGAGGATCATGGGGAGGGCGTGGTCAGCAGAGCTCCAGGAGACCAGCAGGACATGACCACAGCAGCTAAGTGCAGAGATGGCCAGGCAGCAACGTAGGCATGGCCACCCGGCCAGTCAAGAGGGGAGAGCACTCACTGCTCCCACTGTCTCAGAGCCCCCTAACAGAGCAGGGGAGCCCAGCGGTCAGCCCCTTCCAGCACAGCCTCCCAGGACGCGGAGCAGCACAAAGTGAGAAGGCGCCTGGAGGGCACACGGGACCCGCACGGCGCCACTGGGCGCCCCAGCCGCCATGTGGGACCCGCACGGCGCCACTGAGCGCCCCAGCCGCTGTGTCTGCATTGCACGGAAGTCTGCGCTGTTCTACAGCTCACGACACAGGCGATCATCACGGGTGCCTTCATGTCGGCCCCCGACGGGCGGGGACCATCTGCTGGGCAGGGCAACGTCTTACACGCCTGGCCACTCCCAGCCGTCACTCATGGAGTCTCCGTGTCCCAGGGGCCTGCTCTCACCTCTGTCTCTTTTTGTTTTGGGATTCAGACTCGTTTCTGCAGCCTTTCCGTTGTCCAGATACTATGTAGCCATTCTTATGAAAATCGTCAACTTATCCCGTAGATACCTAACGTTTTTTAAAGTCTGAAGAAAGACACAAAATCATGTTTCCCACATCAAATGGCATAGATTCCTTCTGCCCATTTTCCCTCTTTAAAAATTGCTCATTTTCCCCCTCTTGGCACCTGTACTCCACACTGTCATCTCAGTGCCCCGAGGTGCTGGCACAGAAACCTAAAGTCCTTCTGACCAAGTCCTGCATACTGATGGCAGGCTCGCCGGCCTCGGGCTCTCCAGCCTGGAGCCCTGCTCCGGGGGCCCTGACCAAGTCCCGCCTACTGATGGCAGGCTCGCCAGCCTCGGACTCCCCAGCACGGAGCCCTGCTCTGGGGGGCCCTGACCAAGTCCCGCCTACTGATGGCAGGCTCACTGGCCTTGGCCTCCCCAGCACGGAGCCCTGCTCCGGGGGCCCTGACCAAGTCCCGCCTACTGATGGCAGGCTCGCCAGCCTCGGACTCCCCAGCATGGAGCCCTGCTCCGGGGGCCCTGACCAAGTCCCGCCTACTGATGGCAGGCTCGCCAGCCTCGGACTCCCCAGCATGGAGCCCTGCTCCGGGGGCCCTGACCAAGTCCCGCCTACTGATGGCAGGCTCGCTGGCTTTGGCCTCCCCAGCATGGAGCCCTGCTCTGGGGGCGTCGTTTGCCCAGCTGCTGCGGCTGCTTCAGACAACACAGCAGCAAAGCAAGCACCGTGCCTTCCACAGTGTGGGCGGGACCCGCGGTGCTGGGGAGGCTTGTGGGAGACCAGGTGGTGCCAGGGGCCCTGCACCGTGGCCGCACCACACACAGGCAGCACCTTCCAGGACCTTACACCTGCTGGAGCGTTCTCAGCCGCTGCCCCTGTGCAGCTGCGCTGATGTCAGACGAGGGGCTGCAGTCCCAGCTGGGACACTTAGAGCTGACAGCGTGGTTGAACAGAGTTGCAGGAGTCCTCTTCAGAGTGAGGCTGAAGGGTCTAGAACTCAGGGCAGTGTGCTCAGTTCATGGTCTAGAACTCAGGGCGGTGTGCACAGTTCATGGTTTAGAACTCAGGACGGTGTGCACAGCACACAGCTGTCATGCACTCCCCAACTCACAGTCTAGAACTCAGGGCAGTGTGCACAGTTCATGGTCTAGAATTCAGGGCAGTGTGCACAGTTTCATGGTCTAGAACTCAGGGCAGTGTGCACAGTTCACGGTCTAGAACTCAGGGCGGTGTGCACAGTTCATGGTCTAGAACTCAGGGCAGTGTGCACAGTTCACGGTCTAGAACTCAGGGCGGTGTGCACAGTTCATGGTCTAGAACTCAGGGCGGTGTGCACAGTTCACGGTCTAGAACTCAGGGCGGTGTGCACAGCACACGGCTGGCACGCACTCCCCAGCTCACGGCTGTTTTTCTAGCTGAGTCCTGGAACGCCTGTTCTTAATGGAAATCTAATCGGTGTTAAGCTGAAAATGAAAAAACTCCACAGCCCATTGATTTGGAGAACCACTGACTAAATAAAACGTGGCACGGTGCTGTGTGCACGGCTCCCTGGGGCTCGGCGGGGCCGGGCTCCCGGCACTCCTGGAGGAAGATTCCAGGAGCAGAGGCTGCAGGCTTCGGTACTTCATGCTAACCTGCTTGCTTCTGCCTTCACACAACAGGAAACGATGCCTGATTACTCGGAAATTAAGAATATCACGCTGAACCACATTTCAGTCCACTTTGGAGGGAAGCCTACATTAGCAGGCTCACCAGTACGCGCACACCACTTGCACAACCCTGCCTGTGTTAGGAGAGAAGGGGCGAACGCCTTGCTAACGCTGACAGGCCCTGTTAGGAATCTCCCTGTTCTGATCGCCTGGTTTCCCTGTCGCCGTCCTGCGCGCTGCACTCAACAACGCTTGTTTCGGCAGTCGGAAGGTCGAAAGGAGGCATTAATGCCCGCGGCTGGGGTGTGAGAGGCTCAGGCCCGGAGGGTGCGTTAGAGCCGCGATGTTGCCACACCCAAATAAAATCCACTGCCACCTCCGGCACACCCGCACTCTGCCGACGTGCAGACCGTCCCCGGGCCCCTCGGTACCAAGGCAGAAACCAAGACACCGCTTCAAAGGAACAAAAATGATCTCTGTCAAAGTCTTCCTGATGAAAGGAGGGATAGCACGTTACCACTGGGGAGTTCAGCGGAACAGTCATTAGGGCTACTCTTCGTATTTTTGATAAACTTAAGCAGAAAGGCGAGTGAGATAGTACCCAGGAGTATTTAACGGGGATCCTTGACGCGTCCTGGGGTTCACCAGGAGTATTTAACAGGGATACTTAACCTGCTCTGAGGGCAACATGGCAGGAGCATGACTGAGAACGTCAGCCTCCATCGGTTCAGGAAAGTCTGATGGAGGAGTCAGCCGTGGTCTACCTCACGGGGAAGTCACACGCTGAGCTTAAAGGACAGGTAGACAGGAGGGCCTGGCCCACAGACAGCCCTGCACCGTGACAGCCAGGTGTCTCAGCAGAGAAGGGGGCTACTCCACAGACCAAGTATCCATGAGGTGGAGGGGCTGACTTCGCCACTCCTGGACTTCTCCTGCCTTTGACAAAACACACAAAGCACCTACTTTGTGCCAGGAACGCTGCTGTCCCGGGGATTCAGCTGTGAAGAGGCAAACCTGGCCTCTGCCTTGTAGAACACGCTGAGAACTGGACCGAGCAACCGCACGAGGGCAAAGCAATCTGTATACCGTGACGCCTCTGCCCCTGCCCTCCTCTGCCCTGTCCCCCCCTGCCCCCATCCCTTCCTCTGCCCTGCCCCCTCCTCTGCCCCTGCCCCCTCCTCTGCCCCTGCTCCCTCCTCTGCCCCTGCTCCCTCCTCTGCCCCTGCCCCCTTCTCTACCCCCGTCCCCTCCCCTCCCCTGCCCCCGTCCCCTTCTCTGCCCCCATTCCCTCCCCTGCCCCTGTCACCTCTATCAACCCCCTGTCTCCTCCTGGGGTCTCCGTGGGCTCCCTACTGTTTTTAGAACAAAGCCAAACTGCCCGACACCCCACATCTCCACGTGCTGCGGCCCCCACGTCCATCCACACAGACTCCCTCTCTCCCTTCTCTCGCCTTCGTCCGTGTGTCTCCGTCTCTGCTCCCCTCACGCCTCTCCCTCGGCCCACGTTTCTCTGGCACCTCTGTTTCCTCTTGGCTTCCCCAGTTCTGTGTCTCATCTCTGCCTGTGTCCCCCTCTCCCTCCCTTCCCCTGCCCAGTCAAACCCATCTCTGCCCAGCCCTGGGCTCTCACCACGTGCCGCTGCACCCCTCCCCCACCCCTCCCTCCCCTCCCCCTCCTCCCCTTTCCTCCAACACCTCCACCGCTGGGGAGCTGCCCGTCTGGCTCTTCAAGGTGCTAATGCTACTCGGCGGCATCACCAGCACTGTAAGTGTGTGCGCATTTCGGTGGTTTCTGCTCACCACGTACGCCCCGTAGCTCCCAGCCCTGCACTGACAGAGGGAGGCTGCGCCAATGTGTCCCAGGTGGCTCCTCCAAAGCTCAGCCCAAAGGTTTCCTCCAGAAAATGTGCTCCAGCTCCCCCCAGGAGCCCCCCCCATCTCCACCTCTGCATTCTCCACGGAGAACGCGTGTGCTGCCGTCCCTACTGCTTTATCCTTGCTGTTGTATTTGACTTTAAGAGCAGGTCCTACAGATAACAACTAAAGAATAAAAATGTTGTACAATCGAAACCCATCCTTGGGGTAGGGGGTGGATGCTGAGCCCGGGGGTTAGGACGGCAGTTAAGACGCGGGCCGTTCAGAGCACCTGGGTCCAGTTCTCATCTCCAGCTCCTGACCCCCACTTCCCATTAATGCAGACCCCGGAGGCAGCCCTGATCCCTCAGACAACCAGGACCCCCCACAGGAGCCCCGGGCTGAGTTCCTGACTCTGGCACTGGGACCACCTGGGACGTTCTGGGACGTGAGGGGTGGGAACCAATGGGTGGGAGGTCTTGCTCTCTCTGCCTCTCTAACAAGTAAGTAGAGATGACCCTGAAGAGCCGCAAATGCCCAGAAGCTCCACACAGAGACCTGCACAAGACGGCCTCCCCCCGTGCGGCCGGGGCAGGGCGGGGGCACTGCTGGGTGTCGGCGGGCACCACACGGAGAGGCTGGCTTGTGCTTAGTATCTAAAAGCATCAACACACTGAGTTGAATTTGAGAATAAAATAGACATCTGGCAGAAGTACACTCTTTTTTTAAAAAAGCATTTATTTGAAGGAGTTATATAGAAAGAGGGAGACGGAGAGAGGGCAGAGAGTATTTACCTCCCTCCACTGTTCACCCCCAGACCCCAGATGGCCACACCAGCCAGAGCTGGGCCAGACCAAGGCCCAGAGCTCCTTGCAGGTCTCCCACATGGGTGCAGGGCCCAAGCACTTGGTCATCTTCTGCTGCTTTCCCAGGCCATTAGCAGGGAGCTGGATCAGAAGTGGAGCAGCCGGGACTTGAACCGGCACCCGTATGGGATGCCGGCACTGCAGGCGGCAGCTTTTCGCACAGAGCTGGCCCCCGTACAATCGTCTCAGTTTGTCTTATTTGGGGTTTGTGCGGAGCGGGAGTTGGCCCCCGTACAATCGTCTCAGTTTGTCTTATTTGGGGTTTGTGCGGAGCGGGTGTTGGCCCCTATATGCTGGAAAGTTGCTCGCATTGTTAGAAAGTGGCGCAGCGGGTGCAGAACAGACAGACGGGAGTGTGCACACGGTCCCTGCGTGGACCCCCGTCAGGGTGCTGGTAGGCTGGGGAGCCCCGCCTTACGCCCGTCGTCTCAGCAGGAAGATGTGTGCCGTCCACGTCCGACTCCCAAGCACTCCCTGTTGGAACGTGCAGGGTATGCAGCCCGTGTGTGTTGAGACAAAGCAGAGGGGGACGCCGGGTGAAGTGGTTTCCGTTCGGAGCTGAGGGCAGCCAGACCTGGAGGCGACGGAACTGGAAACTCATCCCAGGGTCAGCAGACACCGGACCGGGCAGGACAGAAAATGGGGCCTCTCCACCTGCTCTAAGAGTGATCAAAAGGGGGGCTCACATCACAGCCTAGCAGGTCAGGCAGCCTGTCTGTGCCGCCGGTGTCCCCTAGGGAGCCAGTTCCTGTCCCGGTTGCTCCACTGCCTGCGAAAGGCCTGGGAAAGCAGTGGGAGGTGGCCCAGCACTGGCTGTTGCAGCCATCTAGGGAGTGAACCAGCAGATGGAAGACCTCTCTCTCTCTCTGTCCCTCCCTTCCTCTCTGTGTCGCTTTCAAAATACATTGCTCGATCTTGGGAAAAATAAACACACAGAAGCCAGGGCTCACCTGCCTCGACAGGCTGAGTGAGGATTTGCAACACCGAGCAGAGCCGCTGGCCTGAGCCCGCAGCTGCCGTGAGGCCCACGGTTCCAGGGAGGAACCAAAGTGGCACCGGCGGAGCGCAGGGCAAGCTCACGGCGTCGGCGTCCTGAGCTCCCACCTCAGGCCAGAACGCGGAGATGCTGTTGGCTTTGTTCCCATCTCCCAGACGGCAGCGCTGCGGGGTGGGTGGCCCAGAGCCGCTGACCTCAAGGCCTGCTCCCCGGGGCCGGCCACAGGCTGCCTCCTCTGTAGGCGCCTCCATGCCAGCATGCCGGGACCCCGCAGCTCTGCACAAAACCCCACACGCCATCCGGAATGGTCAGGCAGACCTCTCCCAGGGCGGAGCCGGGGTCGGCCGTCACGGAGGGCAGCCCAGAGTCTGAGGAGAAATGGATTCAGTGTGGATCAGGAACCGAGGCTGCACGTCACAGCGACGGCACGTGGCACACACTGGAGGAGAATTCTCTGCACAGCCCAGTCCCGCTCCCCACACTCCCACGGGAGCAGCAGGCTCTCTCCCAGAGCAGGGGAGGGCGGGAGGGGACAATGACAGCAGAGGTGTCAGCAGAGGTGTCTGGGGTTCTGGGCTTTGCGTGAGAAGGAGTTCAGGCATGAGATGAAAGAACAAGGTTTAATGGGAGCAGGGAATCAGTCAAACAGAACCTGTGCAGACGGAACCTGGGAGAGGGTGGCCTGCTGCACTGGGGCTGGGGGTGCCCGCTGCAGTGGGGCTGGGGGTGCCCCGCTGCATTCAGGCTGGCCTTCTAAGGGAACAGGTCCAGTCCTGCCCATGCCTCCTCTTCAGGACAAAGGGTTTGCTGGGTGTAATCAGAATTCCCCCAGGTTCTGGCTCAGGGCAGAAGCAGCTCACCCCTAGGGTGCCTGCCGTGGGGGAGGGGTGCAATGCTTTACTGCTGGACACTGTCAGGCCGGATGTCCCACTCAGTGTGGGGGAGGAGGACAGATGAATCCCCCGGGAGCTGCCCCTGGGGGAAGGGCCGAGCCCACCTGAAACTTGTCAGGGTCTGGGCAGGGCTTTGCGGTGTGAGCACTGGGCTGCCCTGAGGCTGCTGTGTTCCTCTCCAAAGAGGCCCCTCTCACACCAGGGGCTACCCTCCGACTTCCTGTAACGGGGGACCCGCCCTGACACCTCACAGCCGGCCAGAGGCCACAGGGAGACAGAGCAGGACCCTGCTGGTCAAGTCTGCCCCGAGGCACCCATCACTCTGTGAATCCAGGAGTCACCTGACACCGGAGGGAGGAGGCCCGGCCCTGGGTTTTCCTCTGCCTTCCACTTTTTAAATTTTTTATTGGAATTGACAATTTACAGTTGTATGTATTTGAGGGGTATGAAGAGATGTTAAATATTCAACAGCACAGAATAATTAAATCTGGCTAATTAACATATCCAGCTCTTCATTTTTTGTGTGTGGTGAACATCTGCAATTTTGGAAGGTAAAACACACTGTTGTTAAGAGTGCACTGCACGTCGCCCACGCCAGGCAGGGAACCAACACCGGTGCCCACTGACACAAGTGACGAGAAGGTGACACATTCACACTGCGGGATTCCGTCCACACATCCGTGACAACGTGCTGCAAGCAGAGGACATTATGCTAAGGAAAAACAAGCAGAGTCAAATTTCTCACCTTCTTCTATGTGGAATATTTTTAAAAATCCCTTCTTAATGGGTTGTACACAGGACTAACTCCCATATCCTGAAAAATTTGGCACATCCTCAAATGTACCGCGTCCTCTTTCAATCCGAGATGAGATGTTCACTGCAGCATTGTTTACAGCAGGAAACCACGACAAACATCAAAAGTGCACTCTGCCCAGGGAGTAGCTACACGGGCCTGGTGCTGACTCAGGAAAGGCGGACGAGGGGGCGTTGAGGACCACAGTCGGGGGTAGAATCCTGCCACTCGGGAAGGCTTGCCCACGGTGTAACCGGACTCGCTGACCTCCGTGGTGACTCCGTGTCCAGGACCGAACGCAGAGCAGGTGTGACGGCAGGACTGGGCCTCAGGCGCTCACTGAGCCTGTTAGGCAGCAGCGACACTCGGGAGACACAAGGCTCAGCTCCGACGAGACCCGGCCACGTTCGAGACCTGCCCACAACCCGGGCCCTTCCTCTTCCTGCTCACCTGGATCCCATCTTTGGGATTGGTTTATTTATTTGGGAGCCAGAGTTACAGAGAGGCAGAGAGAGAGAAAGAGAGAGGTCCTCTATTCGCTGGTTCACTCCCCAGTTGGCCACAACTGCCGGAGCTGCACTGATGCGAAGCCAGGACCCTCTTCCGAGTCTCCCACGTGGGTGCAGGGACCCAAGGACTTGGGCCATCTTCCACTGCTTTCCCAGGCCATAGCAGAGAGTTGGATCAGAAGTGGAGCAGCCGGTGCTGCGGCTCACTAGGCTAATCCTCTGCCTTGCAGCGTCGGCACACCAGGTTCTAGTCCCGGTTGGGGCGCCGGATTCTGTCCCAGTTGCCCCTCTTCCAGGCCAGCTCTCTGCTGTGGCCCGGGAGTGCAGTGGAGGATGGCCCAAGTGCTTGGGCCCTGCACCCCATGGGAGACCAGGAGAAGCACTTGGCTCCTGCCATCGGATCAGTGTGGTGCGCCGGCGGCCATTGGAGGGTGAACCAACGGCAAAGGAAGACCTTTCTCTCTGTCTCTCTCTCTCACTGTCCACTCTGCCTGTCAAAAAAAAAAAAAAAAAAGTAGAGCAGCCAGGAGTCCAATCGGCGCCCATATGGGATGCTGGCACTGCGGGTGGCGGCTTTACCGGCTACGCCACAGCGCTAGACCCATTGGACTCACTTTGGTCCCGCCTGAGGGAAACACAGAGCTTGGTTTCTAACTAAAATTCTGTTTCCATCACTCCTCGCATTTTAACCGAGCCCCCACCTGAGCTCCACGTGAAGCAGCAAACTCGCCTGACGCCACTCAGGACAGCGGTGGACGGGCTTCCCTGCAGCTTCCTGACACGTGTGTGCCAGGCACCAGCCACGGGCACGTGTGGAACGTCAGCCCGGCGCAGAGTTCCCAAAGCCCTGTAGCCGCTGAGTCTCAGGGAGGACTCTCAGCTGCTCACACCCAGGAATCAGCATAAACCAACGCTCGCTCTTTGTCCAAATCAGGCAAACGTTGGAGACGCGCAGGCCAGAGTGATCCGGGGACTCCTGGCAGGCCTGGGGCTTCCCCCCGGGGACAGACAGACACACGGGCAGAGTCTGTCGGGGCTTGGCAATGTCGACTCCACGCGGTTTTACTTCTGGGCCTGCGGTGACACCCTCCCCACCCACGCACTGAGCCTTCCCCCGCCGGACTCACTGGATCTGCTCTCCGGGAATTTGAGCGCATTTGAATGACACCCATGCTCCCAGGGAGGGGCCCCACAGCCCCGGGGGGCCCTGCACCATCAAGGCCCACCTCTGCAACCACCCGTCCTCAGGTTCCGGCCGCGCCCGGCCGCGGCTCCCACATTGTGCATTTTCCTGCTGGGGAACCACGCAGCCACGGAAAGCAAGCAGGCGCCCGACCCGACAAACGCTCAGCCCAAAGCAGTCAACCAAAAACGACTGAGACTTGGTTTACCTCTGAGTCAGCAGATCAACATTAACATTGAACTTAAAACCGACCCCCGCCCCCCGAGATCAGGTTCCAAGGAGGCCTGGAGCTGTTCTGAGGCTCCCCTGCCTCTGTGAACATGGACTGTCCAGCCTGCGCCCTGCCCCCCGCCCCGTTCCTGAGGCCGTCAAAGTCCACGACTCGCTCATAGGCGCTGAGCCCCTCCCCACAAGCAGCGCCATGCCTGGTATGCAGTAGGTGCTTAAGAAATCGGCCAGCGAGGAATCGCGTTTGTCCCAGAGCTCTGAATTTACTGAGCCGTCTGGAGCCTCCATCTCCCAAGTGAACCCGATGACGGCGCGCCATCAGTCACCTCACGTCTGAAACTCCAGAGACGAGGGGAATCAAGCCTTGGCAATCAGAGCTCCAAGACTGTACTTAGAAATGTATGTTAAAGCATTCCCGTTCATGGGAAAGCAGGATCGTTCTCGCCTTTTTAGTATTCTCGGGGCTGCACAGGAAAGTTTTTTAAGAAAGATTCTGCCTCTCCTGAAACGTGCTTTATAGTTTCATTACCACCAATGAGACTGCAACAATAAATAACTGCAATCCACTGATCTCCGCCTGGCAATTCTCTTATTGAAGAACCTCAGGCTGCTTTGGGGAACTAAAAGCGAGTTTGTGTAAGAGTCTTAGCGCCCTCACTGAAGTGTCTGAGCTTCTCGGCAAACTCAGCGACTCTAACAGTCACCCCTGGCGTCTCCATGTTGCTACCACGCACATGCACACGCTTACATGCTAACACATACATGTGCATACCTACACGCTAACACACATGCACACACTTACATGCTACCACGCACATGCACACGCCGCACGTGTGACCAGAGAAGCAAGCACGCCTGCAGGTCAGGGCCAGCGGCAGAAGCCCTGCCTCCGTGGGCCGCCCCGGCGGCTGCACACTTAAATTGGAGTCTCCACCATTGGCCTGGAAAACACGGCTCCGCCGAGGTCTGCAGCAGCCACACGGGGCGCTCTGCCTTTCCTCCTCTTCCCCTTTGTCCTTGGAAACACGACGGTGACGTCTGTGATTTGTCTCTGCTGATCTCCATGACGCTCACTCCTCACATCACACAAGTAAACACACAACGGAGCGGAGGGCGCGGAGGGTCATCCCGGGGCAGGGAGCATCAGCGGCCATCAGTTCCCCGCCCTGCGTCTTCACCCCAGCAGCAGCCAAGCCTGAAACCGTGCATCCCAGCCCACGCGTGTTGCCTCTGCCCTGGAAGGCGGGGACGGCAACGAGACAGCTGCAGACGTCACGGGTCCAGCTCAGCTTCGGTCCTAACGCCTGTGGCCTGGCTGTGCCCGACATCCCCAGGTGGGACGAGTGACGGGGACAGGGAATCGCTCGGTTTCAAGTCTGATCCGAGTCTCGCCCACCTTGACTCAGCATGGTTTTCCCTCCATTTTGACACCTGAAGAGCGCGTCGAGATCTAGGGCAAAGGCGGCCCTGACAGTGACGGTGGCTCTGACGGTGACAGGGCAGGTGCGCCCACGAATGCTCAGTGAGAATGAGGTTGGCGACGTCTGGCACAAGCCGCAGCCCCGCAGTCCCCAGCATCCACGTGGTGTAGTCCCAGCCACAGCCGTTTCTCAGCCGGAGCTGGGAACACAGAGACTCGGCCCCGCGCCGAGGCGGCGGTGACTCCGCTGCACACGACCTGCCCCCGCTACTGCAGGTGACGCTGCCACACCCCCGCTGCTTTTATTCTTAGGCTTTTTATTTAACCAAAATTACCATTTTTAATGTCAACCTGATTCCCTCCCCACTTAAATGACCCGGTAAGTTTCTCAGTTATATTCAAATCTGTGTCTCATCTCCAAAATTCACTGGAAAGTGAACTCGTGACCTAGTCTTGGTCTCGGGATTTCGTGATATTCTGAATAGATGGGAACACCCTCGGCAGAGGTTCTGGTGCTGTTTTTATCACAGGTTTATCCACGGATGGAAGCCGTCACTCCCTGGTCCATCCTCTGGGCATCACCCACGGGTGGAAGCCGTCAGTCCCTGGTCCACCCTCCACGCATCACCCGCGGGTGGAAGCTGTCAGTCCCTGGTCCATCCTCTGGGCATCACCCACGGGTGGAAGCTGTCAGTCCCTGGTCCACCCTCCACACATCACCCACGGATGGAAGCCATCAGTCCCTGGTCCATCCTCCACACATCACCCCTGGTCCATCCTCCATGCATCACCCACTGGTGGAAGCCGTCAGTCCCTGGTCCATCCTCCACGCATCACCCCTGGTCCATCCTCCATGCATCACCCACGGGTGGAAGCCGTCACTCCCGGGTCCATCCTCCACGCATCACCCCTGGTCCATCCTCCATGCATCACCCACGGGTGGAAGCCGTCAGTCCCTGGTCCATCCTCCACGCATCACCCCTGGTCCATCCTCCATGCATCACCCACGGGTGGAAGCCGTCAGTCCCTGGTCCATCCTCCACGCATCACCCCTGGTCCATCCTCCACGCATCACCCACGGGTGGAAGCCGTCACTCCCGGGTCCATCGTTCACGCATCACCCCTGGTCCATCCTCCACACATCACCCACGGGTGGGAGCCGTCAGTCCCTGGTCCATCCTCCACGCATCACCCGCGGGTGGAAGCCGTCACTGCCTGGTCCATCCTCCACTCATCACCCACGGGTGGAAGCCGTCACTCCCGGGTCCATCGTTCACGCATCACCCCTGGTCCATCCTCCACACATCACCCACGGGTGGGAGCCGTCAGTCCCTGGTCCACCCTCCACGCAGGCTCACACGTGGACACTCAGGCTGGTCAGGCTCATGCTGAGGCTTGAGCACAGCTGGGACTCAGCCTGCCTGGGGTGGAGCGGAGGGTCACCGGCCGCTCTGACCTCTCCCTCACGGGACCTTCCAGGACCCGGAGGGCTCCGCCGCGGGGGCCCCTCCTGCCTCCTTGCCTCAGGGCACCTGAGCCGCTGGGGGCTCTTCCTCCACCCCTTTGAAAACCTCTTTCCAGCCGTGCAACCCTCCACCGTGCCTCCAGCAGCCCGGAGGTTTCCCTCGACTTCACCAGGTGGAGCCCACGGTCCCCATGCTGAGGACCCGAGGACTGGGCTTTTGCTTTGGGCGGGGCCAACTAGGAAGCTCAGGTAGGCTTAGGTTTGTGAGCTGGAGGCCACAGGCTGTTGCCCCCTTCCTGATCACCCTGCACCCACCCACCTGTCAATCAGACTATGTAACCACTCCCCCTCGGGAGGGACTAAGAGGCCTGGAGAGCCTGGGCAGTGCCTCCCGCTGCAGACTCCAGCCCTGGAGCTCGCCCTTCGCCCTGCTTGCCCCCTCCCCTCATAAACCACTCACGCCCCGTGTATCTCTAAATAAAGTGTAACCACCACGTTGCACGTTTGAGCCGGTGCTTAGAATTCTTATCTAAGTAGATGGCAAGAACCCAAAATATTACGTTTTGGCTTAGCCTTCCCGTAACAGACCTTGTCTCCAAGTCAAAGGCAAGAGTCTGGAAAGTCAATTTAGGCCCAGCACAGCCCCCGCACTCGGAGTCCACTCTCCCACGCTCCGTGCTCCGGGCGCACCTGGTGGCTCTAGGCGCTGTCCCAGCCGGAGCAGAACGCCCCCAGAGGGCATCTGACCACGGCTCTGACCACGGAAAGCCAGGAGAAGCCGGGGACTCAGGACACCCAGAGGCCGCAGGGGTGGGGCGCTGGTTGTGGGGGTGGGGTGTGGGGTGTGGGGTGCTGGCTACGGGGACCAGGATGGGGGGAGCGCTGGCTGCGGGGGGAGGGGTGCTGGCTGCGGGGGGAGGGGTGTAGGGTTCTGGCTATGGGGACTGGGATGGGGTGCTGGGGGCAGGGGTGGGAGGTGGGCACTGGCTGTGAGGACCAGGATTGGGGTGCTGGCGGTGGGGGTGGGAGGTGGGCACTGGCTGTGAGGACCAGATGGGGGTGCTGGGGGTGGGGGTGGGATGTGGGCACTGGCTGTGAGAACCAGGATGGGGTGCTGGGGTGGTGGGAGGTGGGCGCTGGCTGTGAGGACCAGGATGGGGTGCTGGGGGGGTGGGAGGTGGGTGCTGGCTGTGGGGACTGGGATGGGGGTGCTGGGGTGGGGTGGGAGGTGGGCGCTGGCTGTGAGAACCAGGATGGGGTGCTGGGGTGGGGGTGGGGAGGCGGGCGCTGGCTGCAGGGGTGGGGGGCATGCAGGTCTGTGTGAAGGCGCCGCTATGGGGAGAGGGGTGAGCACAGATTTCATGACCGTCCCTGACAGCACCAACAGCAGATCCGGAGTCTCCCTCCTGGAACCGAAGGCTCCTAAATTCTGTTTTGTGTGGCTGCTGAAAACAGCCTCATCAGAGCCTGTAGACGTGGGCAGCTGTACTGGAGAGAGAGGCCGGCCAGGCCCCGCACGATACAGTCGCTGGGTGCACTCGAGCCACACAGGGCCACCACGTCAACCCATGCCACTGTTTTCTGCCTGCAGCCTTCTCGGCTGGCCCCAGGGCTCGTCCACTCCTCTGACCGCTCGGCCTCCAGGCCCCGGCTTGACTCCCAGTCCTGTCGGACAGGTGACGGCTGCCAGGTGAACCCAGCCTACGCCGTGGCACAGAGGGCTAAGCCGGCCCTTCGGATGCCGGCATCCCGTACTGGAGTTCCGGTTTAAGTCCCAGCTGCTCTTCCCGCTAATGAGCCTGGGAAAGCAGAAGATGGTGCGGGTCCAAGTGCACCTGCAACCCACTTGGGAGACCCAGGTGGAGCTCCTGGCCACTTGGAGGGTGAACCAGCAGGTGGGAGATGCCCCCTTTCCCTTCTCTCTCTCTCTCTCCCTCCCTCCCTCCCTCCCTCTCTGCCTTTCGAGTAAATTATTAAAACTAAAAAAGCTATTAAGAGTCACAGAATCACTGTACACATCTGACAACTGAGAACTTCTCCACAGTACAACCAAACACACTAGTAAATAATTAAAGCTGCACTCCCTCAGCGAGGGCCTCAAAGTCATTTCCCACCTAAAGCCACAGGAGCGTGCACCTGCAGGGGCTGGCCACACACAGCGTCAGGGGCACAGCCACCCCCACTGGCTTGTGCATGTTCTCGGGCCGTGCTCTCTACACAGCACAGAGCCACCCAGGCAGGCCCACAGAGCTGCAGTACTCACTTCCTGTCCTGCCACGGGCCAGCCCCGTTCCAGGTCCCCCGAGGGTCCCCGGGTGGAAATGTAAACCCTACCACGAGGCAGCAAAATAGCAGAAACCCGGCCCACGTCCCACGTTTAGAGCAGAGCCCTTGGGCGACGGGGACCCGGTCGGGTCATCGGGGAGCCTCACGCCTGAACCGCAGGGACTTCCTCAGCGCGAGCCACAGATGCCAGATGCCACTGCCCGGCTCCCAGCACGTGGACGCTGCCAGCCAGGAGGCCCTCACCCACCATCCCGCAGCCTCGGACTAGAGCCTGAGCTAAGCGGACCTCCCTTCTGCAGGGAGTTACCTGCCTCGGGCATTCTGTAGCCAGGGCCAACTCCTGCGTGCTGACCTCTGCAGACAGCTCAGAGAAGCGCCGCCCCTCCTGCGCCGGCTCCCCCTGCCCCGTGCACACCTCCCAGCATGGCCGCCTGTGCGCCTCAGGGGTTAAGGCTCTCAGCCCCATGAAGATGTCCCGGATTCATAAACACGGGGCAACCACTGGACTCGGAGAACACGGACGCGATGCCCACTCTGCAGAGGAGCCGCAGGCGCCTAGCACTGCTGGGCACTGGGCGATTCCACAGGTCTATGACGATTGAAGAACTCATGTAGCTGCCAGGCACATGACATCACGCCCGAGGCATCCTGTGAATAATTGATCAACTCATCAACATATTTTAAGTCGCGCTGATTTTTCCCTTCATTCCATGATTAGAGCCCTTAGACTGATTAGCCACAGCTAATCATCACCACGGCTCCCCAGGGCCACGCTGTCCAAGACAGTGACGTGAGCCACCTGTGGCGTCGGCATGGCCATTGTCCACGGAGATGTCCTGTGACCACAAGTCACACATGGAGCTCAGAGACCCAGCGCACAGAGTGCACTCTGAGCACCGATCAACGCTGAAACTGCATCTACCTCCGTGGACTGAGTAAAGTGCGTGGCACCTTTCGCAATCCCGTGACCTCTGTGAAATCTGAAATTGTGTACAAAGATCCATTTCTTAGCTGGCTTTTTGCCATTTTCTTCCTCTCCAGTAGGGCCAGAGGTGTGGAACTGGTAACAAGTCTTACTATGAGGAAAACTTGGGAAATGTAGAGCGTCTCTAGCAAGTGTGATGTCACACATGGATACTCATGTTTCTGCACCTCTCCAGGGGCACCCAGTGAGAAGGTACAGACTTAATAACCTCCCAGCATCACGATGACTCTCGAGTTAAGTGAACCCCAAGCCAGCAAGCCCCGCAGTGCTGGGGCCCCTGCCCCCACGTGGGAGACCCGGGTGGGGCTCCAGGCTCCTGGCTTCAACCTGGCCCAGCCCTGGCTATTAAGGTCATTTAGGGAGTGAACCAACGGGTGGAAGTCCACCCCTTCCAAGTCAGTAACCTTCAGAGGCTCCGCCCCCATGCAGACACCACGTGCGCACCCTGCCGGCTCCAGCCCCGGGCTGGGCCAGCGCGTCTCGCTCCGACAGAAGCGCAGCACTAGCAGACACGAGCTGCGGAACGGCAGTATTTTAAGAAACTCAATCTCCTCGGGTTTTTTTAAAACGGGATTGGGCGCGTCTGTGCCTGCATCTCGCAGCTACGGAGATGGGCTTTCCAGCACGCGGCCCCGGGCGTATGTCACACTGAGTTCTCCAGTTTTGAATCAGAAGCGCTCATAAGCTGCGGGCCTCCGGTCAGTTGTTTAAGCTCTGGGTTCCGCAGGCTTGTCCTCTGAAGTGCCCTCCACCGACCAGGGCTCATCTGAGGATCGAAACCGTCACAGAGTGAGGGGCTGACAACCATGCCCGGCACAGACGTCAGGAGGCGTGGGCGTTGTTCACCGTGACCGCACTCCCCACGGCGGGCGATGTGTCTGTCCACGGGAGCCGCTCAGGGCAGCCCACAGAGAAGCTGAGCACCCACGCACAGGGAGAGGCTCTGAGGCCTCCCTGGCTACAGGGTGGGGTCTCTGCGGATCCCACACACCCGGGGGACACGCAGCACCAGCCCAGCCCTCCCTCCTTGCCCCACGTTCCAGAATCTTCCACGCCTCCCGTCCCTCGCCAGCCCAGAGTACAGCCGTGCACAGGCTGGGGCAGGCAGGGAGGTCGAACTCGGAGACGACAGAGCCGGGCCCTCGTCGCCCAGCGCCGGGCCCTCGTCGCCCAGCGCCGGGCCGTTCTTGCTGATTGAGATCTGCAGGCCAGAACTCACTGGCCTCCATCGCACTCAGCCGGACACAGAGAAACACAAAAATCAACCAAGGGAACACAACAGAGGGTGGGCCGGCAGTGTAGGGTGACCAGGGTCAGTCCAAGGGGCGGAGCCTGGACATCGACAACAGGGAGCGGCTCGGGCCAAAGACCACGAGGAACAGCAGGTCCCACACAAGCCTGCCACGGGCCCGCTCCTGCAGTAACCGTGAAACAGAGGCCACGCCGACTCCCCCTGTCCCGTGACGACACCAGAATGGACCCCAGGGATGGAGGAGACCCTCCCCCAGCTGAAGGCTTCACTCCCAGCAAAGCCAGGTCCCACACAGAAAGGGGCGCCCTCTGCCCCCACACTCGGGCCCCTCCCTGGCTGTTTCCTGGACGCTGCTTCCTGCGGGACCTGCCACCTGCCCCTCTGCTTCCTGGGGAACGGCGGGAGGCCCTGCTTCCCTCTGCCTCCAGCAGCTCCCCCATCAGATGGGCCGGGAGCTCCTCTCCCCGGCCTCCTGTCAGCTTCCGAGAGGGTGATCTTGGAAAGAAGAGAAAACCACTCCTCACAGGCCGCCCTGGACACAGCTGGCCACACCTGGCGTCGCTCGTTGGCTCCCCTCAGACTCCTGGCAAGGCAGCGTCCACTCTGACGTCACAGAGGGAGGCTGGTGATGTCAGAGTGGACGCTGCCCTCACCAGCCGCCCTCCGTGACAGAGTGGATGCTGCCCTCTGTGATGTAACGGAGGGCAGCGTCCACTCTGACGTCACAGCCAAGGCTCACGCAGCCCTAGGTGAGTGCCATCCCCAGTGGATACTCAGAAAAGGGGGCAGGGGACTGTTGGGGGCACGTCAATGCCAATTCCGTCACCTTCACAAGGAGCTAAAGTCAAGGACTCGCATCCCATCCCCAACCTACAGGGCCTGCAAAGAGCCCGTGGGACTCGGGGCAGGCACTGGTGCAGAGGGGAAGCCGCCCCTCGCGACGTCTGCGTCCCAAATCAGACGCCCGCGCTTGAGTGCCGGCCCTGTTCTCCACCCCACCCGGGGAGGCAGAGCTCGGGTCCCTGCCACCCACGTGGGAGACCTGGGTGGAGCTCCTGGCTTCTGGCTGGCCCAGCCCTGGCTGTTGTGGGCGTTTGAGAAGCGAACCAGTGGAGGAGACAGCTCTGCCTGCCTCTCTACCTTTCAAAAATATAACTTTTTAAAGTTCATGGAAAGTGGAACTGCAGGATGCATATTTTTGTGCAAAAATAACAGTTTTTGAAATGGACGTAGGAGCTGCTCTTCAGTTTGGTCACCGTGCAGTCGCCAGGTGCTCGGCCGGGTCTCAGGTGCTGGGCGTCTGCAGCCTCAGAGACCTGCGCGGGGGATGTGCACCCCGCAGGCCGCGTTCTGCCCACTCCTCCTTCAGCAGACGCAGAGCCCCTTCCTGCGAGACAGTCCCCTCGCACCCACACTGCGGCCCATGTCCCAGGCCTCCCGCCCTCTGGTCCATGTCCCAGCCTCCCGCCCTCTGGTCCATGTCCCAGGCCTCCCGCCCTCTGGCCCATGTCCCAGGCCTCCCGCCCTCTGGTCCCTGTTCTAGGCTGTCCTCCTGCACTCTGTTATGTGTCCCAGGCCGGCCTCCCGCCCTCTGGTCCATGTCCCAGGCCGGCCTCCTGAGCTTTCTGGGCTGTCAGACAACCGAGCCAATGTATGCAGATATTTGGCTCCAACCTCCTACTCAGGTCTAAGAGCAGAGTCCCTCTGAGACTGGTGCTGTGGGGAAGAGGAGCAGGTGCACATGTGGAAGAGAGAGCCCACGTCCTCCCGTGACCGGATCAGGAGAGCCCAGGACGCTTCTGAACTCGCTGTCCACCGGGGAGGGAACCGCACAGGAGCCGAGGGGGCCGATGCGGAAGAAGGGTCCCCGCGTCCCCCGGGGTTTGAAGGAAAACACTGCTGCATTTCAAAGGGACCTCAGAGCCCGAGGAATGAAAGCGCTGGCTCTTCTCCCCCTGAGGACGCCGGCTTCAGAAGACAAGCGCAGCAGAGATCGCGTTTGTAAGATAACAAAGGGGCCCACCGGGTGCTCTTTTCTCAAAGGGTGAGTCATGCACACACACGCGAACACACGCACACACGCGAACACATGCACACACATGTGTACACACATGTGAACACACAAGCACACGCATACACACATGAACACATGCACACAGGTGCACAATGCACACACTCGAACACACACGTGTACACGCATGTGAACACACATGTGCACACACGCACATGTGCGCACACACAGAGCAATCTTTCCTCTGTGCCACAACACTGGTCCCCAGGACAGGGGCCAACCTCCTAGGCACCGGGGGCCATCTGGGAGGCCGCAGGTCAACCATCGACAAAGAACGCCAGGCGCGGCGGCGCTGCCCCACTCAGGAACGGGACCTGCTCCCTCCCGGGCCTGGCAGTTCCCGCAGGGCTCTCTCCACCTCGGCCATCCAGCAGGCAGTGAGGGACGCCCTGCCGGCACCTGACCTACAAAAGCCGAGCCCACCGCTGCGCCGCGCTGCCCTGTGAACACGGAACGTCTGCGGAGAGCGGGGCTGCCGGGGAGGCCCCAAGGGCATGGGCTGAAGACTCCAGAGCCATTGACAGCAGATGGCCGGTGCTAAATATTTGGAATCGATGCTAAATGAGCATCAAACTGACTTCATTTAAGATGTACGGTTGAATTATTTTCTAATTATGGGAATTCAGACGAATGACCAGTAACATCACCAGGTTCAAGTTTGCCCCTGGCTGGTTTTGCAAGCAGACTCATTCATAATTAGAGTACTTTACGTTTGCGGGAAGCACATTATTAAAGCAACCAGAGGGCACGGCATCTCACCAAGTTAAACACACACTGTGAAATGTTTATTTCACCATCCCCCTATGTGGAAACTGTTCTTTTTCATAGACATTCCCAATATGATGAGTAGACTTTGGCTATACATCCGTTATCTTCCCATCTTCCTATAAATGGCTGACCAAATCCAGATGTTTCGAATGTGTTTGAGTTGGAACTTGGCAAGGTTTGGCCCCCAAAGCGCTGCAGAGGCAGCAGAATTTCTCTGGGTTTTGGTGCAGATGGCCAAAGAGAAGCCTGCCTTCCGGAGCCCGTGGCCCTGTGTGGCGTGCAACAGGCACAGTTGTGTGTGCGCAACAGTGTGTGGAGTGCAACAGGCACAGTTGTGTGTGCACAACAGCCTGCAAGCACACAAGGGGTGGAAGTGGACGGCATGTCCCGATAGGCAACGCTCTGGGGATGTTGGATCCAACCCTGGTCCAGGAAACATGCAATCAGTAGCTGGAAAGCCCGAACCACAGAGAACAAACCTTCCATCTCCCTCAGCCAAATCCTTCATGGCACAGGCAGCTGTCCGCACAGAGAGCAGTGCCTACAACTGCAGAAGCTGGGGGACCACTGCTGGGCGAGCCCGGAGAGGCCCCTGACCAAGAGGGACCGAAAGGACACTTCCGAAGCCTGCACCCCACAGCCGCGTCTGCGCACCCTGAAGCTCTGTGGCTGCCCCCAACACACACCAAACCAAGCCCAACGTCCTCGTCACACAACTCCGCCACGTTCAGCCCAGCCCTCACAGCCATCCGCGACTGTCCCTAACTCACACAAGAGGAACTCCCGAGACCACGTCACAAGGAATACAACCTCAGGGAGAAGGCCAGAGTGCCGCATTGGACGTTCCCCCAACACAAGGGCAGACCCCGCAGCCTGAGCCCCGACCAAGGGGCACGAGAGACAGGGGCTGGGGGCCGAGGAGCTCTGAGGTCCCGCAGACAGCACGTCTCGGGGAGCACACCCCCACGTCCAGGGTTCAAGTGCCTTTCATGGCAGGGCAAGTCCAGTTCAGAGTGTGCAGCCCCCTCCGGACACGTGGGGCCAGCCAGCAACACGCCAGAGAGCACGCGCCACCACGCCCCCCGTGCCAAACCCAACACAGCCCCTGAACAACCACGCGGCCAGGCTCAGGCCAGCGGCGCCCTCGCCATCCTGCCGCAGACGGCCCACCCGCATTTCTTTCCAAAGCACATGGAGCCGTTTAAACGCCTGGTCGCCAGAACCGTCTTACATAAGGCACTCAGCAAACGCACCGTGCGCCCCTCTCACACTGTGCTCACTTATTTTTGAGCCGCGGCTTCTATTTCCAGGGAGAAACGGAATGGTAACGCTGAGGCTGCTGGCACGTTATACTTAGATCCTACGTCGGGAACAGCTCCGAGCTGGCAGAGCCACAGCCGCCACCCTCCCCGCGACTGCTGCCATCTCCCGCGCAGCCTCAGCCGTGGCCACCACGGGCCAACTCAGAGGGGGCGCCGCGGGACGGCCCCAGCGGCCCCAACCCCACTGATGACAGCCGAGCCAAAGCCAGAGGCGTCCACGGCGGCACGCCGCCCGGCCTGGAACATCCGTGAGGAACAAGACTTCCCCAAGTGCAAGGCCAACCCAGGAAGACCCAACAGCTCTCTGTACTAAGTGAAGACAGACTCACAGCGAGGTGAAGGCCAGCCCTCCTGTGTGACGACCAGTCTGACCCGATGGCCTCTCCTGCTGCGTGACAGCCCACCCTCCTATGTGACGACCAGCCCTACTGCGTGATGGCCAGCCCTCCTGTGTGACGACCAGTCCGACCCGATGGCCTCTCCTGCTGCGTGACAGCCCACCCTCCTATGTGACGACCAGCCCTACTGCGTGATGGCCAGCCCTCTTGTGTGATGACCAGTCCTACTGATGACCGCTCCACTGTGTGACAGCCACCCCTACTGTGTGATGACCAGCCCTCCTGCGTGACGACCAGTCCTACCGATGACCACTCCTTCTGCGTGGCAAGCAGCCCTACTGTGTGATGACCAGTCCTACTGATGACCACTCCACTGTGTGACAGCCACCCCTACTGTGTGACGACCAGCCCTCCTGCATGACGACCAGTCCTACCGATGACCACTCCACTGTGTGACAGCCACCCCTCCTGTGTGACGACCAGCCCTACTGCGTGATGACCAGTCCTACCGATGACCACTCCTACTGCATGGCAAGCAGCCCTACTGTGTGATGACCAGTCCTACTGATGACCACTCCTACTGCATGAGGACCAGCCCTCCTGTGGAGACGGACGCCTCTCCCGATGCAGCAGCCCAGCTGCGGTCGCAAGGCACACTTGGACACATGTGAGCTGACTTACCTCAGCGTGAAGTCCCCCTGGGTGGAGTTCCTGGAGACGGACACGGGGAAGGTGAGCACGTCGCCCTGCCTGACGGTCTTCGGCGTGTAATGAATGGCCACGTTGCTGTCCAGGCGCAGCTCCCGCAGGGGGGGTGGGCCCCGTGTCTGGTAGAGGAAGACACTCCCGATCCTGTGTGGGGGCGGCCCGGACTCGTCCATGTCGCCGTGGCCTGCCCACGGCTCGCCATGTCTCCTCGAGTCCTGCCTGGCACAGTTGCCCTGCGCGTCCACAGGCTGCATGGTGTAGTACAGCTCTACAGGGCTGCCCTCGGCCGGATCCCCTGGTCGCCGCCTGCCCGCCACTACCGTGGGCGGACTGAACCAGCTGGGCGGCAGCTCCAGCTCCGCCACACACAGCCCCAGCGGCCCCGCCAGCCGGCAGCCGGCCCGCACCTCGCGGGTCTCCCGGAAGGCAAAGAGCCGCAGGCACGGCAGCCTCTCCCCGGCCCGGGGCTCGCGCCAGTCCCGGCCTGCGACGTGGAACAGGACCTGCACCTGCGGCCGGCTCAGGTCGATCCTGTCCCTCAGGACGAAGGCGTTCAGCTTCCAGTTCAGGGAGAAGGCGCTGGTGAATCGGAAGGGGTTGGAGGGCAGCAGCAGGTCCTGGGGCACCACGCGCTCCACGGAGAAGGGCCCGTAGCTGGCGCTGAGCACCGGCAGCCTCCTGGACTTGTACACGAGGAAGGACTCCACGCGGGACTGCAGGCTGGAGTTGCGCATGACATCCTGGTCGGCCTCCTTCAGGAAGAAGGAGACGTCCGCGTGGTCCACGTGGTAGGTCACGGGCAGGTAGGTGGGCAGCAGCGAGAACCTCTGGATGCTCTCCAGGATGCCCCGGCTCTCGGTCACTGTCGGGAGGGAATCGGAGCGCAGGGTTAGTGCCTCCGGCGCCGCCAGCAGGGCACCCCGTCCCGGCCGACTGCCCCTCCGCCGTGCCAAGGACGCCTCTCTCTAGCCCGCATTTCTCACTCAACCAGCTCGCCGGGTGTTCACCTGCTTGTTTGAAAAGACACGAATGCCACTGACATAAAACCAGTACCACGTGCACTCGTGGAAGCCGAGTGTGCAAGTAAAGAAATTCAAACCAAACAACGCTTCTGAAATTCAACCAGTAGTAAAATCACCCTGTGGGGGTCGTGGTCTCTCTTTGTAAAAAGCAAAGATTAGCACATGCTGGAGACTCCAGCGCCACGGAGGGGGAGCCGGACAGCCTGCGGCTGGAGGCAGGGGTAACCTCCCCCGCCAGCGCTTCCTGCTGTCTTCCAGCCACAGCACCATCCTGCACCCTGCACACACTCAGTCAAGGGACACGCTGCCCAGGGGGACGGCGAGCGGCCCAGGTGCACGCTGACTGAGAGGGCAGCAGAAACCACGCACGCGGTTCACCCCCGGGCTAAGCCGAGAGCCAGAGGGGAGGGACTGGGGTTGTCCCGGAAAGAGCATTCCAGAAATAGACGGGTGGGACTGACCACATCACGCCCGGTCACGTGAGTGAGGCACATGCTCCACGCCCCTTGTGCACACTGGACCCTACAAACCCAGGAACCCAGGACAGCGCCTACTGTCAGTATCCACACCCGGCACAGCTACGAATCCCAGTGACTGGAGGACGCTTTCTTGTCCTGAGTCCGCCTCTCTCTAAGGCAGAAAAACAATCCACAAGGTTATCTGAAAGCAAACAGAGGTCCTGTGATGCGAGCACACAGCCCATGGGACTCAGAGCCAATCTGAGTGGCTCCCGACCGCTAGCATCGCAGGCCGAGCCCCGGCGGTCTGCCAGGCCCTGCATGTCGCTGTCCTGGTTCTCCTGCCATCGGAGCCCCCGTGGCCCTCGCTGCACTGCTGGCCTGTCGGTGGGACCAGGTGAGGCCACACAAGTGTGTGCTCTCTGCTCCAGACCGGGCTGCACAGGGTGAGCAGGTGGGAGCCCCAAACACTCGGAGCCGGGCCCGCCTCTGGCTTGCACACACAGCACCTCGCAGAGTCCGTGGGGAACAGTTAAAGGGTGGGCTCATCTCACCGCAGAAGTGTCTTCAAATCTATGCTCCCGGGGTGAGCGTCATGGGCCGGGGTTGAGCCTCCACCGGGTGCACCTGCATCCCATGTTAGAGCACCAGTTCAAGGCCCGGCTCCTCCACTTCCTGCTAATGAGCCTGGGAGGTGGCAGAGAATTCAAGCACATAGGTTCCTGCCTCCCATGTGGGAGACCCGGATGGAACTCCTGGCTCCTGGCCGTGGTTCTTGTGGCTCAACCCTGTGTGCTACGGGCGTCTGGGGAGGAAGCCATCTCTCCGTGCATGCGTGTGTCCCTCTGCCTTTCATACTGAAACCTTTTTTATAAAGAAATCTATGCTCATTTTTGCAAAACATTCATTTCCGTGAGCTTTCCAAAGACCTCTCATACAATTTCACCCATTTTTTGCTTGGAAATAGAAATAATTGCCTTTTCGTTCCTTTCTCCCCTGTGGCCTGCGAGGCCATGTGCGACCTCTCTGCAGGAGGAGGTGGCTGACCAGAGGACCGGGGCCCACTCTGCCGGCTGTGAAGCTGCTCCCACGCAAGGGCTGAGTGGAGAGCTCTGGGCCCCGCCCGCCCCGCCCCTCCCCGACCAGCCTGGGCTAAGAGCAAGGCCTGTGCAGTGCGAGGTGAGCCGCAGGCTCCCCAGGGCTCACCCTATGTGCATTTCCTTTGCATAACCCGCATGCCGGAGCTGCAATGGGAGGCCCTGCAGCGGCTGCCCACGTGGCCCCCTGGAGACCACTCCTGCTGTCTCCTTCTCTAATTTCTCTGCTCCTGGCTCTTCACGCGGGAGCCCACCCACGAGCACACGGGTGGCCGCGAGTCCCTGCTTCCTGACGGCTGCCCGAGTCGCCCCAGCCGCCTCCTGCCGTCCTTTCTCAGGGCCGCTTCGCCCGACCGCGTCTTCGTGGGTTCCGTTCCCTCCTCCTGTGCCGCTCTCCCCTGTGTCCCCCGTCACAGGACCTGGCGCTCTGACCCAACCCCGCCCGCCCTGGGGGGCTCCAGCCAGGAGTGGAGCAGGCGTGGGCCTTCTGCCCCCTCGTCTTCAGGGGAGCACCTGGCAAATGCCAGCCACTCGGTGAACACCAGGCCAACAACCACACGAGCACGACACACGGACAGTGCCTGTGTGTAGGAACAGCAGAGTCTGTTTCCGCCACAGGGTTTCCCCGGCCCCCACCACCGCCGCGCCCCCGTGATCAGCACCCCCGTCCTGTCCTCTCACAGTGGGCACTGGGGACGGGGTCTCTCCTTGCGGAGGGTCCTCAGAGAGCGGCGCTGGTTAGCGGTGCCCCTGAGGGTTGAACGGGCATCTCACTGCCCGCCCCACGTCAGCTCGCCATCCCTCCAAAAGTGGCCAAAGCCACACAGATGCCGATGGTTAAGCATCAGGGCTGGACACTGAGGTCCGCTGGACATCTGAGCCCTGCTACGTGGGGACACGCGCCTACTGTGCAGCTAGGACACGTGCTCAGGTCACGGCCTGGACCCCCTGCTGTACCCAGGGAAGACAGGCGAGCCGAGGTCCCCCGATCGTCACGTGAGGACAGCGGCCTCTCGGGTCCCCTTCACAGATGCCCTGTCCGTGCGTGCGCCTGGAATCTGCCCCTCTGTGTGCTGGCGTGGGCCTGCGGCTCAGCGGGGAAGCCGCCCTCGGGGCACACACACACACACACACCCCGCACATGCAGCTTCCTGCTGCTGCACACCCTGGGAGGCTGCGGTCATGGCGATGGGGCTTAGGCCCCTGCCACCCACAGGGGCCACCTCGCTGAGTTCCGGGTTCCTGGCTCCAGCCTGGCCCGGTCCTGGCTGCTGTGGGCATTTGGGGAGCAGACACGGGGGTGGGGGAGCTCCGTCTCCATCTGCCTTTCCAGTAAAATGAGATAAAAACGTCCAGAGCTCACGCCACGTGCTTGCTCCCGCACTCCGCACCAAGGGCTGCCCGGCAAAGTGCAGCAGGAGGGGCCGGGCCTGCCACGCACTGAGCCTGCCACGAGTCGAGCCTGCCACACGCCGAGCCTGCCACCTGCCGAGCCTGCCACGCGCCGAGCCTGCCACGCACCGAGCCTGCCACACGCCGAGCCTGCCATGTGCCAAGCCTGTCACCCATCAAGGGCCTCGGCTGCTGCCTTGCTCTTCCCTCAGGACACAGAGCCCACCAGGACACGCTCCCCACGTCCAGCCACCCCTGCCTCTCAGGACGAGGTCTGTCCACACCTGCCTGCACGTCAGCCGCCCCTCCCTCCCGACCCAGCAGCGCCCTGCGGTCTAAGCACGACTTATCAGCCTCGCACACGAGGTAAGAGCAGGAAGCACAACTCCCGCTCGGTTCCACAGCCCCTTCCCACCGTCCCCACCGCTTTGCAGACGTACGAGGATTCTTCTGGAAGGTATCAGACAAGTGACATTCAGCTTGGCACAAAACACCTTTAAATCCCTGAATCCAAGCCCGTGGATTTTAAAAGCTTTTTGCACCAACATAAATACATCTTCAATTCTATTTTTCCAGAAGCCTTTTGAAATACCTCTGTCAGAGTAACCTTACCCACACCCCCCACGGATAAACACGTGTGCGCAGTGCATGGTTTTATAGATACATCAACACACGTGTGTCAGTGACGGTAGAGATTTCCTGGGCTCACGCACACTCCACAGAGGGCCATCGTCTGTGGTCACCGTGCAGGCTGAGGACTGGCTCCTGGAGACACTCATCCCAGTCACCACACGAGAACGGCACGTGAACGGCACGTGAACAGCACGTGACACGCCAGAGGACTTCCTGGTGGGATTCAGTTACACATTGGAGAGGGGGAACCGACCCCAGCCAACCAGGAGTCTAACGCATCCCTGTGATGTGGCAGGGCCAGGTGGAGTGAGTGTCACAGGTTGGGTCTGGGGATGGGGGAGGGGCTGCAGGCCAGGGACCAGGGGCGACTGCTGGATGCTAGCAAAGGCAGCTGGGGGGTCCCCGTGCTGGCCCTGGGACCAACCTCAGACTCTGGCCTCACCGCCTGCTCCCTTAGAGATGGACGTGCCTTTTCCAGGATGGACGCCGTCGTCTTCCTTTTCAGATAAGGGAACAGTGTCAGAGGTGAGCAACCGGTCAAGGGCACCAGCGAGTGAAGACCCTGGCCGGGGCTGGACCACGCCTGGCCTCGGCCCTCGGTATGCTGTGCTGGGACTCTCGGTGCCTCCAGGCAGGCGGGCTCAGGCTGGCCCCGGCACGAGCTCTGGCCCCCTGGGGGCGGCCACCACCACAAACCCGCGGCCCGGAGCCGCCCACCAAGCATTTCCTCCTCTGGGTGTCCTTGGCTCTCCACAGACTGCCAGGTAAGAGCCACGCCCTCGGCTCAGCGTCAGAGACCCTCGGTGTGGGCGCGGTCCTCTCTCCATGCCCGGCAGGCCACTCCCTCCGGACCTGGGCGGGTGCCTTTTCTCACCACGCCCCTCCCCCCATCTGAGCTCCGGCAGACAGCAGTGCCCCCCAGAGAAGCCCACTTTCAGGCCCAGCGTGGTCTCCGTGTCTGGACGATATCTCGATTCTGTTTCTGTGTGCAGCCGGGGATGCTGTGAGCTTATCTTCACCATCAGTGTATTCCAGGCTCACGGCTGTGTTCAGATTCCGTCCTGCACACCCTGCAGTGATGAGCGAACTCAATCCCGTCCCCTCCTCGCTCCCCGGTGGACACACAGGTGCAACGGCAGAGGCGGCATCCAAGCCCAGAGGCCTCTCTCATCGGCCACCAAGCAAGGGGCCCCCCACCCACATTAAATCCTCCGTGTCCCGAAGTTGGTGTGAGATTCAGCAGGTAATTCCCCGCGACTCACAGGAAAACACAGTTCTTGTCTTGAAGGTGTGATTTGCCAGGCGCCTCTCAGTGGACCTTGGAAGAAATCCAGTTTATGACCGCAGCCTGAGAGGCACGGACACGACTGTGGGGCCGAGGTCCAGGCAGGACGCGGGGGTCATCCGTCTACACTGGCTGCAGGAGTCACAGGCACTGGGAACAGAGTGGGGACGTGGGCACAAGTCCATGGATGAGGGGACGTGGGCCAGCCAGGACCTAGCGGAGTTAGGCGGATTTGGGGGGTTGCTACACATTTGTCATCAGAGAGATCAGCAGCCCTGGCAAACACAGGGGCCATTCCCGGGGATCCGCACTGACATCAGGAGGTGTACATATCTCTCACCACCCCTTCCTGCCGCGGGCTGGGGTCCGAGCCGGTTCCCGAGGTGGAGCCGCGTGTTCTTGGTGCACACGCTGCTCAGGAAACCCCGCCGTGCTGTCTCGGCTCAGGACGCGTCCGAGCCCGTGCCTCGGCACGCTGCACAGCCTCGATGGCGGTGGACGCCGGCGCTGGGACCACAGCCCCAACAGCTGCCCGACGACAGAGACCGGAGCCCCCGGCCAGCACCGTGCCCGTGTGTGATTTCAGCCCGAGAAGCCCTCGAGCAGAAGGAGCAGCTTGTGATGAGACGCGCGTGGGGACCGCGAAGTCTCCTCAAAAGCCTCCGTGTGTGCCCTCGTGAGTGCAGTGATTAAAATAAAATACAACCACACAGGTGCCCGCTCTCCCCGCAGCCGTCGCCACCGCAGAGGAGACCAGGAGGGCCGGGAGACCCGGCCACACGCCTGCATCTGAGACCGGGACAGGGTGTGGCGGGTGGCAGTCCCCACGATGCCACCGACCTCAAGTCTCGAAGCTTCACTGAGCGAACTTGAGAGCCTGGAAACCAGAGCGACACTCGGATGCCCCTGGTGAGGGTCCCGGGTCAGCCTTCCGGAGCTGCCGCTCAGCCTTGCTGGGTGGTCACACACCCTGCCCCGTCTTTGCCGGTGCTGCAACATCCCCTAGAGGTACAGGTGCCAGAAACCCAGGGCGTCCGGGTACAGGAGTTCCAGGATAAAAACAGAACTTGGTGGCATCAGCATATCACATGTCCTGCGGCGATCCCACTTACCCAGCAAACCACACTACTGGATGCTTGTCCGTTTTTATTTATGTGTCCTATGTATGTAGAAGGTAGAGCTACAGAGAAATAGAGAGTTACTGTCCGTAGGATCCCTCTCAAATGCCCTCCACAGCTGGGCTCGGCCAGGCTGCAGCCAGGAGCTCCATCTGGGTCTCCCACACGGGGGCAGGGACCCCAGTTCGTGAGCCGTCGCCGCTGTCTCCCTGGTGACATTAGCAGGGAGCTGGAATCAGGACCGCTTCCTTATGGAACAAAGCCCACCCTGGCCCAAGGACAGGGCTCCAGCTGTCGAGTTCAGGAGTCCGTGTGTACGTGGGCAGGACTCTGTGGCTGGCCACAGAAGGCCACGTCAATGTCCCTCCCACGTGGATCAGATGAACCATGATCGTAATGAGTGAAACGAGACTGTGGGACCAGGCTGTGTCTGCCCCGACCCTGAAGAGCGAGAACACCCGCAAGTGCACGGGGCAGGCGTCTGTCTTCAGAAAACCGACAGGCGCCTCCTGGGAACACTTCCAGGAGACTTAGCGGCCGGTCCCCCCAGCTCCCCAGCGTCTCTGCCTCGGGCACCGGGGAAGCACCACTGAGCGCCGGCTTCCGCACGTGGGCGTCCCGGCTCCTGGGCGTCCTGTCTGCCCCCGCAGCTCTCCTGGCCCTACAGTGTATTTCTCATTTTATGCCTCCTGTTGAAGTTTCTAGACTCAGGCTCAGTGGGAAGTTTGGTCTAGAGCCTGAAGCAGGTTTCACATAATTTACTCCTGATCGAACACACACAAGGACGTCCACCCTACAATATAAAAACACGCGTTGTATTTCATCCAATCCAAGACCCATTAACTTTAGAACACAAGCCATTACTTCCCATGCTGCTAAGAGGCTAAACTATGACACGGAAGTTTCCATCACTCAGAATGTTCTCTTTATGCTGAGTGAAAGCTCATTTTAAACAGACTTACATAAAGCCAAGACAACACGCGTCAGGACCAAGCCTAGCAGGGAGCAAAGTCACGGCTGAGCAGGACAGATGACCCTCGGGACACCACGGGCACTGAGACGCTCTCATGTCAGAGCCATCACACGTGACGATGAAGTCTCAGAGTGGGGGGCAGAGCACACGGTGTACACGGACACACATCAGAGCTGTCACACGTGACGATGAAGTCTCAGCGTGAGGGCGGATACAGCACACGGTATAGACGGATGACACTTCAGAGCTGTCACATGTGATGAAGAAGTCTTAGAATGGGGGTATGGCACATGGTATAGATGGATGACATGTCAGAGCTGTCACATGTGACGATGAAGTCTCAGAGTGGGGGGCAGAGCACACGGTGTACACGGACAACGTGTCAGAGCCATCACACATGATGATGAGTCTCAGTGGACGCACACAGCGCGCCGTAGATGGACAACTGAAGGAAGGTGCTCCAAACAGAATGACTTTGAGTGACCCTGAGGGGCCGGGTTGATCCCCTCCCTGCACCCTCCTCCCGCGAAGCCCCCAGCATCCCCCAGGGCGACTGAGTGACCTTGAGGGGCCGTGTTAATTCCCTCCCTGCGCCCTCCTCCCATGAAGCCCCCCCCCACCTCCCAGGACAGCTGAGTGACCTTGAGCACAGTGGCGGCTGTCACCTGCCCCGAGGGTCTCAGCTCACCTGGCGGTCGCTGAGTTTCACACATTGAGGCAGAGGGTAGGGGTGAGCCCACAGCCGCGTGCTTTCTGCCCTCTTCCCTCCCAGGCTCCTCCCCACAGACCCTCTCCTAAAACAGCTGGGGTCCTGGGCGCCTCCCACGAGGACCTTGGTGCTCTCGCTCCACCGCCTTCCCAGATCCCAGAAGCCTACAGATGGGAAAGGTCAGAGGTCAGAGCAGCCCCTCACACCTGTCATCCACAGTGACCTCCTCTCTGAACTCCCAATGCCACGGCCCCAGCCACTCGCGACCCAGCACCTGGAGCCCGAGGTGGCTCCGCCTGGCCCCCATCCCCCCCAAGCCCCCGAGCACAGCTCCGGGCTCTCCATGCTCACCGCCCCTCCGTAGGCTGCAACTGCCAGCCAGGGGTGGTGGACAGCAGGATGGTGCCAAGGCTCTGGGCAGAGTGGAGCAGCCCCCGAGGCAGTGACAGCCACACGGTCCTCGTTGGCAGGGGCCCACGGCGGGCGCTGCAGCTGCCACTGACGGGGAGAAGCGCAGCCCCAGCCGGCCCACAGCTGCCCCGAGGTCCCGGCCACAGTGGAGGCCAGCGAGCTGGGAGCTGGAAGAGGCAGCCCCGGTGTCAGCATTTCAGCACCCAAAGCGAGGGCAGGAAGCGGGAGGGTGGGTCTGAGAGCCCCGGGGAGGCGCGGGACAGCCGCCAGAACCTCACAGCCACCGTCACTGACCAGGAGAGGCCCAGGACAGCCGCCAGAACCTCACAGCCACCGTCACTCACCAGGGGAAGGCCAGGACAGCCGCCAGAACCTCACAGCCGTCATCACTCACCAGGTCACTGTGACCTTGGCCTCAGTGGTCTCCCTGCTCCATCCCTGCCCTTACCCCACGCATAATTACGTGATGCACCGCACCACCTGGTTACGCGTGAAACACGTTTACATTTGTGCCTGCTACTGCGTGTAGCACACACACGCGCCACACAGAAGGCAGCGGTGAGGCACAGTGCGCACGCACCGCAGTGCGTCATCCGTCACGTAGCAAATTACAGAGGTCTAGGGCACTTCAGAAAGTCTGGGAAATGGAATTCAACGTTTATTTTGATGCAAAAAACCCCACGCATAATATTTTCATAGCACACATCATCCGCGAACTGTTTGAAGACCCCTGTACTTCCTAAATATGTGTGTGCAACTTTTATCTATCAATTACACTGCAGTAGCACCATGCAGAGAGAGAGAGAGAGAGAGAGAGAGAGAGAGATGGAGACGTGCGGGTCCTGGGAGGAAACGATTCAGAGCATCGCCTGGGGTCCCGCCGCCCGGGCTGACACCTGACTCGGGGGGTCACTGCCAGGGACCCCTGCGAGCCCAGTGAGGAGGACGCGCCAGGCCCTGCCCCCTCGGCCCAGCGTCCGGTGCGCTCAGCGTGCACAGAGCAAACCTCACGAAGCAGCTGCACATGAAAGCCACCAGAGACCCACAGCTCATGAGTCTTTAAATGGCTCCGTTAATGCTTAATTCGCTCAGGCATGAAGCAGGTTTTTTAAAACCCCACAGACGACGTTTTCTCTTGCTTATTTTATGGGGGAAAAGCTGCCAAGTGGCGTGGTCACCACCAGGCAGTTTCTGAAGGAGGACGGAGCGTGGTGGGGAGGGGGCAGGATGCCGAGGAAGGGCGCAGGTGCGGCGCCCCCACCACGCTCCCCCATGGCCCGAGGCGGACCCTCCGCCAGGGAGAAGCCGCAGCACCCGCAGTCCTGGGCTGTTTCGAGGAGCACAGACTTAGCAGGATGGGCTGAGGGAACCCCGTGGCCCCGAGAACAACCACGCACAATTCCCATCTCACCATCAGACTCCGGGAACCATGTGCCAGCGCTGCAGCGCCTGACCAGCAGTCACTCAACACCGTTCCTGTCCACAGACGCGCCAGAGCCCGGAAGGGCCAGCTCTGGGTGCACCTGCCGGCACGCGAGCACCCGTGGAGCAGGCTGCATCCGGCCTCAGGCCCTCAGATAGTCAGATAACGACTGTGGCACGTGTTCATCTTATCTGTCTGTACGTGGGTCACGCTGCTACCCTGCGGGAAGACCACGTCTTAACAGAAGGCACCGGTGGTGGCTGCCAGCCTCCAGGCCCGTGAGGATGTGGCCTGCGCTAACTCTGTATGCCCCACCCCGCGATGTGCGAGGAACCCCACACGGAACAGAGCAAGGGTCGTGAGGCCCAGCAGCGCGTGAACCAAAACACGAGGACAGCTGCTCTCAAGGACAAGGCCACTGCGTCCCCAGGGAGAAAGCAGCCCGGGTCCCAAAGCTGCCTCCTCACAGAACCGAAGCAGCAGCCACGCCAGCCACGGCTGCCAGGACCACGCCAGGAACTGCATCTCCACTTCGAGCAGGTTCAGAATTACCATCTCCAGTGTGACTCGGATCTAATTTTAAAGACAAAAAGATGGGAAGCGACACAGCTCCTGCATTGGAGGGAGGGCCGTGGATAACCCCATCCTGCAAAACCACGCCTGCCTCAGGCACCAGAGAGCTGCGGGAGGCCCAGTCCACAAGGCACACGCGAGAAGGGCTGCAGGGACCTGGGGGCGGAGCCAGCAGGTGCACCCTGGGACCTAGGGGTGGAGCCAGCAGGTGCACCCTGGGACCTGGGGGCGGAGCCAGCAGGTGCACCCCAGAAGGTACCACAGCGCTCTGAACAGCTAGGCCACGTACAGCAGGCACATCCTTGCAAACCATGTCGACCTAGAGGGTGCACTTGCTCTAGAATTGGGGACACCCCAGGGAATCCAGGGTGCTGCAGAGCCATGCTGTAGGCAGAACAGCTCCCCGAGCTCGCCCACGCTCCAATCTCCGTGCACGGTGAGTCAATGGCCTTGTGTGGCAGACGTGACCACGTTCACAAAGAGGGTGGGAAGACTATCCTGGGTCCCCCCGTGGGCCCTTAGCAGCAGGAGGAGGCAGCACCAGAGGTCGGACCAGGACCCGCGGGGTGGGGACACTGCACTGCTTCAAACGTCTCAGCTGTGATTGGCTACAGACACAGCAGGACACGAACACAGGAGGCCACCGCACCTCCACGGCGGCAGCCACCTGTGCGCTCGGGAGCTGGTTCTCGGGATGCTCCGCAGCCGCTGACCCCCACCCTCTGGGATCCTCAGGGGTCAGTGCCCCGGCGGCCGGCATGGCTCACCAGTGCAGGGGACCAGGGACACTGAGTCAGTGCCCCGGCAGCCGGCATGGCTCACCAGCACAGGGGACCAGGGACACTCGGGGTCAGGGACCAGGACACTCGGGGTCAGCGACCCTTGGCCAGCATGGCTCACCAGTGCAGGGGACCAGGGACACTCGGGGTCAGTGCCCCAGCAGTCGGCATGGCTCACCAGCACAGGGGACCTGGGACACTCGGGGTCAGGGACCAGGGACACTCGGGGTCAGCGACCCTTGGCCAGCATGGCTCACCAGTGCAGGGGGACCAGGGACACTCGGGGTCAGTGCCCCAGCAGTCGGCATGGCTCACCAGCACAGGGGACCTGGGACACTTGTGCAGTCCACAGCCCCAACAACAAGACAGCCGCCCCGGTAGGAAGCAGGGCCACCTTAGCCAGAAAAGCCCTGTTCTCTGTGCAAGTGGATTGGCTCAGGGCACGCTCCCCAGAGGAGGCCCACATTCTGTCCCTGAGGGGCAGTGCGGGGTGCGGGTCACGCGTCTGAGAGCCCTCATCACGGCTGGCACCGGACACTGTGTTTCACGCTAAGTCTGCCCACAGTGGGACGGGAGTGGCACTGTTGTCCCTATGTCCGTTTGCAAAAACTGTCAGAAAACTGAAACCTAAGGCGTGTGAGGAATTTGTTTTACTCCAAATCTAAGAGACCCAAGGGGCATCCAAAGTCAGGACCAGGAGCAGCCACCCCGGCCTGGCTGTGGGACTCCACTCCCAGCAGGTTCAGCAACCCCAGGGCGCCCAGGTCCATTCTAGAAAGTGACTCAGCGTCAGCACACAAACAGCCCCAGCCCAGTGCTCAAAATCATCGCGTGACCCCCAGGACGCCCAGCACTGTGCAGAGGCTACGGACACAGCCGCTCCACCGCGCTGCAGGGGGACCACGGCGAGCAGACTGTGTCTTGCTCGTTTGGTCCAGAAGCAGCGTGGGGGCTGAACCCTCTGGCAGGGAACGCACAGATGCCCGAGGCCCAGGGCCCCGGCAGCTCCGCCCCAGCAGCAGGTGCAGCAGAGTGGAGCCGTCCTGAAGCCGAGGGATCCCGTCCCAGGCAGCAGCGGGTCTCCACGCCGACAGACTGGAATCACCAGTGCTAACAGGCACATGTGACCCAGCAGGCCAGGCCGCTGCCACGTGACGCCACGTGGACAAGTCACGGCCTGGGCCCGGGGCTCCCAGGGGAAGTCGGAAACTTCCTGACGCGGCTTCACACTCCTCCCTGAGCTCACGGGGGCTTTTCCAGAGAAAGTGGGGCGGGGGAGGGGGGCGAGGAAGAGGAGGAAAGCAAGTCGGACCCTTGTTGTTCAAGGCTCCCCACTTCACAGCACAGCCTCCTGGGAACTTCCCCCACCAGCTGTGTGACTTTGGGCAAATCTTCCAGTCACCCGAAGCCTCAGTTTCCTCATCTGTAATCTGGGCACAGCACAAGTCCCTCATGCTTTCCCGTAGGCACTCGGTACACAGTAACCAGCTCATGGCCAATGTCCCCGCCTTCAGAAATGGCCACCCGACCATCGGAAGACAAAACCTACCCAAAGCTCTCCACAGATTCCAGACGTAAACTCAAAAACAAAACAAAATAGGCGAACAGTGCTGGATCCGAGTCAGCCCTGTGACACAGACATGCATTCCCCCCGATGTAAACAACCCCAGCGTCTGAACGTGGCACACGTGGCACCCACGGAGCCTGCCCCATCCAGCACGGCAGCGACATGGGACCCTACTGCACGGCTCTGGGTCCCCGTGAGCCCCAGGGCAGGCAAGCCCCAACCCTGCCCTCTAAGGGGCCCAGGCTCGCTCACGGGGCCCCAGCCCGGCGAGCTCTGAGAAACATACAAGTCTCCCAGGTGGAGGGCCCTTCTGCAGGTGCTGAATTCTGCAAACGCTGGGTCCTTGAGACGCTTTGAAAATGACACCAAGCACAGACCCAGAGCCCCGCGTCCACGTCCGTGGGCCTGCTTGGGACGGCCACCGTCGCCACCCCCGGCTTTTCATGGAAAGCTCGCGTCACCCTGACACGGGAAAGGCCTGGTTCCAACCAGGAGACCTGGACTCCTGCGGTTGGTCCGGCTGCTGCCTTCGCCAAAGCCGATTCCTAACTCGAATTTGTCAGATTTTACAACCAGGGATCTGCCCGCCTCTCTTCACCAGAGGGGACTGGGGACCTCAAGTGGGCCACCCAAGAGGCAAGACCCAGACAGCCGACACTGCGGGAAGTCATCCTGGGCGCAGGGCACACGACACCCAGCTTGTGAGGGGCCCAGTAAAATGCTCTGTCAGGACATCTGTCAGGGGTGAAGGCCTCACCTGTGACCCCACATCTCGGACCCGAGTGCCTGGTCAAGCCTCAGCCACTCCACCGCCCACCCATCTGCCACCGTGTGCGCCGTGTGCAGCAGCAGGTGATGGCTACAGGGCTTGGATGCCCCTCACCCACGAGGGGACTCAGGGAGTCCTGGGCTCCTGGCTGCAGCCCGGCCCAGCTCAGGCTGTGGTGGCCATATGGGTATTAACCCAGTGAAGGGAAGGTCCATGCCTCTCTGCCTTTCAAATAAAGTGGAAAATATTTAATAAAAACATCGAGATGTCTCAGGAACGCTCTCATTAACTCAGCGATGAGCTCCAAGGAGCTGTTCTTACCCTATTCCCCGCTTTGCCGTCATCAGGCAAGCAACTCACACACAGACAGGAAACCCACAGCCTGATGGCACCGTGGAGACACGCACGTTCCCAATCCCGCAACAGCCCAGCGCGTGTCCCGGCTGGGACATCTTCAGCGCGTATAGAGAACCCAAGTGATGCCCACACTGTGAACAAGCCTCCAAAGGGTCAAAAACGCTTCTGCCCAGGTCAGTGTCGGTGACAGAATGTCATGTGTGAACTGCACTGTCCTGAGCCCCGGCACGGCCAGCACTGGCACTGCCACCTCCAGGGACGGTGACGTCCCTGAGTCCACAGACTGCTCCGTCCACGATTCCCCACAGGACATGACCCGCCCGTCCACGTCAGCCACGATTCACCATCCGGGATCATCCATGAGCCTCTCACCCCCACCACCTGTGACCTCTTTCCAAGGAGAAACCTGGGAACCCTGAACAGCAGGCGGCAGTGGAAACTCCAAGAGCTGCCAGCATCCAGCAAGGCCAGGAGAGCCACAGGCTCACGGTCATGGCATCAGTCCAAGTCAGAGGCCAGCTGCTGGCCACCCCTCCCCGCAGCTAGAGCCCTCCCCCGGCACCTGTCACGTCAGGGTTGAGTCCACACAAAGAGCCGCGTGTTCTGTGTGGGGGACTTCCCACGTCTACCTCCCCGACTGGACCGAGAGAATCCACGGATCCCGAAAAGCGGCTGGGACTTAGGAAACACACGATCCCCGTTTTGGGATCTGGCATCTTCTGGTCGTGTTGGGTGCACCTGGCTTCCACCCAGGCACAGCTGGTCACCCTCGGCCTCAGAACGCGGTGGCCCCGGGTCGGCACTGGGCTCAGTGACTCTCCGTCCTGCTGGGCTGCGGCTGACACCCCTGTGGCGCGACGTTCGCCCAGGGCGTCCTCCGTGCCAAGCAAGCAGAGGGCCAGGGGGGCTGCAGGAGCCACTGTCAGCGGCCTGACGGGAAAGCCCCTTTCTGTCGCGAGGAGCACGGTGGGCTTAGAGCTCCTGCGCCGTCAACACATCCCACACCTGAGGAAGCCCCGCGTCCTCCCAGACCAGCGAGGCCCCGGTGCTCAGGACGGTGCTGCGGCTCTCCAGGCCACGCCTGTGACCCCCCAGCTCCTTCCCGCTCTGCTCTGCCCCAGGAAGCCACCGTCTGCCCTCTGGTTGGGCCTGGCCAACGAGAGGGACCAGCAGGCTCCCTGCAGGCTGCAGGACAAGGACGATGGCCTCTCCCCCCAGAGTGGCTGCAATGCACCCCCCCCCGTCTCAGCCACGGCCTGTGCCCTCCCCCACGGCCTGTGCCCTCCCCACGGCCTGCCGCCCTCCCCCACAACCTGCCTCCCTTTGCCGCCCTCCTCCGTGGCCTGCCGCCCTCCTCCACGAGGCTCCTATCTCCCCCAGGGTCAGCTCGCGTGTCTTCCTGCCCCACGGCTCCCCACGGCCGCCCCTCTGCACACCGCGAGATCCTCCTTGCTGTCAGATGCCGCTCAGTGCGGCCCCTTCCCCATCGCTGTGGCCGGCTCCCCTGGAGCCAGGACCTGCACAACACGGTTATCTTCTCCTGAAGAAATGGCAGAGGCACCACCCGCACTCTGCACAGGTGTGGCCGCGGCACGGATTCCAGGGCCCCTGGATCGCAGACCCTCACGGAGGACTCAAGAGGTGAGGAGGCGCCGTGCGAGGAGCCAGGAGTCACAGCCAGAGGGCAGAGGGCTACGCTCCTGGCTGGGAAGGTGGAAGAGGGGCCGTGAGACCAGAACGAGGTGTCCTTTAGAAGATGGACACCAGGCCGGAGCTGTGGCGCAGCCGGTTAAAGCCATACCTGCAGTCCCCGCATCCCATATGGGTGCCGGTTTGAGTCCCAGCTGCTCCATTTCCAATCCCGCTCCCTGCTCATGGCCTGGGAAAGCAGCGGAGGATGGCCCAACCCTGCACCCACATGGGAGACCCAGAGGAAGCTCCTGGCTCCGGTTTCAGCCTGGCCCAGCCTGGTGGTTGAGGCCATTTGGGGAGTGAACCAGCAGATGGAAGATGTCTCCCTGCACCTCTCCCTCTCTAACTCCGCCTTTCAAATAAATAAATAAATACATCTTAAAAAAAAAAAAAAAAAGGAGAAGGTGAACACGGAGAGGAGCCGATTTGCCCTGCAGCTCCAGGAAGACACAGCCCCTCGGCGCCGTGGCTTCTGGTCTCCAGGACTCAAGGGTAACAACGCGTCCTCTCCCAGCCTCGGTGTGGCCCCGGTCACGGCAGACCACCTCGACACTGGCCTGCAGCTGGGCTGGGGCCATGTGCCTGCCTCTCAGCAGTGAGCTGCCGCTGGGGTGATGAGCAGCTCCACAGTAGGCGCGTTTTCATGGGGAGTCCTGGAGGCAGAGGAGGTGGCGTCGTCACCGGGCTGCAGCCAGGAGGCCTGGCAATCCCCTCCGAGCAGATGCACCTGCCCAAGGCCAGCAGTGCCCCCAGCGCCGACCTGACCGGCGGCGGCCCCGACTCCACCAAACGACAGCACTGGGCTCCAGCAGGGCTTTTGTGTGTGTGTGATTTGTGGATATGCTATCTCCTTCCTTTTTTTTTAATAAAAATCGTTTATTTAACAAATATAAATTTCAAAAGTACAACTTATGGATTATAGCGGTTCTTCCCCCCATAACCTCCTTCCCACCCGCAAACCATCCCATCTCCTACTCCCTCTCCCATCCCATTCTTCATCAAGATTCATTTTTAATTATCTTTATGTACAGAAGATCAACTCTATACTGAGTAATGATTTCCACAGTGTGCACCCACACAGACATAAAGTGCTGTTTGAAGACTATATTTACCATTAATTATCATAGTCCAACACATTAAGGACAGAGGTCTACATGGGGAGCAAGTGCGCAGTGACTCCCGCTGTTGATTTAACAATTGACACTCATTTATGACGTCAGTGATCACCCGAGGCTCTTGTCAGCAGCTGCCAAGGCTACGGAATCCAGCAGGGCTCTTGACCACGGCTGCACAAACAGAAAAACACCAACGCCTCCCACCTCCGCCGACACCACATGCTGATCTATCTGGTGTGGACGTGGTCGACGTGGACAATTCTTAGACCCTCCCAGGAGATTCTCAACGCAGCTGGAACGGACAGTGCCAAAGCCTCTCCACCCGGGCAGCGTGAGCGTCCTCACACTGATGGCCTGCAGGTCAAGGCTGAGAAGCAGAGGCACGGGCTGCTGCAGGAACTTCACGGCAAACGGAAGTAAAAGTTCATTCCGTTCATGCACGTGCTGTTTGTAACGTACGGTTTCCATAAACGTGGACCACAACCCTCGCGTGCAGACTTACATTTGCTTTGGACCAAAATGCACTTCTCCTTGGATCCCACTTTGCACAAACACCTCGGTGCTTCCCTGTACCTCCCAGGTCCCGTGGAGAGGGAGGGGGCGGACGGGGAGGAGCATGGAGCACGGGGGTCCCCCCCACGGGGTTCCTGGTGGTGACATTTCTGAGTCCCAGTTACCTGCCAAGTGCCACGTCTTCTGAAGTGACAACCAAATCAGTGACTCCCCGTGGAGGTGAGGTGGCTGGGTCGCAGGATCCCTGGAAGGAAGTCTCAACCACAACCTTAAAAGCCTTCCAGAGAGTGAACCGAGGACAGAGCCTGCCTGCCGAGAAGGCAGGGAGGCGGGGCTGACTGTGCTGAGCTGGCCCTGACCTGACCCTGCTCGGCGGCCAGCAGCAGCCCACACCGCCCGCCGCCCTGTGGTGCTTCTGATCGCAGACCGGTCAGCGTTTCTACCAGGCCCACGACGCGCTCTCGCTCCCTCTCGCTCTCTCTCTCTCACACTCTCGCTCTCTCCCTCGCTCTCTCTGCCTCTGCTCTGTGTAGCGGGTGCTCGTGGGAGCCAGAAGGTATTGGGTGGTGAAGAAGAGGGCCCCCCGCCCCCGCGCCTCCCTCCTGGTTACGGCACAGAAGGGGCCACAGACACGCGGGTGACGCGGGGAGATCCACAGCACACAAAGGCCCCCGGACCCTCAGGGCCAGGATGGAGATGACACAACCGAGCTGGACAGCGCCCTCTCCGAGGACAGGAATTCTTTCTCTTGGTGTTTGTTTCCCCATTCGCTGGCCGGCACCTTTCCTGTCCGTGAACAGTCTTTGCTCTTCACCACGAGTCACTGGCAGGAACGGGAAGTCCACACGGTTTTGCCTGGAAATTCTTCCAGAGCCGCCAGTCACTTTGTCTGGAAGCCTCCAGTGGGAGATCAAGGGCCCTGGGTTTTCATTCATTCATTCAATCATTCATTTATTCGTGCATCTCCATCCGGGTGCGCACCAGCAGGGAGCAGAGCGGGACTTGGACCCAGGCCCTCCGATGCGGGGTGCAGCCGTCCCAGGGGCACCACCACGCCCACAGGCAGCCCAGGCGGGGGTTCTCAATCGCTCCCCAACCCGGACGCTGTGGAGGAAGCCCAGGTGGGTGTGGGAGGGGCCAGCCCCCAGGTTCTGACGTCACTCCTCTCCTCGGTGGGACGGACACTTCCTGTCCCACTCCCACATGACTGACACTCCACGTCAGGGTGAGTCGAGACCTGCAGCCCTCAGGTGCCACGACAGGACAGGTGCTGGTTAATAGGAAAGTCCCTGGGGGGGGGGGGCGGCGCAGGTGCTGGGTGGAGGCCCCAGTGGGAGGGGCGGCCGGGCGGGGCAGCAGACAGAGCAGGATTTGCTGACTTGGGCACACTCTGCACTCAGCCCAGCGACCTTCCCTGCTCTTCTGTGCTCTGTCTTCCCGCCTGATCCGCCCTCACTGCCAGCACAGCGGGTTCTTGGAGAGAGCGGCCCTCAGAGACGGTAGCGGGTGCTCACCTCCTGCTCAAGACCCCCGTGTCCCACGTCAGAGTGACCGGGCCCAGCCCCCAGCTCCTCCTCACGAGACCCTGGGTGGCAGCAGTGACGGCTGAAGCAAGGGGCTTCCTGCCACTCGTGCGGGGGCCGTGGGTGGCGCCCAGAGCCCAGGCTCTCGCGGTGCAGGCATCTGGGGGGGCACGGCAGAGGCGAGCTCCAACTCTGCCCCACCCCCACCCCCCTCCGCCGCCTCTCTCTGTCTCTCTCCTCCTCTCGAATGATGCAGCTTATCAAAGCAAAGGATTTGGCACTAAGGACGTGGGTCACTCACGACTGGAAAAGGACAGTACTGGCCAGCACGGGGTGGCCTGGGCCAGGCCCCCTGAGCAAACAAGCAGCAGTGACACCCGACGACCCTTGGTTAACTGTCTCACCCGGCCCTGCCCGCTGCCCGCGTCTCACCTAGCAGAAACCTCAGGCTCTGTGGGCAGCAGGGAGGTTCCTCGAAGAGTCCAGAAGGCCCCTCACCGTCGTCCTTGGCGCTCCAGCCACTGGACGCCACCTCCCCTCCCCCGCTGCACTCGAGCGTCAGGCCAACGTCCGCCTCCCAGCAGCTCTGCTTCTGAGCCCCAGCTGTGCCCCCGTTTTCAGTCAGCGACTGCGACCGCCTGCTTCATGGTCGATCAGCCATGGACCTCGCCACGCCCCCTGGTCCTGCAGAACCAGAGACGCCTGTGACAAAACACCACCCGCGGACCCACGGCCCTGCAAGCGGAAAGTGGGCTGGCCCAGAATGAGACCCGACTTCAGACGGCAAGCTGTTTACAAAGAAAAATCGTTCCGAGGTTAACCAAAAAATGGAAATGATCTTCTCTAGTTTAGGGTTTAATTACCAATCCATCCAGTTCGCTTCAGGCAAGAAAAGAAGGGGGAGGGGGAGTTGTGTTCTCTACCCGGAGGAAGGCAGCCTCGGAGTGTAAACGCGGCCAGCCCCCGTCGGGACGTCAGGAAATGACCTGTTTCCTGGCAGTGACCGAATACGGAGGTCAGGAGAGGAACAGAAACACTCCACACGAGCCGGCCGCCCAGATCAGCAGACACAGAGCCAGGACCACGGTCCCCAGGACGTTAGGCACAAGAAGGAGAATGGACAGCTGGTTTTATAGCATCACAACAAAAATAACTAAAAGGCTAGAAAGATCGGAGAGGTCAACCCAAACATTCAAAATAATAAATTCAGAACAAAAGCAGAGAAAATTCACAGCAACTGTTAGGACATCCCCGCTTACGCAGCGAGGAGACCCTGGGTGACGGTGGCACTGCACGCCCCACATCTCGCACTGTGCACTGCTGTTCACTTAATTATCTGGGACCAGACACGGAGAGGGCGAGGACGTTGTCCGTCCCTCCCACCATCCACGCCTGGTAGCCGGCGCTAGGCCAATGTCTGTCCTCCTCACCGTCCACACTAGGTGGCCAGCACAAGGCTGATGTCCGTCCCCCTCACTGTCCATGTTGGTGGCTGGCGCGAGGCCGGCCACTCAGGAGGCCCTTACCTGATAGATGACCTCTGAACAAAGCATAGTCACTTTATAAATCAGAGTGCCACACCAGGATAGCACCAGGCACTGGGAGGGGAGAATTTTCACCAGGCACTGGGAGGCGAGTATCTTTAATACACGTGAACGCACACGTAAATAATTACACCATTAGAGGCTAAAGCAGGGCCCGGGATGCAGGCAAATCAACACGACCGGATGCAAAACGGGAGCCCTGATGGTAAACCAGGCAGAGCCGTGCGAACCCCTGGAGCACGAAGAGCTGCCCACTGGGAGAGCAGAGGAGCAACGGCGCGGACAGAGCTCAGGGACGGGCACCTCCTGCCCCGGTCAAGGCTGGACGGAGCTCAGGGACGGGCACCTCCTGCCCCGGTCAAGGCTGGACGGAGCTCAGGGACGGGCACCTCCTGCCCCGGTCAAGGCTGGACGGAGCTCAGGGACGGGCACCTCCTGTCCCGGTCAAGGCTGGACGGAGCTCAGGGACGGGCACCTCCTGCCCCGGTCAAGGCTGGACGGAGCTCAGGGACGGGCACCTCCTGTCCCGGTCAAGGCTGGACGGAGCTCAGGGACGGGCACCTCCTGTCCCGGTCAAGGCTGGACAGAGCTCAGGGACGGGCACCTCCTGTCCCGGTCAAGGCTGGACAGAGCTCAGGGACGGGCACTTCCTGTCCCGGTCAAGGCAGGACAGAGCTCAGGGACGGCACCTCCTGTCCCAGTCACCAGGAGGCACACGGCCCGGACAGCGGCTGCCACTGCGACGAGGGCAAGGAGGCTGCGGGCGCCCAGGAAGCGCTGGTCCCCAGCTGTGCACAGGGTGCTCCCGCCACTTTCTCCCGGGATGCTACGGCTCCTCGATCACATCTGTCCAGGAATCCTGGGTTCCCACCGGCTCTGGGATTTATGATTGAAACCGATTTTCTTATTTTTGCTCACTTTTATTTTCTACTTTCTGGAATGACCAAGTATCACCTTTAAACACTTCTATAACATAGAAGCATATTTCGTTTCAAGGAGCAGGGATCTGAGGCCACGACTGAAATGCCAGGGACGGGGGCCAGCGCTGTGGTGTAGCAGGTGGAGAAGTCACCTGAGGTGCTGGCATCCCCTATGGGCACCGGTTCGGGTCCTGGCTGCTCCACTTCTGATCCCACTCTCTGCTATGGCCTGGGAAGGCAGTGGAGGATGGCTCAAGTCCTTGGGCCCCTGCACCTGTGTGGGAGACCCAGAGGAGGCTCCTGGCTCCTGGCTTCGGATCAGCGCAGCTTCGGCCACTGCAGCCAGTTGGGGGGTGAATCAGCAGATCGAAGACCTCTCTCTCTCTCTCTCTCTCTCTCTCTCTGCCTCTCCTTCTCTCTATGTGACTCTGACTTTCAAATAAATAAATATTTTTAAAAAGAAAAAAGCAATGCCAGGGACGGGTGTAGCACAGGAGTCACAGAACACTCAGATCAGGTGCGAGAGGCAAACTCAGCCAGGATCTCACTGCATTCCAAGCTGAGCACCGGGGAGCCGTCACCACCCCAGCAGAGGGGCCGCCATGAGGCCCCACGGAATCTACAGCGGGCTCTCCTCTGGGTCCCCTGCAGCCAGCAAGAGCCCCCCCCCCAAGGGACACGCCAGGGTGCAGTCAGGGCAGTGCCCGTCCCAGTGCCCCCCAAACCCACATTCTCAACTCGGGAAGCCTGGGCCACCCACACTCAGAGCCCGCCCCCGACTCCCTCCGCACTGGGAATGCACCCGCCACGCCCACGTCTTCATTAGGGTCCCTGGGGACAGCTTCCTCTGATGTTGATTTCACGTAAGCAGAAATAAACATTATTCCACTGGCTGTAGAGGTAAAACTCACACAGAGAAAAGTGCATTTTGAATCTGAATCATCACTCTCCCCAAGCCTTTTCCAAAGCAGTGTAGACAAAGCATGAAATACGGGGTCGTTCTGACACAAACACACTGCGCTGTGTTCCCCGAGTGCAGAGGTGAACAAGAGGAGGGACCACCGAGCAGTCCGGTGGAGGGGGCAGGCGGTGGCCAGGCTGCCCAACGAGTTACAGCATCGGCACACAAACAAGGCAGTCTTGTATCGAAAAGAGAGGCTTTTGCCACATAAAACCCTCACCATCAAAAACGCCCTTGCTTCACACAGAAGTGAGTTTTACCACCTTAAAGGAGAGAGCCAGCACCAGGCTGGTGTTTGGAGAACCGCGAACGCCTTGTGGTCCACGCGTGAAATCTCCCTGAGTGGTGCTTTCCCACCGCGCACCACGGGTGTCTGGGGCCGGGAGCTGCTGGCTGCAGGGTGTGTGGCAGTGCCCCGGCCTCCACCTGCCACATCCCTCACGGTGACAACTCCAGGCACACCTGGAGGAAAGCCCGGCCCACACTGGCTCCCGCTGACCTACAGGAAGTGTGGTGCAGCCCCCTAGTGTTTAACCTGAGGGTGCTTTAGTGTCTGCTGGTGCCGACGGCGAGCAAGAGGGAGGCTTCACACTGAACGCGACACCCTTTCCATCTCCTGAGACGCCCACGGGCCTGGAATCTCTGTGCCTCCCCCAGAGTCGGAGCAGCCAGCTGGACGCCAGGAGAGCCCCTCGGGGCCGCAGCCCCCTTCCCGGCGCATCAGAGGTGGTGACCAGTGCCTCACGTCCACCCAAGGGTGCTTCAAAACGCACACGCAGGGAAAACAATACACGCTGATTTTTAAAAAGCTGCCCCTCTGAAGTCCATCGTCTCATGAACTCTTTTGAAGCCCCCATGCACGTGTGTACATGCTTATGTGTCCTGTGTCCATGTGTTTATGTGCACGCGTGTTACACGTATGTGTGTACATAAAGTATCTCAGCCCCTCTGGAATCCGAATTGGCAGCACGCACTCCCAGTGCACACGACCTAGGTACCGTTCCAATGAACACACTGGTTCTGGCAAATAAAACACAAAGCACAGTAAAGTAAACCATCCAAACGGCATCACTGGAGGTACGGAGACCATCTCACCGAGGCTTCGGAGAGCCGTTCGCTGTCTGTGTTTTCAGGGGAGGTCGGCACCCCACCTGCCGATTCTCTTTGGTTTGTGGCCACTGTGGGAACACCACAAAGGCCCGCCTGAGATCAGTGAGAGGAGAAAGGTGGCCCTGGTCCTCACTCACGGCCACGCACCACGCACCACGCACCACGCACCCTCTCCCTCTCCACAGCCAATGATGGGCCACATCGATCGGCCATCGCTGAGCAAGCTAAGTGGATTAAATGGCTCCTCCACTCGTTTTTCAAAATCTTATTTAAATTGTCTCAGCGATACTATTCCACCAAATGCCAGGAAAAAGAAATCAATGGGATTAGAAATCTTGCTGCTAAACCTAAGGGGTCATGTTACTCCTGCTGCGTAATGAATGGAATTACAGCCGCATTATCTGCTTCCTGGGCGCACCCCTACCGGCAGACGCAGGCAGGGGAGGGGGCAGAGGGAGCAGCAGAGAAAGAGAGGCGAGAGGGAGGAGGTCTAGCAGCCGAGGTCACCTCAGCATCCCACAGACCCCAACACCCCGCAGTCAGTGGGCAAGCGGGGCTCAGCCTCACCCGTTCTCACGGACCTGGGGGACTTTGCAACGAGACCAGGCCCCTGGCAGGCCCAGAGCTCAGCCCCCAAAGAGAGGGACCCGCGGTCCCATCACGAGCTGTTCTGTCCCCGGGGGCTGCGTTTGCCGATGAGATCCGGGAGGGAGGCAGGAGCGCTGCAGCTGGGCGACGCCCCTGCGACGGAGCTCAGTTCTCCAGGCGGCCCCAGCGCCTCCCTGCAGCCCCACAGCACCTGCTGCAGCCAAGGGCGGGATTTCCAGCCAGGGAGAGGCGGCGGCCTGGCTCCACCTGTCCCAGTCCCACACCTGCCCCGCTCTGCCCTGTATTCGTGGGCGACTTCAGAGAAAGGACTGCTGCACCCCACTGCAAGAAGACCAGCGAGGGGGCAGCCACCGCCCCCTGACGACCTGCTGGGTCCCTGCAGCAAAAAGGCCAAGGACATGGAGATGCCGCCTCCCCCAGGGGTTGCAGGCACACACGGGAACACACACCAGGCAGACCCCACGTCTCCCAGCTCTGACCGCACATCGTTCCACGGCTGTGACTGAGATGAGTGAAGTCCCTGCTCTTTGAAGGACGGGAACTAGAGGGTTTCAAGTGCAGTGCCTTCTGCTCCCAGGACAGCGACCCGCTAGGAAGTCTGACCAGGGGCAGTGCCCTGGGCCAGGCCCCGCTGCCTCTGTGTGCAGCTGAAGTCCCCCAGAATCACCTGCATGGTGTCCCAGGAGCCTCCCCCACAATGCAAACCCCTGATGCATTTCTGGGGACAGTGGCAGTCAAATCTCCTTTCGCCATCACGCCCCGCGTCTCTGTCCTCTCCCCGACACAGCCATCAGCGTGTGGGCGGGTATGGGCAAGGAGCTCATGCGATGACCCCGCACAACCAGGTGGGCACCCTGAGATCACATCCCTTCCAGGGGGGTGGGGCAGATGGCAGCACCTGGACGAAGGGGGAAGCGGGAGCCCGAGGCCAGAGGAGCAGCTTCTCTCGCTGGAGCCCCCAGAAGCAGCAAAGCGGCTGCCCCGGGCTGAGCTCAGAGGGCCCTGCTGCAGGCCTCTGATGGGCAGCGCCGTCAGCCACACAACGGGTGGGGATTTGCTCAGCAACCACGGGAAACAAATCCCCAACGCGTGGCAGGTGGCGGTGGGGCCCGACCGCCTGGACGTTGGCTGAGGCAGGCATGGGCTCTGAGTGACCCGTTAGCTTCCTCCTCCACCAAAGCACGTGCCATTCTAACAGTGCCCGCCCCTAAACAGCACACAAGCACCCAGTGGACGACAGACGTTAGCTATGCTAGGATCCCAGTTTAAGGGGATTTAAACCACGTTGCGTTGCAAGTATTCAGTGTGCACAGAGCTGCAGGGATGTACAACGTATTCTTGTTACACATTCGGTTTCCGGTCCAGAATCTCGTGTGTCTGAAATGTGCATTCAGGGATGGTAGTCGGGTGGGGAAGAACCACTTTGTGTTGGCCTCAGACCGAGGAGGCAGGCAGAAATGGAGCCCAAGACAACCCCAGGTCTGCAGCAGCCATGCAGAGTGGTGCCGGGGCAGGGAGGGGCAGGGAGGGGCAGGGAGGGGCAGGGAGGGGCAGGGACGGGCAGTGGTGCTTCCGAGGGTTCCTGGGATCCTGGGACGTGGCGTGAAGACGAGGCTCTGTCGCTGGACCAGCGTTCTGTGGTCCATGTGTGTTAGGGTCTTTGACACGTCCATGAAAAATGCATTTCTATGTGTGGATTTCAAAAGTCCACGTAACCAACACAGACTCATGCTTTAGTTCTCCTTTCCAGCAACTTCTGGAAGTGTCCTTGTATATGGTGGCCCCGCACGCAGCCCCGTGTCGTACGCTCTCCCGGTTCCCAGCCGTGCACGAGGCACCGAGAGCTCGGAGCAGGAGGCCGGCTCTCGGGGTCGTCTCTGGCCAGCGTGGCCTCCCAGTCACAAAGCAGCAGCAAAGCCCTTGAGCCGCACACTCACAGTCTCCCAGGGGAGGCTGCAAGGACACAGAGGCAGGGAAGTCTCCCATCACCCCTGCACCGGCAGCTGGAGCAGCCGGCAGAAAGCACGAGTAGGCTAAGTCCTACGTGGTCGTAGTTGCCATTTTTTTTAACTTTCCCCTGTGGCCTTCCTGAACCCATACACACCAACACAGCGAGGGTCACTGCTAAAAACTCTCGGGAAACCCAAGCACAGAACTGCTGGCCACTGCTGGCCCCCAGGCAGCCCCTCCCTCTGGTCACCGGCGTGTGGCCCTGCTCCTCAGCGTTGAGGCCGGGGCACCTGGCTCGCAGCCCAGAGGCACGGGTCCGGGGCACACTCCGCCTCTTACTCTCCCCTCCACTCCTCGCTTCTTTCTTTGCAAACAGGACGCCACCTCACAGGGCTGTTGTGACAAAATGAGGTAATGTCTGCGTCCGGGGCTAGGACAAGCTCTGGCTGGTGCACAAGGCCATTAGCATTGCCCTCTAGGACGCCGCCCGCCTGGCTCCTGCCTCGAGGTCCCCGGGGATGCAGAGCACAGAATACGCTCACTGTGACGGCTGTGAAGTAAATAAAACCACAAGCAAGTTAATGAACTTGAGGGACCAGGTTCCAAAGTGTAAGCACGAGGTGGGTTGTCCACACCGCACGTGGCTAAGCTCCGAGTCCATCTTCATGCCTCAGTGAACCCTTCCTGTGTGCACACAGACCCGGGCCTGCCCTGCAGGGAAGACCCGCGAGAATCTCTCTGCAGACCCAGCTGTGGGTCTGGGAGGCCTCAGGGGACGCCGACCCTCCAGCACCTGGATCCAACAGCCAGCAGAACAAGGTAAGGGGGCCTCGCGCACAGATGGGCGGGAAACACCCACGGCGGAATCGTGCAGGTAGAGAAGGCCCTGGGGAAGCAAAGGGTCCGAATGACGTGAACAGAACCTGGGAAACACGGACCCCGGGGGCAGGGGGCAGGGGGCAGGACCCGGGTGGTCCGAGGCCTGCGTTGTGTCTTCAAGGCAAAGGGCAGGGATGGAGGGTTCGAAGCCGGGGAGCGAGCAGTTTGCTCTCACCTGCGTTTGAGGTCGCTCCTACACAGAAGTCTCACTGGAGCGTCCAGACTCCGACAAGGAAAGGAGGCGGCATCGTCCCGCCCACAGGGAGACGCCATCAGGTTCTAGCACATCCGCGAGAGTGCGGGACCGGACAGCAATCGCCCGGCATGGCGTGGGCAGTGGGCTCGACTGTGGCGCTCAGCAAAGCGGATCCTACCCCTCACTAAGGGCCACTTTCCTGCAGGTCACCCGTACATGGTGGGAGGAGAGACAGCTCGTGGAACAGACACCTTCGGCCCTCCCAGGGCTCGGGTGCTCTGTGACAGGGCCAGGGAAGCCACAGTGTGGTGCGGGCAACAGGGAAGCCAGCGCGGGTGCCCCCACCCCCATCAGGGCAGACAGCAGCCCTCCCCTTCCCAGCTGTCTGGGGACCACCCTGACTTTTCTCGTTCCTGTCCAATGGGCCATCCGGGCCTGCCGGCTCCACTTCCCAAGGTTTCCAAATGCTGCAGCTGCCTCCTACCCTCAGAGCCCCAGCACCTCGCATGGGTCCCCTTGCCGGGCTCCCAGTCCTGTCCCTGGTATGGCCTGCTCATTTGCATCAGCCACGCCTCACCGCACAGTCGCCATGAAGGGGAGAACACAAGCGTTTCCTGTGCATCTTGACCAGGGCCCGGCACGTGGCGCCTGCTCAGCAGTCACCTGTCAATAGATGGACGGCCACCATGAAAGTAAGCATGGCCCCAGAGAGGCTTGGAAAAGGGGCAAGGGGGCCACGGTGTCCGCGTCGGCCTCCTGGCACCCGGGAGTGTCACAGAGAGGCACCGGCGCCCAGAGGAGGAGTCGGGATTCGCCAGGCACGGCAGGAAGGTGGCTCTCGGTGGGGGTGCAGATGTGGATGGGGATCAGGTTCTGAACCTGGAGATGGGGGCAGGGGGTGGGACTGGAGGGGAGGGGTCTTGATGTTGCTGGCAGAGCTCACAGGGTCTGGGGAGCAGAGAGGCTGGGGGACACCAGAGTGGAACCAATCCCGTGACTGGGCTTGACCAGTGTGGCTGTGCAATGTTGCTCACGGAGGACGGGGCTGAGACGAGGCACAGTGAGTCCATCCCGAGCGTGGCATCCGTGGACGTATTCCTCCTGGATGTCCACTACCCAGGAAAGTTCTGGAGCTTGGACTCACTGATGGAGACTCGGCGAGGGAAGTGACAGTGAGAGCTTTCTCCTCCGGCGCTGGCCAGAGTTTTGGCGTGGACCGTGCCTGTCCACGAAGCTAAACAACAGTGGGTCTTTTGCCACAGAGCAGGGGGCCCTCATCCCCTGCAGCCCCCACCAAGTCCTGACTTCTCGGGCCTGCACGGCCACAGACAGGCATCACATGGCTGGACCACGCGAGCGTGTGTGAGCCGTGAGCTGCACGCAGACAGGAGCTTCGCGGAGACGGAGAACGAGCAGCGGTCACCCCTGCAGCCCCAGCGGAGGGCGGGAGAGCTAAGGGCACCGGCGCTGCCGCCAGCTTGTTGCTGTCATCGCTACTGATTTTATTTCTAAAGATGTGGACGCTCCTTTTAATAGACCACGCGCGTGTATGCATGAAGATTCACACACACACACGTGCGCACGCACACACGCGGAGTCAAAGTCCAGCTTTACATGAAGTTACAGGCAGAACACGGCAGAGCGGCACCTCTGTTCCCAGCACCTCTGCTCCTCCGCGGGTGCGATGACGCTCGCTCACAGGTGCCACGGCCATGTGATCACCACCAGACAGCCACGACCTCCCCAGACCCTCATTAACAGGAGGTGCCCCGGTGAGATGGCAGCTTTCGCCCCAGTTCAGTGTGTGCAGGGAGTCCCGCCTCCTGATCCGAGAGGGAAGCGCGCCGAGACAGAGGGCGCTTGGGAAGATGTTCGCGGTGGCCCTCGAGCCATAGTCGCGGATGCTATCATTGGCAGCCGGTGATGAGCTGCACAGCGTGGCTGGGTTTTGTGCTTTAAATACGGATTGTCCGACAAGACCGCCTCTGCCCGACGCACGGGCACTGGCCGTCTCACCTGGCACAGCCTCTGCCCGACGCATGGGCACTGGCCGTCTCCTAGTAGCAGGCACTGGCCGTCTCCTAGCAGCAGGCACTGGCCGTCTCACCTGGCACAGCCCGACTTTGTCTCCTGGTAGAGGGTTCCCGAGAAGGCTTACAGACATTTCTCGGAGCCCTGTGGGGCAAATGGAGCCGTCGAAGTCAGCTTCCCTCCTCTGAGCCCTTCGCGAAACCAGTCTCATGGAGAATGACCCGTAGGACGTGACTCGCGTATAATGTCAGCACTTATTATTACTGTTTGCATCACATGATCTGAAGTTTTTAAAGCAATGATGACAGAACAAGCAACCTGTAGCCCCTCTGCCCCCACGCTGCCGTGGGCGCCACGCTCCTGGGAGGAGCCCTGCAGCGGCCCCACCCCCAGGTGGCTTCGGTACTGAACAGATGAGATACATCAGAAAGGGGTGGGCGCTCTCCTGTGAGTGTTATGTTTACAACCGAGCCACACGCAGACGCACACAGCTCAAGGCACCATCGAAGGACGGCAATTCAAAATGCCCAAGTGTAAGAAACCCCAGGAACAGCCATTTAAAAATCCCACTCCCTTCTTAAACAAAAAAAGCCATCATGTGTCAACACCTTGACGGCAGGCATTTCAGAAGGGAGAGCCAACTCATCAGACTTGCACGCCCCGAACGCCGGTGGAACCAGCCTTGGACCTCGGTGCCCAGATGAGCTCCGCCCGGCCACCCTTCTCCACTCCTGGGACATTCGGAACCTCCCCACCACAACCCACCCAGAGGGCCCTGCCTGACACTACCCAGTCCCACGGGGGCTTCACAGCTGGGAGTTAGGAGCAGCCAATCTGGCCAATAGTGTGATTTAGGGAGCGTCAGAAGGCCATGGGGGTAGTCACAGAACTGAACGTGACGGAAGGACAGGTTCAGGTGCGGGCGCCAGGAGGCGCCGCCTGCAACATGGCCCGGCTGTGATCCACCACACCCACCACCTCTGGGACCTCCCAGGCCATTCCACGAAGCAGCAGCCCAGCTCGTGCACCCAGCGTGGCTGGTGGGAAGACCCACTTCTCGGCTGGCAGCCTGCAGGCACCTTCATGCGTGTTTCCGCTTAGACTGCATCCAGAGGACGAGGGTGATGCCCAAAGCAACTCAGGAGAGAAGCTACCAGAGAGAGAATGGGTGACGAGCAGCAGAACCACAGCCGTCCACTTCCCTCTGAGAACATGCAACTCTCAGGACCGAAGGGCACGGTCAGCAGGTCTGCCAAGGGCATGTGAAGTGAGACATTCTCCCTCCGGGGCAGACGGCTGTCCTGCCACAGCATCCTCTGTGCACCCAGTCTCACTGGAGCCACTTCCATCGGGCGGCCATGCGCAGCACGCAGAGATAAGACCCTGTGCACTACGATGATGGGCACCCAGCGAGTCCCCCGCAGCCTCCTGGACCAAGCGTCCCTCGGGCCAGGGGCTGCGCGGCTGTGGCTCTGCTCCGAGCTGCGCCCTCACGGCTGCAGTACTGGAGCACACACTTCCAGCCTGTGGCCCGGGGGTACAGAGCTGTTGAAAGCCCGTAGCTCCTGCATCACTCAGACCTGAAAGAAGTCGGGACGTGTCTCTGACCCTGAACTTCATCCAATCAATGAAAGTGAGAATTCTTTTGTGCAGGCCTTCCAAACATTCTTCAGATCACAGAGATTCCAGTAAAAACACCGCAGACCAAAGCCTGGACTTTCACAAATCAGTAAGTGCAAAGTGCGTCTTCCAGACAATGGAGAATAATTTAAAATGCTGTTTTCATCTCATGGAAAAGAAGTGCAGACGGACAAGTTAATTGAAGAAACAAGCACGCTCGCACACACGCACACGACACTTAGCAAGCACTGGAAACGAAACCCTTAAATCCATCCATTTCCACCAGAGAACGCTAACACAGCACATTGCCTCTGAATCTGCTTACGTGAGACACGTGTGTCCCCTCAGCGCTACACACGTGTGTACAGGGCACACATGAGCTGTGCCCTCAAGGCTGCAGCCCGGGATACAGAGCTGTGGGAAGCCCGTAGCTCCTGCACCACTCGGACCCAAAAGGTGCATCGCTGCACCTGTGTGAGCAGGGCACGGGGTTAACCATAGAGGGAGCCTATGCCTAAGTATTATTTAATTTTCCCCAGTATTTTTGAAGTTCATCTGCTCCCCCTTATCCGAAGGGCAGAGCGAGAACGAGAGAGAGAATGAGAGACACCGTCCAACTGCTGTGTCACTCCCCAAATGCCTGCAACAGCGGGACTGGGCCAGGCCAAAGCCAAGAGCCCACAGCTCCCTGTGGGTCTCCCATGTGGGTGGCAGAAGCCCGGGGACTTAAACCACCATCCACTGCCTCCCAGGGCACACACCAGCAGGAAGGCAAGGCACAAGCCAGGCCCTCCAACACGGGACACGGGCATGCCACACGGGGCTTAACCTCTGAGACACAGTGCCCCGCCCTCCCCGCGGGTCCCCTTCTCGTCTCTGCCACTGCATTTTACTTCACCCCGTAAAGCACTGGGACTCACCCCGCCGCAGCCCCGCACTCCCGGGATCACCTCAGTCTCAGCCCTATACCCCTCACCTGAGCCCGGCTCCCCCGCGTCTCACGCGTGCTCCATGTCGGGCCCGCGAGGGTTGTGACTGTGCTGAACAGACTTTCTTCTCGTTACTCCCTAAGCAGAACGGCCGACCCACTGTTCACACGGCACTTACGTTGTCTCGGGTCCTGTGAGTAATACAGAGATGACGGCAAGCGCACGGGAGGACGTGCGCAGGTTCTGGGCAAACGGCGCTCCGTCTGAGGAGGGACTGGGGCACTCCAGATTCCAGTGTCCTTGGCCCCCACAACCAGCGACACCTGTGATCTGATCCCCCAGCCCAAGGGACAGGAAGCGATGCCAGAGAAGCAGAGGGTAGAAAGTTTTTGAGAAAGGGCACCTGACCAGCCCATGGCCATGGCCACCTCCAGGGGACGCTGTGCAGAGGGGGACAGAAGCCACCCCAGACAACCAGAGGCTCCAGAGCAGCAAACCGCTGTGGCCTGGTTTCTCTGGGGCCCTGAGAGTGGGATCCCACCAGGCCCCTCTCCCCACCACAGTGAGAAAGCGAGGGAGGCACAGGTCAGGCTGCTGGGTCACCAAGGCAACACAAGAGTCTTGCGACCCAAAGGACGGGGGCACAGGTGTCCAGAAGAGCTCATGACTTGGGGGAACCATGGAGTCTGGACAGAGGCCACGCCACAGAGCGAGACCAGTACCCAGGGCCGGGGCACAGCCGAGAAGACAGAGCCCTCAGTGGGCAGCAACTGGGACGTGCAGCAGCTGGGGTCCACACGGGACGCGGTCCACACGGGCTGAGGAGGAGCCGCCCCGCCCTAGCGGGGACACGGATGCCTCTGCAGGGGGAGGAGGGGCCAGGGAATTCCCGGAGGACCCAGTTCAAAGCTGAGGTACTGTTGTACCTGCTTAAGGAGCCTGGAAACTCACATGCATTACGAGGGTCCAAGGACAGACCACGGAGACAGGCAGCCTGCCTCCAGCAGCACATGGTCTCGATACAGAGCTCGGGATGAGAACAGGAACGTTCGACTTGGCCCTTCTCGGGGCCTGCAGGCGCCGTGCGGTATCTTTAGAAAGTCGTGCAGACGCCTGGCTCTGGGCCCCCTCCCCCTGCACGTGTCTCACCTCCACGCAGCGGCATCCGGGCACTGCCGCTATGAAGGCACAGATCCCAGCCTGCAGGCAGAGCAGGGAGGTCTGCCAACGCCCCGGCCGCCTGTCGCCCCACTGCCTTTCCAGACTTATTTGGGAGGTAGAGTGACAGATCTTCCAGCTAGGGGTTCACGCCCTCCATGGCCACAGTGGTCGGGACCGGGTCAGGCCAAATCCAGGAGCCTGGCACTCCATCTGGGTCTCCCACGTATGGCAGCGCCCGAGCACTTGAGCCATCATCCTCTGCTTTCCCAGGCACGTTAGCAGGGAGCTGGATGGGAAAGGAAGCGGCTGGGACTCGAACCAGAGATCCCACGAGGGCTACCAGTGTCACAGGCAGCAGCTTCGCCCACGGCACCACAGCGCCAGGCCCCTTAGCCCTGTTGCATCCTCACCAACACCCCAAGGTGTTGTGGGCACAGATGAAACACTGCTGAGGTGCTGAGGGTCACGGCCACACGCAGCGTGAACACACCGAGCGCTGGTCTGCACCCGAAAGCCTCAGGCAACGTGTGCGTCAGGCGGGCTCTGCTTAACAGCAGACTTAACAGCAAAAAGGACAAGTGATCCGGCAGCTTCCTTCAGCGCCAGAACTCAAAGGGTGTCCGTCCCTCGCCTGGCCACGCGGCACAACCAGTCACCAGCTCAGTCTGCCCCGTGCCCCGGCTCTGACTTGGGGGAGCCTTCATCTGTCGCTGGCCATCCCTCACTCTGGTCCCCCTCCCCCTGCTGTCCTGGCTCTGGCCCCCCTCCCCCCACTGTCCTCACTCTGGTCCCCCTCCCCCCGCTGTCCAGGCTCTGGCCCCCCTCCCTCTGCCATCCTCACTCTGGTCCTCGTGCTGGCCCCCCTTCCTCCTGCCATCCTGGCTCTGGCCCCCCTCCCCCTGCCATCCTCACTCTGGTCCTCGTGCTGGCCCCCTTCCTCCTGCCACCCTCACTGTGGCCCCCCTCCCCCTGCCATCCTCACTCTGGGCCCCCTCCCCCTGCCATCCTCACTCTGGTCCTCGTGCTGGCCCCCCCTTCCTCCTGCCATCCTCACTCTGGGCCCCCTCCCCCCACTGTCCTCACTCTGGTCCCCCTCCCCCTGCTGTCCTGGCTCTGGCCCCCCTCCCCCCACTGTCCTCACTCTGGTCCCCCTCCCCCTGCTGTCCTGGCTCTGGCCCCCCTCCCCCTGCCATCCTCACTCTGGTCCTTGTGCTGGCCCCCCTTCCTCCTGCTGTCCTGGCTCTGGCCCCCTCCCCCAGCCGTCCTGGCTCTGGCCCCCTCCCCGCTCCACGTTCCTGTCCATCTCCAGCTGTCTGCTGCCTGCAGATACACGAGCAAAAACAGCACAGACTCAGCAGGGGTCGTTCTGAAAACGCGCGGCAGCACCGAGGGACACGGCACAGAGAGCTCTCTCCAGCGCGTGATCTAGAACACTCTAGAATGTGCCTCAGAGTCCGAGCCCCAGCGAGGAGCTCCCACCACGGCCCGGCCCCGGCGCACGTGCTGCTCAGACTGAGCGTCCGTGGGTGACAGATCTGGTGCCGGAGGACGAGCCACCCCGACACCCGACAGCTCTTCTCTTTCACAGGGGTCACCGCTTCAAGGTCGCCAGTCCGGTTTGTTCCCACGCCGTGTTTGTGGTTTAAATACCAGCCGTGCACCAGTGACTCAGAGGCTTATGTTCCCAGCCAGAATTCTGCCCACGAAGCAGCTCCACGCCGGAGCCCGGGAGCTTCCCGGGACGGCTCAGGACCCTGCCCGCCCACCCGAGCCATAGCTCTCCAGCCTCCACACAGCAAAGGGCAGCGATGCCCGTGGGGCAGGACCTCACAGCCCAGGGCCCACCCACTGCCCAGTCCTCCACATCTCCCCCAGGGCCCACCCACGGCCCAGTCCTCCACATCTCCCCCAGGGCCCACCCACTGCCCAGTCCTCCACACCTCCCCCAGGGCCCACCCACCACCCAGTCTTCCACACCTCCCCCAGGGCCCACCCACTGCCCGGCCCTCCCCACCTCCCCCAGGGCCCACCCACCACCCGGCCCTCCCCACCTCCCCCAGGGCCCACTGCCCGGCCCTCCCCTCCTCCCCCAGGGCCCACCCACTGCCCGGCCCTCCCCTCCTCCCCCAGGGCCCACCCACTGCCCGGCCCTCCCCACCTCTCCCAGGGCCCACCCACTGCCCAGCCCTCCCCACCTCCCCCTTCACCCACTGCCCGGCCCTCTTCCTCTGCCTGCTCGTCTCCACAGTGGCCTGTGTCCACGCACCTCCAACGCAGCCCTGCAAGTCCTCACTTCTCCCTTGTTTCTCTTCACACAGACGTGGTCACACCCCCACCCCACCAGGAAGCCTTGTGACGTCACACGTTCCAGACAGACCTGGGACACGCATGCTTTGCATGTCTGGTTTCCATCCATGCCTGGGAAAAATCCAGGACGTGTCCGGCCAAGACCTCGGGAGCCGTCTCCGCCCTCCCTCTCTGCACGCCACCAAGTTTATTTTTACAACGCCGGCCCCCTCCTTTCCTCTGCCTTCTCCAAGGCGCACAATTCCTGTTCTTCCTTGAGATTCCGGCCACATGGACTGCACCAGGGCCACGCTGCCTGCTCCTCGGAACTGGAAGCAGGTGCCACTGCTGGACGCCGAGACTACGCACTTCTGTCCACCGCGGTCTGTTCCTCCCGGGACGGCGCCCTCCGTGACCAGCTGCACCTGTCCCGCTGCTCCCTGTGTGCCCGGACATCTGGTGAGAGACGCCGCTTACGTGTGCGCGGGAATGGATGAACACCGCACTCCCTGCGGCAGTGCCTGTTCATCTAATAACGGGCGGGATTCCATTCTCCTGGCAGCTCTTCTCCTTCTCCAAAATCTTTCCAACCTAAATATTTGCTACAGGGTCCTAGAATTAGAAGTGTTGACATTTCAGTGCCTGGGAAAACTGTTTGGGATTATCTTAGAGGTGTTTCTGGAGCCGTGGCACAGTCCCGAGCAGCTTCCCTCCCTGCGTGGCGTGTGCTCAGGAGCCCCCAGCTCCGTGGGGACCGGGCAGGAGGAGTGACCCTGGGCCACGTCGTCACGCTGTGGATGTTAATTTGGACAAAGCCGAGAGAAACATTCGTTGGGGTTGGCTTCCTGTCACTGCCACGTGCTCGGATGAGAGCACACAGTGGGACCACGTCTGCAGGAGAAATCGCTCCAAGGGCTGACGACCCTCGACCAGCACCAGACGATGGAGCTCTCCCTCTGGGCCTCTGGGAGTCACGAGACCCGGGTGGGGGCCCAGAGGACGTGGGCAGCTCAGCTCACTGCCCAGGCTGCGTTGGTTCATCTGTGGGAGGCAGACGCTCAAAGCACTCCTTATTCAGCGAGAGGTGTGGACGACAGTGTGCTGGACACACAAGCCCTCGGGGCAGTCCCACAGGCAGGGGACTAGGCTCCAGGACAACTCAGATACACGACTGTCACCACGCACCACTGGCACGTGACTGACAACCTCGGACGACTCCCCAGTGACTGGGCCGTGCCCTCTCCCAGACACTCCAGCGCCCCTGGCACTTGGAAGCGGCCATGTGACTGGGTTTCAGCCGACAGAACAGGCAGGAGCGATGGAAGCTGCATCCCGGGCTGGGCCTGAGGACCAGCCCCCAGAAGCCCCGTGGTCCCTTTAGCATATCACCTTGGCAGGTGCATGCTCTCCACGAGCAGCCTGGACACAGGGCAGAGCCCGGGGCAGTGACCGTCCACAGCGCTCTCTGCCCAGAGCTTCCCCTGAAGACGGCGCTGCATGACCAAGGAAGGAACATTTGTTGTCTGAAACTAGTGGTCTTCGGAGTGGATATGTGCCACACCATATCCTATCCTCATAGTTAAACCAAAACGCGTGTGATAAAATGGCTGGTAAATGTTTATGATGTCAACTAAAAGCCCCAAATACGCGTAGAGAAAATTCACATTCACCAAGCCGCTCACAGTTCCTCTATCAGAGTACTGAAACACAAAGCCAATTTTATTCTCTGTGCCCAATAATTGTCTCCTGTGCTACATAGAGCTGTCACAAACAAATCATATTTAATGTCGAGATAAAATTTTACAATAAACACACATAAAGTCAAACCCAGCCAAGGTCTCCCTGCGGGGTGAAACCTGTGGCCTTGGATGCACGTGGGTGATTGTTTCGCTGGGACCGAGGGAGAGCTCGTGCGTCAGGTGGTGGTGGTCACGGTGGGCTAACAGGCTGCGGGTACAGTGATCTGAGCCATTAGGGTCAGGGTCAGGGTCAGGGTCAAGGAACACTGCCCGGGCCAAGGCATAAACGCCTCCAACAGCCGCTGATGGGCTGCCCTGCCCAGGGGAGATCTAGGATACACCAGTCACCCCGGGCCGGGAGCCTCCTCCCCCAGAGCCCAGTAGGGCATAAATGTCTTAGAAATCGCCAAGAGCGTCACTCACTCGCGGGGCTGGAGGAGCTGGCGACAGCCTCAAAGCAGTGCTTTACAAGCCACACATATCCCTACCGGTGATTCCAGAGAGTGAGCCCACTCGGGAGACCAGGATGGAAGAGATACGACAGCCTCACCTCCCAGCGCCTGCCTGGGACGCAGGCTGGACCCCCCCCAAGAGACTGGAACCGTGGCTCCCTCGGGTGCCGTGTGGCGCTGCCTGCAATGCCCCACCCGGCCCCCAGGAGCCCCAGCAGCAGCTGGGGTGCGGGGCTCTGCTCCCACGGTGCTGCTCTGGGACACCCCACAGCCGGAAGATCCTGGCAGAATCGTCGTCCATGTCTGCTTTCCTGCTAGACTGCTCCAATGCGCCAGGGTCCGAGGGCCTCGCTACACACTGCCCACATAAGGAAATGGCCGGCCGGGCTTTGCGGAGACGGTGCAGCCTGCACCAGCCGCCCCTCGGTCCCCATCACCTGCCACCTCCCTGCCCGCGCTTATTTCCCTGGGATTCGTGCTCCCCCAGTTCCCCGTCCAGCTTCCCGGGACCACTGCCTGAGGCTGCCAGGGAGCCAGGAGAGCAGACATGCAGGCACACACGCACGCACACACACACACACCACCACCACCACCACCACCAGAGGCAAGCCGGCACAGCCCAGGCTGAGTCATCAGACTGTTTTATCCTCCTGGCCAGCACCGACTGGCACCAAGTGAACACGACACCCATGGCAAACATCAAGGCACCGCACCCCGATTCCCCCCGGCCTGGAACCAGCACAGCGACTGCTCCACCACAGAAACCCCAGCCAGGGCGAGGCTGACGCGTGGACAGAGCAGGGACAACGAGGGCAACGTGAAGCCAAAGCTCCCGTGGCAGGGCGAGCCCCTGGACCCATCTGTGCCTGACGCCGGCCGGCACCAGTCTCGTGTTTCGATGAGGCGCACAAACTCATTGCGTCATCTAAGCCAGTGGGAGCTTTGTCATCTGCAACAGATCACCCTGAGGGCAGGGACGTATGTGTGGTTGCTTAAAATGGTTCAGAGCCAGCGTCATCGTCCTGCTGAAAACCTGACCTGACCAGCTGCCTACTTGAAATGGAGAGAGGCCAGCACTGTGGTGTGGCAGGCAAAGCCGCCATATGCAGTGCCGGCATCCCATGTGGGCGCCAGTTCGAGTCCTGGCTGCTCCACTTCCAATCCAGCTCCTTGCTGATGGCCTGGGAAAGCAGTGGAGGATGGCCCACGTCCTTGGGTCCCTGCACCCGCATGGGAGACCGGGAAGAAGCTGCTGGCTTCAGATCGGTGCAGCTCCAGCTGTTGTGGCCATTTAGGGAGTGAACCAGCAGATGCACGACCTCTCTCTCTCTCTCTACCTCTCTCTCTCTCTCTGCTTCCCTGTAACTCTGCCTTTCAAATAAATAAATAAATCTTTTCTCAAAATGGAAAGAGGACATTTTAGTTTTATTTACTTTCCTTTTATCTGAAAGGCAGAGATCCAAGGGGGATTTCTCTTTGCTGATTTAGGCCCCAGAGGCCCACACCAGCGGGGGCTGGGGCAAGCTGAACCCAGGAGCCGGAACTCAGCCCAGGTCTCCGGCGTGGTGGGAGGAATACGAACACTGGAACCGTCGCCTGCTGCTCCCAGGGTGTGCACTGGCAGGAAACTGGGTAAGAAGCAGAGGGGCAGGCCAGAGTTGTGGTGCCGCCTGCCACACGGATGCTGGCTGCAGCCCCGGCTGCTTCGCTCCCTGCCGACCCAGCTCCCTGCTGAGGCACCTGGGAAAGCAGCGGAGGACGGCCCAAGAGCCTGGGTCTTTGCGCCCACACGAGAGACTGGGGTAACGCTCCTGGCTTCAGCCTAGCCAAGCCCCAGCTGTTGCAGGCATTTGGAGAGTGACCCGGCAGATGGAAGACCTCTCTCTCTCCTCGTGTCTAACTCTACCTTTCAATAAATAAATATCTTTTAAAAAGAAAAAAGGGGCAGAGCCCTAACCTAGCCACTCCAGTGTGGGTCACAGGGGTCCCAAGCAGAACTTAGCTGCTGCCCCCCACCCCTTCACCCAGGGACGGCTTCTTCCATCCTCAGTTGAAATTTCTCCAAGATGCTGTTTAGGTAAGTGCCAGGACCGGCTGCATCGTGGGGACCGTCCCTTGGTGGGCAGAGTTGGGTGGCCAAAGCCCCTGTTCCGGGCAGGTGTTCCGTCATCTTTGCAGCTTCTGCAGTCTCCGACAGCGCTCATCCTGAGTGCAGCATTAGCATTCGCCGCAGGAGCCAGCAGGCCAGACAGACGCTGCATCACCGCGCACCACGCGGGCTCCTCCGGACACGGAGCCGGAGCCGGCCTGGCACACCGAGGCCAGGCAGTCTCTCTGCAGGCTCCCGCCGTCTGCCCCGTCCACCGTGCGGGTCAGCTGGCGTATCCCCATCTGAGGAGGTGGACTGAAAGCTGCCATTGTTCTCCCAGGCCTGTGTGTCAAGTAGCTGACAAAGCTGCCGGCCGCATCCATGCCCTCCGTGCAAATTCTCCCGGGAGCGCCCCTCTGAACGCTGCGGGCGTCTTTCCCACACTTGCTTGAGATGGAGTCAGCAGCCTCCAGGGAGAGGCCCTCCTCAGCGCCACCAAACCCGGGGCTGCGCGTGACACGTGTGTGGCCGTGGTGCTGCAGACGTCACCGAGCCTGGGCTCTCTCCTGACACGCACTGCCCGGGGACTGTCTGAAGCCTCCTCAGGGCAGAGGCTCGGGCAGTGTAGACCTCTGCTTCCTCTGCTAGCAGAGCAGGAGCAGCTCCGGGTGAGAGGCCAAGGCCAGCGCCGCCCACCAGCAGCTGCAGGCCCCGCCTCCTGGCAGCCTCTCGGCCCCCCCCCCCCCACCAACTTTGCACAAAGGGTAAGTGGCCCTGCGGCCTCTTCTAAAGCCCATCCTATTGGAATTGGTGCTGTTGTTTTCAGTTTTTAAAAGATGTATTTACTTGAAAGGCAAAGTGAAAGAGAGGGAAAGAGAGAAAGAGACAGGGAGAGAGAGAGATCTTCCAACTTCTGGTTTACTCGCCAAACGCCTCCAACAGCCAAGGCCAGTCCAGGTTGAAGCCAGGCACTCCAGGCTGATCTCCAACGTGGGTGGCAGGGGCCCCAGCACTTGGGCCGTCTTCCCCAGCCTTGCTGGTACATTAGCAGGGAGCGGGATCGGAAGTGGAGCAGCCAGGACTCGAACCAGCGCTCCAAGAAGGGAGGCAGTGCCACAGCCTCGGCCCCCATCTCGGGTTCTGAGACACGGAACTGCCCGGGGTTTGCAGGCAGGATGCTGCTGTTCTTAGAAACAGCGAAACGAAACCACACAAGCAAGGACCTCACCGCTTCCATCCTCCGTCTCCTGCCTGAGGACGAGACGCGTGCGGCACACAGCAACCCAGCGGCGCCAACGCCCCTCCTGCTGGGGCAGGCAGGAAACCCTGGTGCCATCTCTCCTCCCGGCTTACTCCCGCCTCAAACTCCAGCCACAATAAAGAGGGTCAGCAGAGGCTGCCCAGCACAATGAGAGGGTTTTAAAAGAGCTGTACGGATGATAGACTTCTCTCCAGCAGCCTTTCTGTCGGGCACGCGCAGGCCGCAGGCATTTGGACAACAATTTCCAAGCAATCAATGTCACATCCTTGTGGGAAAAGTGCTAACGTGTGTGTGTGTGTGTGTGTGTGCGTGTGCGAGGAGTCAGCCCCCGCCCCTCTGGGGGAACAGACACTGTTCCAACAGCCAGAAAACATCCCTGCACGGGCCGGGCTATGGTCAGGACACACAGGAGCCTCTCCCAGCCTGCCGGTTCTGAGCGGACCATCTTACTACTCAGATAGCCAACAGAGCAGGGTGAGTAACGTCTGCAGCCAGGGATACACCGTCCCGGCCAGGGGCGCTCCCCACCATGCCCCTGCCCCTGCCCTTGGCCACAACCCCCGCGAGGCTTTCTCTCTCATGCCTGTGCAAGGATTCCTGCTGTCCTGCTCTGACGCTGCACCGCCCTGGGATTCCCTCTAAACTGGTTACGGCCTCTCCCGGCATCCTTGTGAAACTAAGTCGCTAACGCATGTTCTTTCTGACGTCTTCACGAGAGACATGATGCGGCCCATTCTGGAAGGCCCTTCTGCCGGCATGGCCGGCAAGCTGCAAAGGGCATGGCTGGGAAGGGCTCTGCCCCTGCCCCTCTTGGCTCATCACTCCCAGCGGGCAGGGCCCTTGCACTCATGCTGGACGAGGGAGTGGCTACAGAAGTGCCTATGGGACGCTGGCGGCAGTGCCGGTGCTCCACAACGCTGCCTTCCACGTGTCCCTGGCTCACTGCCCACCAGCACTCTGGCCACAGCTGCCTCTAGGATGCCCAGGGGGCCACCAGGACCTGGGGCTTTCTACTGACCCACAGTGCGTGAGGACAAAACGAGGCTTTATGCGTCTTCAGCGCTTGCTACTTAGAGGTAACTGGTCGACCCTGAGAAAGGGACTCAGCCACCACTTTCCCCCAGCCACACGGCCAGGCCAGGACTTCCTAGCAGAATCCTGTGTGCCCGTGTGCGTGTGGGTGCAGGGGTGCACACACGTCAGTGCCTGCCTGGGTCTCTATTCACGTTGTAAGTTCAGCTGTGATGGCACACACACACACATCTTAGTGATTCTCAGTGAGGCTACATCCATCCGTGCTGTGCAACCACCCTGCCACGCATCTCCAAAACTCCCCAGGCTGCACCTCCGCCCCCCTGACACCGACTCTCTCCCACCCAGCCCCTGGCCACCAGCGCTCTGCTTCCGTCTGTCAATCTGACCATTCCAGGAACTGCGGGACAGCGGAAACCCCCAGTCTAGTCTCCGTCTTTTCGGGAGTGGCCCACCTCACATGGTGCCGTTTCAAGGTCCTCACACTTCCGCAGGGTGTCAGCCTCTCCTCCCCCCTCCAGCCTGAATCATGTCCCCGAACACCCCGCTCCTCCATCACCAGACACTGTGTCTCCTACTGCACAGCCCCCGCGGACGGTGCTGCTATAAACAGACGCACGAGAGTCGTCCAGGCGCGACTTCAACGCTTGTGGACGCACACCTACACATGGAAATGCTAGAACATCTAATTCTACTCCTTTTTTAATCTTTGGAGGAACTGCCATGTTGCTCTGTGTCTTGGCTGCATGGGCATCTGCAGATCTGAAGGCGACTGAATGAGGAAGAAGTCAGAATACAACAACGGCTTGGCAGGGACACAGCTCGGGCGACCTTGGCCCTGCGAGCAGCTGCGTGAGCCGGCAAGGCCCCCCCACCCCAAGACCTGAAGTCAGAAACGCGCACTTGCAGTCAGCCAAGCCACGGGGCATCAGGCTTCCCGAGGAGCCTCGCGTGCACGGTGTGGCACAGACCACACACGTGTCTCCAGTCGGCTCCCAGGTTGCACTGCGACTGCACCTCACAATGGCCGTTCTGGTTCCAAAGCCGCCAGGCAAGGACAAAATCACCTGTTTCCAATTATCCTCGAAAGCGGCTCCAGCAGCAGCCAGCCCAGTAAACGCGGTGTCTCCACGCTGCCTGTGCAGCTGCAGCGACCTCACAGTGCCTGAAGACAAGGTTTTCTTCCCCTGCAAGGGCTCCATTGCTGGGAGGGAGCAAGGGACACCCCTCGGCCCAAAGCCAGTGCCCCTCACCTTGGTCCCCGACACTGCCGACTTTCAGGCCCTGTGGGTACCTGAGAAAGGAGGACAAGGGCCCCTGCAAGTCCTGCCTTGCTGGGGGAGGCACGAGTGCTCTGGACCCTCAGGGGATGAGGGTGGTCTGGGGGAAGGAGCTCCCAGGGACCGGTGCTGACCACGCACTTCGGGAAGAGGCCACGGGCCCCCAGGAGGAGTCCGCATTTGCTCATCTTCTGTCGCTGTAGGAACCCCGGAGGCGAGCACCACGTGGTGGAGGACAGAGCTCCGTCGGGCTCACAGTTTGGAGGCTAGAAAAGCCACGGCAGGGCAGCTCCGTCTCACTGCAGGTGGGTGCACCTGCTGTCCTCAGAACATCCACGTGTTCACGTGGCCAAGCCACCGAGGTCCTTAACTCCCACAGACCTCCCGAGCAGCCCACCTCTGCAGCCCTGGTGCCCAGAGCCCTCCACCAGGTCATCCAGGAAACCTCTGTCTTTCCCTCCCCACTCGCTGTTTCCGACAACTATTTCTGCATAGACGCCGTGCGTGTCCTCCCAGAGAGGCAGAGCTGTGCAAGGTGTGACTGCAGCACAATTTGAGTCTGCTTCCTGCCTGTCTCCCTGTCTCTCTCTCTCACACACATACACACTGACACACACACACTCACACTCACATGGCAACTTCCAAAAGCTCATGGTTTTCCAATGCTTTGCATCAAAATAAACTTATCTTTTATCCAGGTTTTCCACAAAGCACCCTTGTATAATTTAAACTTAACAGGACACACACCAAATATTCCACTTTATCTCATGATGTTTTGCCTTATGACAGCACAACTTTGGCAAGAAAACAGATTGTGTTATTTTTGATTTAGTGATTTGGATCCCATACGCAGTAAGGAACTTGGGCCCTTTAATTTGGAAAGTGAGTCAGAGTCACACGTTGGAAAGAAGGCCATGGTTGCTTCCACTTCAACACCTGAGCCCTGCTCACCCCTGCAGACAGACAGGCCTTGCTCACCCCTGCACGAGCCCTGCTCACCCCTGTAGACTGAGCCCTGCTCACACCTGCAGACTGAGCCCTGCTCACCCCTGCAGACAGACGGAGCCCTGCTCACCCCTGCAGACAGACGGAGCCCTGCTCACCCCTGTAGACAGAGCCCTGCTCACACCTGCAGACTGAGCGCTGCTCACCCCTGCACTGAGCCCTGCTCACCCCTGCACTGAGCGCTGCTCACCCCTGTAGACAGAGCCCTGCTCACCCCTGCAGACAGACGGAGCCCTGCTCACCCCTGCACTGAGCCCTGCTCACCCCTGTAGACTGAGCCCTGCTCACACCTGCAGACTGAGCGCTGCTCACCCCTGCACTGAGCCCTGCTCACCCCTGTAGACAGAGCCCTGCTCACCCCTGCACTGAGCCCTGCTCACCCCTGTAGACAGAGCCCTGCTCACCCCTGCACTGAGCCCTGCTCACCCCTGCAGACAGAGCCCTGCTCACCCCTGTAGACTGAGCCCTACTCACCCCTGCACTGAGCCTGCTCACCCCTGTAGACAGAGCCCTGCTCACCCCTGTAGACAGACCCTGCTCACACCTGCACTGAGCCCTGCTCACCCCTGTAGACTGAGCCCTGCTCACCCCTGTAGACTGAGCCCTGCTCACACCTGCAGACTGAGCCCTGCTCACCCCTGCAGACAGACGGAGCCCTGCTCACCCCTGCAGACAGACGGAGCCCTGCTCACCCCTGCAGACAGAGCCCTGCTCACCCCTGTAGACTGAGCCCTGCTTACCCCTGCACTGAGCCCTGCTCACCCCTGCAGACAGACGGAGCCCTGCTTACCCCTGCACTGAGCCCTGCTCACCCCTGCAGACGATGAGCGTCTAGGCAGCACAGCATCTGTACCCCACCTCCCAGGAGCCACAGCTTCCCCCCGACCACCCTCTGTCTCCCCAGTAACGGGAAGAAGAAGGAGAACATATCAGAGCGGAAAGGAAACCGTTACAGGCCTCCGAGCCCCAGGATGCCCTGCTGCTTGGCTCATCCCTAGACGAGCTGGGCCCAGGACCGGGGCAGGCCAGAAGCTGGAGGCATTTAGCAAGCCCGGCTCGCGCCACTTCTGCCGTCACTTGGCTTTCGCAGCCTCTCTGCGGGATGGAGGGGACCCAGATGCTGACAGCGCACGAGAGTCATTCTGAGCCTCCGCGGGGAAGACGCAGAAGCAAACAGAACTCTTCACTCCCGGGGGGCAGAAGGGCCCGGGGCAAAGTCAGGGAACGTTCACGTGAAGGGGGCAGCAGACAGGCTGCTGCTTTTGTGTCCGCCTCCCGGGGACCGTGCACACTGCACACAGACGCCCTTCAGCCCGAGGACCCCATCCCTGGGACATCCGCTCTGATGAAGTAAGAAAAAGCACAGTCACTCGCTAGAATGGTCAGCAACATGGGCCGGCTGCAAGCTACACACGGGGCACCAGGGTCCAGCAGCGGACAGGCAGGCACGCTGTGGAGGGGGCACAGGGGAGCGGTGCACAGCCAGAGAGCCCTGCAGGGGACGCCAAGTGCGGGACGATGACAAATGAGCTACCGGCAAGGGTGGCGCCAACGTGGAGGGAATCAGACTTCACTCAGGAGGGAACCTGGGAGGGCGGGCGACCAGAGGGAGAGAGGGAGGGGGAGAAGGAGGGGGAGGGGGAGGGGGAGGGGGAGAGGGAGAGGGAGAGGGAGAGGGAGAGGGAGAGGGAGGGAGATGGTGAAGACAAAGTAGCAGAAGGCTGCAGGAGAAGCCGCAGCCAATGCCAAGGCCTGGGGTAGACACACGCTTGGCCTCCCCCAGAAACAGAAACCAGGCTTGCGTGGCCGGAGAGCACAGGCTGAGGGAGGCCCTGTTCACCCCCAAAGGTGTTTAGAATGGAACTGTCTACACTAAGGGGGAGGGCACCTAAATGCCCACCAGTGCTGGGAAGGTTGACAGGGGCACAGCTCTGGACGGAAAACTTCTGCATCAGCCAGGACGCTCTTGCTTGGGGGTTGCACAAGCCACCCTGAGCTGGGGCGAACGAGGGCACAGCATTCCGACTTCAGCTCCTCCCCCCAGCCATGGGACTCAGGCTCCTCCCCACCTCCCTTGTCTCAGCTGGCAAACAGGGCCGACACACTGGACAGCCCAGTAAGTGATCCTAGCACGTGAAGTGGGGTCTAACCGGGGTGTGGGGGTGGGAACAGCACCAGCTTCACAGTCAGCAGAGGTGGGCCACGCCCATGAAAGAGAAGCCAGAGCAGGACGTTAGCCAGACCCCACGCGTGAACGGAAAACTGCATGTGTCCCAAGTTCTGCAGGTGACAAGGGCAGGGCACCGTGAGGGCCTCAGGGGAGCAACGGCTTACCCACGGCCACATGTGCACACAGATGAGGCTCCTGTCCTGCTCTGCCTCCTGGGGCATCGGGTTCTGTCCTCTCCAGACAACCTGCAGGGGTCAGTCTCGCACGCTGACTGCGCACCTGTCCTGGGCCCCGATCTGCGTCTTCCATGGAGAGATCTCCATGGGATCCGCCAAGGTCAAGCTCTCCTACAGCAGTGTCCGTCTCTGTCAAGCAGGTGGGAGCCTCATGGCACCAAACCGATGTTGAGCAGCCTGGGAACGGCCAGGGCTCGTCAACCCAGGCCCGTGGGGAGATGCCGGAGACACTAGGCACAGGGCGGATGCTCACACACGAGATCCTGACAGCTGCAAGGACAGAACCAGGGACAGAACCAGGGACAGAACCAGGGACAGAGCTAGGGACAGAACCAGGGACAGAACCAGGGACAGAACCAGGGAGAGAGCTAGGGACAGAACCAGGGACAGAGCTAGGGACAGAACCAGGGACAGAACCAGGGACAGAGCTAGGGACAGAGGCAAGAAGAGAGCCAGCACACGTGGTCACAGCCAGGACACGGCCCGCACGGTGCAGTCGAGGACAGGAGCCGGGATGGCTTCCAGCGTGGCCCACAGTCTCAGTGTCCCCACCTGCACAGACAGGGGTAGGACAGCACCTCACAGGGCTATGAGGATGACCAGGGACGCGGATGGATCCAGCGCCAAGGACAACCCCAGGCCTGGACAGCAGGGGGCAAATGCTAACCACGGGGGTCAGCACTGTGGATATGGGGCGTGGCTTCCACACGGCGCACTCGTCTTTCAGCCCAGGAAGAGCAGCCTCGAGCAGCCTGGCCTTGCTCACCCAGACAAGGAGTCAGAGTCACATTGCCCAGGTGCCAAATGAAGGTGTCACTGATCTTTCACCTTCTGTTTATTCAAGGCCCCTTCCCTCTGCAGCCAGGGCCGCGCAGGAGAACACGGGAGAATCAGCACTTGGGCTGGACACCACCACAGCTGCGTGCAATGACCCTGCAGAATCTCTGGCTAAAGCCAACATCCTGATCCAGAAAACTGGGCATCACAGCCACCAAGCCAGCTGGGCGCCCTGCTCAGCCAGGGCCGTGTCCCCACGCCAGCACCGACAGCCGTAAAAATACACAACAGGTGCCTTCCTCAGCCGCCACTGCGATCGCAATATAACACAATGCAACGATCCACGGAGCTGCCGATACCCAGACATCTACAAAGCGTTCCTTCCGCATCTATGACATCCTCTACCACCTGTCTACAGGTGCGCCGTCCACCTGGGAGTTATCCCCCGCCTCCTAGGATGCACTCTGCTTGTCTATGCCCCACCCACAGGACGCTCGGCACACCCCTCACTGCCCAGCCTCCACAATGAGGAAAAACCCTGCTCCTCTGTCTTGGTAGGAAACACAATCCAGCAACTAACGAGCATAAACATCAAGCCATGCTGAATTTTGGTGCTGTGCTGGCGATCTGAAAAGGATCACCCCGGGAAGGCCAGGGAAGGGACGTGCAGTCAGCCCCTCCATATCAAAAAAGGCCAAACCTTGGGAAGGAGGCAGACGGAAAAGGCTTCGTGCCTGTGCTTCCGGGATTCGACCCCAACGCCGCCAAGGCCAGCACCGCGGTGGCTGGAACGGCAGGAAGTGGGGCACCAAGGAGGCAGCCGGCGCGTACCTGCCGGGCACAGGCCTCGGGGGCCCCTGTGTCACCTTCACCACGTGCACAATCGGTGTCTGCAAAGGCCTCCAGCAAGGGGCACGGCCAAAAGAGCCCTCTGTCCACACCAACTGACCCCACCCAATTCCTAACACACATCCCTGCTGCTTCCTTCTCAGGGATGGGGTGGGGGTGACCACAGCAGCTGTCTGCGTTCCAAGATGTCCGCTGACGCCAAACCCTGAACACAGGGCGTCTCTCTGCGGCTGCAGTGTCCCTGCAGGTCCCAGAGCACCCACCCTTCCGGGTCGTACGCCCTGGCCCCTTGCGTCCTCCTCCTGTGTTCTGTGGCAGTCGGTCTGACCAGCGAGACCGCTGTTGGGTACCCATGGGCGGGTCATGCATGGCACAGACACTCAGGCCAGAGGGCGCAGGAGGGAGCACACAGGCAGGAGTCCAGATGCTGTGCGATCTGAAGTCCATGGACTGCTTCTAGAAGTCTCCCTGTAATCTATTCAGACCGGGTTGACGGCAGGTGACGGAGGCCTTGCCAAGTAAGCAGGGCGAGCAGGAGCGCCTGAGCTGTCAGAGTGTGATTTCCCCCACAGAGAGTTCACGGCCTCTTGGCTGCCGTCCTGCTGTCAGCAGCTCCGCAGGAATCACTAATCCGCTTTCTCAGGGCAGCAGGAGCCTGTGGTAAACACTGAGGCTGGATACTTCAGAGGGGTGGTGCTCCCGAGTCATTTATGCAAGTGTTGCTTCTTAAGGAGGAACAAAGTAACGAGAAGACTCCTGGGGCGTGGTTCCCGTTCCTAGACAGCAGACTTGAACTCATCCTTCCTTCCTTCCAAGGAGGGAAAGAATCTGCATGGGGAAGCCTGTTCCTCCCGCAGCCGTCTGTCGTCGGCAAGGCCTCCCAGAAGGAAGACTTGCCTCTACTTTTGTTTTTTTTATTTGAAAGTCAGAGAGACAGAGATGTTTCCATCTGCTGGTTCACGCCTCAAATGGCTGCAACAGCCAGAGTTGGGCTGGTCTGAGGCCAGGAGCTTCTTCCGGGTCTCCCACGCGGGTAGTGGGGGCCCAAACACGGGGGCATCCTCCATTGCTTTCCCAAGCGCATTAGCAGGGAGCTGGATCAGAAGTGCAGCACCTGGGACTTGAACCAGTGCCCATATGGGGTGTCAGCGTCGCAGGCAGCAGCTTTACCTGCGACCCCACAACGCCAGTTCCATGCCTCTACTTGGGAGGAAGGGGGAGACTTCTCAATACAGAGCAGGGGAAGCATCCACCCCAGGGTGGTTCCCACTCAGGCACTGGGGGAAACCCTGGGCATTGGGGGAAACCCTGGGCAGTGGCTGAGTGCAGTGCTCAGCTGGGCCCACAACCATGAACCTTCCCCAGGGCAGGGGCAGCCGAGACACTGCTCAACTCTCACTTCCTAGGCCTACCAGTGACCACGGTGGGCACCAGCCCAGTGGCCTCTGGGAGCCAGAGAACCTGCAGGTTTCCCTCACAGGGCGATGGGGTGCAGACTTTCATCCAGACCTGCCCCTTGACGTCAGCTGTGGGCCGAAGCTGTGTCCCTGGATCCTTACGTGGGAGCCCAGGCCCCCAGGGATGGGACCTGGAGCAGGAGACTCTGCGGATGGGTCTGGGGTTAGACCGGGTCCCCTGGCTGGGTCCTTGTGAAGGGACCAGTGCTCTTGTGGGAGGGGACCCCAGAGCCCAGGCATCTCCTCGCCCTCCCTCTGCCATGAGAAGACAAAGCGAGGAGGTGGCCATCTGCAACCGGGAAGAGAGCCCCAGCCGGGGACAGACCAAGGAGGACACTGACCTTGAACTTCAGCCTCCAGACCCCTGTTGTCCCAGCTCCAGTCCCTGGGGCTTTGCTGTGGCAGCCCAGGCCAAGACAACACCCTATGGCTCCACCAAGCTTCTTACTGTCCATTTTTAGGCCACCTTTTAAACGAGGAGCTACTTTACCGCGAATGCCAGGTAAGAGTTCACCTCACCTCCAGACACAGCAGTCTGCAGTTGTGTGCAAGTTACTGGGCCCTACCCGGCCCACACTTCCACCTTTTCTCAAAGGGCGTCAGTCGCCGAGAGCCCAGAGGGAGGGCTCCTCTGTGGACCAAAGGCAGCAGCTCCCTCCACTCCCGGGACTGGCTCAACACCCTCTGCTTCCTCCCCTCCCCCTCTGCTTAGACTCCACCTCTGCCCCCTGCACACGGAGCACCCACCTGTCATCCACCGCGCCTGCGCCGGAGCTGCAGCAGCTCTGCGGCCCCCACCCAGCCTGACTGCACCAGCTAAGATGCCAACGAGACCCTGAAGCACGGCCAGCGGTTGAGCTCCCACAGTGGCAGTCCCCAGAGCCGGGCAGCCACCCAGGCACACCACGGAGAGGACATTGTGTGTCAAGAACGTGCCCAGCCAAGGCCAGAAAGGGCCACGGGTCAGTGTGCCTTCTCAGTGGACAGTTCTAGAAGGTGGGACTCCCAGGCAGCCTCCAGGGCCACACAGCCTGTGTGCGTCCCTGTGAAGCTGTGGCCAGTCAGGAATTAGCGCCTGTGCGGGTGTGGCTCCCCCTCTGCAGCATGTTCCCTCTCCCCTCTCTTGGCTGCCCTGAGCCTGTACCCGCACACCCCAAAACAGCGTAGCGACCGGGCCTCTCGCTGGAACCAAGGCTACGACGTACAGCAGCTCCTCGACTGTCTCGAAGAGGATTTTCAAAGTAAGAAGCACATGAGGAAAGACGAGTCAAAACTGGCCTGAAGGAACCTGGCAGCGGCACTGGGCTCCCCACAGGGGCCCAGCCGGGGGCTCATGGCAGTTACCGCCAGGAGCTGCTGTCCACGGTCGCCCCTCTTTATAGAAACCAGAGAACCCAGCTTTTCTGTGAACATGCAAGACCCTTAAGTTTTCAAAGTCAACAAGAACTCAGAGCCACCGTGTGAGCCTCACGGGGCAGAGCCACGGCATCACCTGTGACCTCTGCTGTGACCCTGTGACCTCTGTGGTGAGCCTGTGACCTCTGCAGCGAGCCTGTGACCTCTACAGCGAGCCTGTGACCTCTGTGGTGAGCCTGTGACCTCTGTGGTGAGCCTGTGACCTCTGCAGTGACCCTGTGATCTCTGTGGTGAGCCTGTGACCCCTGTGGTGACCCTGTGACCTCTGTGGTGACTCTGTGACCTCTGCGGTGACCCTGTGACCCCTGTGGTGAGCCTGTGACCTTTGTGATGAGTCTGTGACCTCTGTGGTGAGCCTGTGACCTCTGTGGTGAGTCTGTGACCTCTGTGGTGAGTCTGTGACCTCTGCAGTGACCCTGTGACCTCTGTGGCAAGCGTGCAGGCACCATCTCCTCCTCCGTTCCCAGCAGACACCCCAGGGGAGCAACGCCAGCCCTCGCCTTCGGGAGTGGATGCCCCTACCGTCCAAGGCCAAGAGGGAGCTCGGAAGTGACCAGGTCCTGCCATGGCCCTGCTTCAAGGTGCACCTGCTCCGCAGGACCTGCCTGGCTCTGTGCCACCACTCGCAGGTGAGGAGGAGCTGAGGGGCTGGTGTGCTCCTGGGAAGACCTCCCCCGCCGCCCCTCACAGCTCCAGGGGCCTCTCTGTCTGAGCCCGGGACACAGGGAAGCCCATCAGCCCCTCGGGGCCCCTTCTCCCCGATCCCGCTTGGATCCCCATACATGAACACAGATGTGCAGGCAGGGGCAACTCCCCCGCCTTCACCCCTCTCCCTGTCCCCCCACACCTCTGCATTTCACCTGCCTCTCTGCCTCCCTGCCGTGGGCCATCCTCTTCTTCACTCCTGGGTGTTGGAACCCAGAACAGAGCTTGGCAAGCACTGGGTGCCAACAATGATGGTTGCCAAATGAATGAGTGAATGAATGAGGGAGGGACTGGGACAGTCCTGTGGGTTTACTCTGCAGGGAGCAGCCGCTGTGACGGGGAGCCAGGGCCGCCCCTCAGCCCTGTCATCACTCAGGTTCCACGTGAGAAGAAGACGATGGGTGTTCGTGCGTGAGAAGTCTGCACGAGTGCTGTCTCAGGACGAGCTGAGGTCGGAGGAAAAGAGCAAGTTACAAAACACCCCCGCCCCACACTGTCCATCACAGAGCTCCTCCAACAGCCCTGGGACAGGACCAGGGGGCTGATCTGACAGGGGGGCCTTGCCCTTCAGCCCTCTCCTGAGAGGTGCCTGCCAGGAAGATGGATGGCAGCCCTGAGAACATTTGCATAACAAACCCCCCATGGCTTCCTGCAGGTGTGCAGGCCTCCCAGGATGGCTCAGGATTAAATCATCCCCTTCTATTCTGCCTCAGCAAGCCAGGGAGGCCCCAGGAGACAGGCAAGACCTCTCCAGGGACCAGGGACAAAGCTCTCCTGGGACTGCCCGACAGCACACCGGAGGGTTCACAGGCGGAATCCACGTGGCTCCAGCTGCCATGTGAGCTCAGGCAGAGAGCAAGGGGATGGCATGAGCCCCTGTTGCCTGTGCGAGGAGCAAAGCCCAGGACGGCCAGCCGCTGGCCCTGGGAAGGAAGGGAACGTGGACGGCAGAGAGGCTGGAGGACGCGACCCCACGGGTGGCCTTGGGACAACTGGCCCTCTGCTCACCGATTCCTACAACAGGAACCGACTTCTCCAAATTTCCTCCTGCTGCTTCGGATCTGCCCTCAGGTTCCCAGATGTTAACCACGCGGGACACAGGGAAGTCTCAGATTTGAGCAGGAAGGAAGCAAAGGAATGAAGTGACGCAGTCTCAGGATCCATCCGTTACGGACGGCACAAAACCATGCTGTTGGAAACAGGTATTTATCCCCACACTCAGGAACCGGCAGTCTAGTGGAAACCTCTAGGATCCCCAGGTAACCCTACTGTCTCCTGTGTTATTAAACACTTCCTGGATCCACCCCACGTGTGAGGTTCGCAATCTTGTGGGAGTGGGGACTTTATCTTTTATGTAACTTACATCCTCAAAAACACACAGTGTCCTGCGCAGAGCCTGAGATAGTGAATTATGAGCCTCTGATTATTGCTTACCCTGTTTTTCCAGGAAATACCATTTTCAGCAGAATAAGCATGATCCAGACGCACAGGACCAAACTGAAAGAGGAAGCAAGTCAACACAGGTGCCCAAAACTCGTCCAGGAGACTTTGGCACGCAAAATAGTAACAAGAACACGCTCCCGCTTAGAAGGGAGAAGTATGGGCTACAGCACGGCCCGGGCCCCCTGCCGAGCACACACCTCGTGACAGACTGTGCCAGGGTCTGACGACCGGCCAAGGGCACGACTCAGCCCTGCACTCTCCCAGGCCAGCCTGACACCAGTGACGAGAGCCAAGACATGGAAGTGCCTAGAACTTTCCAGGAGCAAAGAGGCAGACGGAAACGTGACATCCTCATATGCTGGGGATAGAGAGAAGGCCAGCGAGGCTGGAGCAGCACGAGTGATGAAGAATGACAGGTGTCAGTGGCCCCTCTGAGACACACTGATATAGCCCGGGTCGTGTGTTGGTGGTATCTGGAGCGAGGACCCTTGGAAGGGAACTTGGATTGGATGAGGTCCTCAGGGCGTGGCCCCTGCTGGGACAGGTGCCCTTATGGGAAGGGGAAGGGACCCCCGAGCTAGCGCACCGGCTGTCTCGCCGCACAACACCATGGGATACAAGACAATGTGCCACAGATGCCACGGCCACGTGTTTGTGCTTCCCAGCCTCAGAACTACGAGCCGAACAAACTTCTCTCTGTAAGTCACCTGACCCGAGGTGCGTTGTTATAGCAACAGTAAACCACCTGGGACAAAAGGGAGGAGTCACAGAGAGACCGGCTCCTGGGGTTGTAGATACAGTTGCAAACCACACGATGACTTTCATCTAAATCAACAACCTCTGACGTCTGCGCTTTGAAACTGCTGAGAACTGCAGAGGACAAAAGTCGGAGCAAAGGGGCCGGGAAGACCCGGGACCAAGCAAGATCGCAACAGCTTGAGTGAGAGCCGGGCCAAAGATGCAGAGAGCAAGCAATGGACTGGAAGCATATTGCGAAGACGGCTGCTGTTCCTTGCGTTTCGTGCCTGTAACCACAAAGTAAGGAGCAGCCAAAACTGCGCCATAGCCATCTTGCCTCTACTAAGATAAGCTGGTGTCTCCGTGGCAGCATGATCACTCAGGACAACCCGAGCCGACCCCCACAGATCAGCAGACTCCCTCTGACCCTGCCTGGGTCTCTCTTCCGTCTTCCCTGCACATCGACAGTGTCTGCAACAGAAAGACGACTAATAGCTACCGGTGGTGTCACTTCATAACAACTTCCCAAATATTCTCACCATCTCCACTGATTTTGTTGTGATGCAAAAAAAGAACGCAAACGGAGCAACCGTCAGAGTGAAAAGTACCAACATCTCTTACGCAGTAGCTCACCCTGATATCCGTCTCCCGGTGTCGCCTCCGCCACCCTCCTCAGTTCACTGTGATATCCATACCCCAGTGTCACCTCCGCCACCCTCCTCAGTTCACTCTGATATCCGTACCCTGGTGTCGCCTCCGCCACCCTCCTCCGGGCGTTGTAAGTGCGAGGTCCCCACGTGCTTCTTGGTTGCTTTCCGCTCAGCAGCCTGCAGGATGCCCAGCGAGACACCATCACACCAGGAGCGCCCCGGCAGGCCCAGGAGGCAGGTCGGCAAGGGCGTGAGGGGTCCTATCCTGGGGGCGCGGGAGCTCGCATCCCTAGGTGAGGGCTTCAGGAAGCAGGGTCTGGAACACACTGACCCAAAGCATCATGGGAACAAACCTCACGGCAACGTCCACACAGGTGGATAACGAAGAATCATCAGCAATGACCATGGAGCATCCAACGCCCGCCCGCCAACCTCAGCAATAAAATACCGGATGTTTCCTCCTCTCGAAAAATTTTTTTTTTGACAGGCAGAGTGGACAGTGAGAGAGACAGAGAGAAAGGTCTTCCTTTGCCGTTGGTTCACCCTCCAATGGCCGACGCGGCCGGTGCGCTGCGGCCGGCGCACCGCGCTGATCCGATGGCAGGAGCCAGGTGCTTCTCCTGGTCTCCCATGGGGTGCAGGGCCCAAGCACCTGGGCCATCCTCCACTGCCCTCCCTGGCCACAGCAGAGAGCTGGCCTGGAAGAGGGGCAACCGGGACAGAATCCGGCGCCCCGACCGGGACTAGAACCCGGTGTGCCGGCGCCGCAAGGCGGAGGATTAGCCTAGTGAGCCGCGGCACCGGCCTCTCTCGAAAATATAATATTGGCTCTGGAGCAAAGGGATGGAGAGAATAAAGCATGTGTTCCTTTCGTTTTGATTCAACAGCAAAGCAATAGAGATTAAAACATATTTTTAAATGGCTTAAAAATCTGTCACGGCCTTGAACTCCGGCCACTTGAAAACGCCAAGGGAACACTGTGGTTCCCAGCACCCTGCTCCTCCGAGGAGCAGAACTGGCCTCCACGGCCGCCAGGCCGGGCTTCCCCACACATTTCCAAGAACTGAGGTTATGATTTTTTAAAGTCTCATTACCAAATGAATCTCTCCATTTCGGTCCAGCTTTGAGTTTTCTTAGCCCGAAGCCTAGCGTCACATGTAAGAAATCCATCTGAAAAGCAAACACTCCCTGGGCTGGCAGCAGGGTCAGACGACCTAAAGATCCGTTCGTCCCGAGGCTTCCCGACAGCTCCCCCCCGTGCCCTCCCAGCTGCTGGACGCTGGGACAAAGAACAGAGCACAGGGGAGCCCCTTGGCTGCTGCAAGCACTGTGAACTGCGCAGGGCGGCCAGGGGGCGGGGCACGGACCTGAGGATTCCCTGCGAGTCCAGAGCGACACCCTGACCAAGCAGCCCCTCCCATGCTGCAGCCCTGCCCAACACACGTGTGCTGCTCTATACTGTGTTGGAGACAGTTCACAGCCATGAGTGGCTTCGGCTCGGCAGTCCGTGTCAGACACCAGCTCTACCTCACCCTGTGTCGTCTGCAGTTTTGTCACCTCTCTGAGCCTCAACTCTCAGTTCTGTAAAATGGAATAAATGTGTACAGGACAGCAGTGGGCAGAAGAGAGACAGGAGGTGTCACATGGACAGCACCTGAGGGTAACTCAACGCAGTACTCAGGGAGTCAGCGCTGGGACTGTCTGCCAACCACGCGCTCAGTCTGCACCCCCTGAGTATCTGCTGAGACCCAGGGGGCGCCAGGCGTCGAGTGCGGCAGGGCCCTCGGCAGCACGGGGCTGGCAGTGCCCTGAGCCAGGCGTGCAGAGAGCACACTCGGGGTGAGAGCTGTCAGGGCACAGCTCCCCGAGAAATTGACAGAAGGAATCTAACTCGAATTGGGGGGGCCCAAAGACGACAGAAGTCTCCCAAGAAAGCGAGTTCAAGGTGAACCCCAGGGAGAGGCCGTGCTCGGCTTCTCCCGCCTGTGACTGGTGATGTCCCCACTTAGGGAGGGAGACCCAGAAACTCACAAGAAAACCGCTGTCCCCACAGCCCCGCCCCAGGAGGAAGGCAGCACGTGGCTGTGCCGCTTTCTAGACGACACGTAAGCCGTTCTCTGAGGGCGCGTCAGAAGCTCACGAATACATCATAAAAATACATGGATTTCAACCCTGTGGCGTCAAAACAGACTTCTGTTTCCATATTGTTTTCCAGCACGCTTTCCAAGGTCGCGCACTCACACCACGCGTGCCCAGCACCATTTCCTGCCTGTGAACCCTAAGACGCTCCCCGGGCCCCCAGCACCCTCCAGGAACAGAGACCAGGTCTGAGAGGGGGCTCTGCACCTGTCTTCCCTCGGATCCGTGCTCCCGCTGGAGCCGCAGGACGACAGTGGACGCTCTTCCCGTGGGTCTCACCAGGGTTCCCCAACCGCCTTGGACAACGGCACCTCGTTTTCTGGCCCCCGCTCGGCAGAAGCCTAGGAGCACCCCGCTCACCACACTGCAGCCATGGCTTCTGCAGGATGAAGGGGTGAGGGGCACCTCCCTGACGCCTGTCTTTCCTGGACTTCCAATACGTTTCGCATGGTCAGTTGTCTGTCACTTTCTTCGTGAGGTTATCTCATTTATTTCTGCTCTGGTATTGTTTACAACCGTTAAACCCACAACACGCATAGTTAGGTGTTGATCAGAATCTACCTTTTTTTTTTTTTTTTTTTTTTTTTTTTTGACAGGCAGGGTGGACAGTGAGAGAGAGAGAGAGACAGAGAGAAAGGTCTTCCTTTGCCGTTGGTTCACCCTCCAATGGCTGCTGCGGCCAGCGCACCGCGCTGATCGAAGCCAGGAGCCAGGTACTTCTCCTGGTCTCCCATGGGGTGCAGGGCCCAAGCACTTGGGCCATCCTCCACTGCACTCCCGGGCCACAGCAGAGAGCTGGCCTGGAAGAGGGGCAACCGGGACAGAATCCGGGGCCCCAACCGGGTCTAGAACCCGGTGTGCCGGCATCGCAAGTTGGAGGATTAGCCTAGTGAGCCGCGGCACCAGCCAGAATCTACCTTCTTTTTTTTTTTTTTTTTTTTTTTGACAGGCAGAGTGGACAGTGAGAGAGAGAGAGACAGAGAGAAAGGTCTTCCTTTGCCGTTGGTTCACCCTCCAATGATAATTATGCCCGTGGTGCTCGGGACAGACAGAAACTCAACCCTGTGAGCAATGGAGCTACCAAGGCTTAAAGGGATGGTATACAGGTGGAGCCTAATCCTCAGGCCTAGGCTACCGAGCCTCATTTCATGTATCATTTATGTATCTGGTAGCAGCAACATCGTCCGATGCAGACACTCAACCTTATTACATTTTTGTCTTATATCTACCACTTCTAGGTCAATCTCAGAATCACTGAAGACGGCTGTGCTGACTGACAGGGCAGTGATGGATTCATTCCAGCTACAGCGTGAGATGTGGCTGCCCCTTCCTGCTTCCCTCGTGCCCCACCTTGGACAGCTCCTTCAACTCTGTGTGTTGCCCTAATGCTGCTCCTAAGTCATTGATTTACTTGTGAATGGCATCTTTTTTTCCATACTAGTTGCAAAATCCTTGTTGCCATTAGTGGGAAAATGATCCTGAGGTGTGGCTGCAGGGGGTTGATTTTCTTTAATTCTCTAGAAAGAACCACATCCTCTCTCAATAACGTTTTCCTCTGTGTAAATAAAGAGCGCAGGAGTGTTTGCACCGCTGGGGGGAATTCACACAGCGCGAAGACGCTGCCTGTGAGGGAAGCCAGCACGGCCTCCGGGCGCCACCCAGGCCCATGCAGACAACACAGGTCCACATGTCCTGAGCTGTGTGGATGACACGGGTCTACATGTCCTGAGTTGTGTGGATGACACAGGTCTACATGTCCTGAGCTGTGTGGATGACACGGGTCTACATGTCCTGAGCTGTGTGGATGACATGGGTCTGAGTGTCCCAAGCAATGCAGACGACACGGGTCCACATGTCCCAGGCCGTGCAGACGACACAGGTCCACATGTCCTGAGCTGTGTGGATGACATGGGTCTGAGTGTCCTGAGCCATGCAGACAACACAGATCTGCATGTCCCGAGCCACGCCGACAACACAGGTCCACATGTCCCAAGCCGTGCAGACAACACAGGTCCACATGTCCCGAGCCATGTGGATGACACGGGTCCATGTGTCCTGAGCCGTGCAGACGCTGCTTTTGCTACGTAGCCTCAAAGCTCTGTATGGAAGAGCCGTGAGCTGTGACTATTTGCAGTGTTCTTAACATAGAGCCCTCCCTCTGCATAGTAAAGGCGCCGCTGACTTCCTAACATCACCGTCCCCGGTGACTCGATGTCTGCCCCTTCCTGTAGTCCCGACTCTCCTTCCTCACTGGGGTGAAACTTCACGCTCGCCTCGGCTGCGCAGTGGGGGGGGGTGCCCATGCTCCCCGGAACCCTGAGCAGGCCCCGTGCCCCCATGGCAACGCGGTCTTCCCCAGGGCAGGCCACACTCCACACCTGGTGGCGCCCGCCCAGCCAGGCCCCCTCACATGGCTCAGTCATGGCGTCCATAAACGCTCAGCTCCACAGAAAACATCGGCCCTAACCAACCTCCCCGGGGCTGGGGGGGTGCAGAAGCTGGGGGTTCACAGCACCGCGGCTGCCGGCCATACCAGGAGAGCGTGGCTCAACCACAGCGGCAGGAACGGGCAAGTTTCTTTTAGTTGTGATGTATTTTGCCACCAGAGGGGATGCTGGCAAAGGTTTCCTTAAATCAGAAATGCATCGGGTTTCATCAAAGCCTGGGTGGCCGACACCGAGAGGCCTCGTTCACGGCCCAGCTGTCAGTGTCCCACTCGCGCACGTCTGGAGAAACCCTGGGTGGGCCTGCCAGCGATGCGCGTGCCACTCCCCTGCTGCTCAGCTCCGAGCTTGCAAAAACTTCGTCTTTTAGATTTGGTGTCAGGATGACGTTGGCGTCATAAAACGCAATGACATCTCTCTGTTCTGCATCCTGCCTGTTTCTCCCTGTTGGCATCGAGCGGAAGCATCCATTTAAAAACCAGAGAACAAAGCCATGTGGAGTGGGGTGGAATGGGGGTTGCCGGGGGCTGGGAGGAGACAGGGGCTGGCAGGTACAGAATGCCCGCTGGACAGGTGCACAGGGTCCAGGGCCCCACAGCAAGGGGGAAGACCATAGTGATTCATCGTGTGTTTCAAAACAGCAGCCAGAGACGACTCTGAGGGCCCCAGCGCCAGGCGGGGGTCAGCGGTGCTCGCTGTGACGGATGCTCCGCGGGTCCAAGCAACACACGGCGCCCACCCACCCACCAGCAGTCAGCCTACAGAGGCATTTGCCCCAGGGTGCATTCTTTTTTTTTTTTTTTTTTTTTTTTAACCGATAGAGTTAGGCAGTGAGAGAGAGAGACAGAGAGAAAGGTCTTCCTTCCGCTGGTTCACCCCCCAAATGGCCGCTAACAGCTGGCGCTGCGCCGATCTGAAGCCAGGAGCCGGGTGCTTCCCCCTGGTCTCCCACGCGGGTGCAGGGACCCAAGCACCTGGGCCATCCTCCACTGCACTCCCATGGCACCGGCCCCCAGTGTGCACTCTTGTTTACAGAGAGAATGTGCCTGTCACATCGCTGCTCCTGACGCCGCCCAGCCCGGCTCCCACAGTGCTGCCCTCATAGGGCCCGCTCACTCCGCGGCCTCACCTCCCCGGCTCACCTCCCCGGCTCACCTCCCTGCCTCACCTCCATGGCCTCACCTCCCTGCCTCACCTCCCCCGCTCACCTCCCCAGCTCACCTCCCCAGCTCACCTCCCTGGCCTCACCTCCCCAGGCTCACCTCCTTGGCCTCACCTCCCCGGCTCACCTCCCTGGCCTCACCTCCCTGGCCTCACCTCCCCAGGCTCACCTCCTTGGCCTCACCTCCTTGGCCTCACCTCCCCGGCCTCACCTCCCCGGCTCACCTCCCTGGCCTCACCTCCCCAGGCTCACCTCCCCGGCTCACCTCCCTGGCCTCACCTTCCTGCCTCACCTCCCCAGCTCACCTCCCCAGCTCACCTCCCCAGGCTCACCTCCCTGGCCTCACCTCCCCAGGCTCACCTCCTTGGCCTCACCTCCCCGGCTCACCTCCCTGGCCTCACCTCCCCAGGCTCACCTCCTTGGCCTCACCTCCTTGGCCTCACCTCCCCGGCCTCACCTCCCTGGCCTCACCTCCCTGCCTCACCTCCCCAGCTCACCTCCCCGGCCTCACCTCCCCGGCCTCACCTCCCCGGCCTCACCTCCCCGGCTCACCTCCGTGGCCGCTTACTTCCCACTCCGGCTGCACTCTGGAACCACTGCACCGACACCGATGCTCTCTCTGGAAACCGAGAGCCCCCGTGCCCCCTCCTCTCCGTCTTCCAGTGCACAAACGGCTCCTCTGTGTCCAAGCATCAGAAAAACCTACACCCAGCCCAGGCATGGACTGGGCAACGGGGAACAGCAGCATCTGGCTCCCTCGCTCCTGCTCGGGCCTCCTGGAAGCCTTGGCTGCAGGGTGGGCCCGCTTTGGGAAGCTGCCAGTCCTGGGTGCCGAGGGGCCTCGTGGCCGTGGGAAGGCACTTGCCGAGTCCCAGCGTGCCACTGCCCCAAGTTGTCCAGCCTGATGGATTCCTCAACAGTGAGGTCTGGCGATCACAGCCCCCGGCCAGGCGCAGCCTGCCCTCCCCCTGGGCCCAGCTGCTCCCGTGGTCACCTGTCCCCTCCCCCTGGGCCCAGCTGCTCCCGTGGTCACCTGTCCCCTCCCCCTGCGCCCAGCTGCTATGGATGTCACCTGTCCCCTCCCCCTGGGCCCAGCTGCTCCCGTGGTCACCTGTCCCCTCCCCCCAGCCCAGCTGCTCCCATGGTCACCTGTCCCCACCTGGTGTGCACAGAGCAGCTCTCCGTGGGGGTCCAGGTTAGAAACGCCTCATAAAGACCCTCTGTGCTCCAAGGGCACTGCTCTAACACCAATCTCGGAGGGGCGGGGCTCGGCTCAGTGGTTAAGATGCAGCTTGGGATGCCCACATCCCACATTGGACGCCCTAGTTCAAGTCCCTGCTCCTGATTCCAGCTTCCTGCTAATGTGCCCCGTGGGAGGCCCAGGTGACGGCTCAGGTACCTGGGTCCCTGCCACCATCACGGGAGGCCAGGATGGAGAACCACGCTCCTGGCTTTGGCCTGGTCCAACCCCAGCTGAGGCTGCCATCTGGGGAGTGAGCCAGCGGGTGGGAGATCTCTCTCTAGATCTTGCGCTCCTTCTCCCGTTGACTTTCAAATAAAAGTTTACAAAATGTCATGCAAATCTGCAGCCTCCCTCCCACACCACCACCCACCCAGGAAGGAGCAGGCCTGAGGCTTCATCGAAGCGTTCCAAAGGACACTGGGTAGTCGGAGAGAGAAAGACGCAGTTCTGGACTGTGTGTCTACACTGGGAACGGCACACACACGCAGGGAGCAGCCGGGAGGAAGGTTCCAGAACTGCCAGTGGGTCGACACAGCACCGGCAGCACGAGGATGGCAACGCAGTGGAGGGCTTCAGCGATGTGTGTTCAGAAGCCAGGCAGGTCGGCTATTTTTAAACTCAGCAAAGGAATCAGAGGAGCTAATGTAACAAGTGGACACACACCATAAACCCATTTAATTCCTATTAATTTAACTGCATGGTGTCAGCCACATGAAAGCCAAGAGAAGCAGCAGTCTAAATATCGCAGGGCGATTCCTGGTCACAGCTCGGGCTGACGGGTGCCTGCCTGGGGCGGTGAGAGCTCAGAGAGTGGGGCGTGGTGAGCTGGGGGCCTGGCGGCTCCCAGGTGCACATCTGTGACGGGGACCGAGCAGGCGGGACAGGTGGTGGGACAGTGCCCCAGGGGGTCAGGTCCTAGCAGCCAACGAGCCCTGGTTCCAGCGTGCCCGCCTGTGGCTGCAGCAGAAATTGCAAACTGGAGTTCTGAAGGCAGCACTCAGTCTACCAACTGGTTTATTCCTGCACGACGTTTAAAGTGTTTCTGTAATCAATCATCTACTCTCACGGACTGGAAGAGATCAATAAAACCAAACGCAGTCTTCAAACTCCCTGTGGAAACTGGGAGTTCCAGCAATGTGGGGGCTGCCATCCTGGGGTCCCTGCTGGGGCAAGGAGCACCCCCACCACCTCCTGGCCAGGGTGAGAGTCCAGCGAGAGGCCCCGGCCCAGCCCCCAGCCCACTCCTGGGTTCACTACCTGCCTGGGCCCACCAGTGGGTGAACTGCCCGTCTGTGCTGTGGGGGAGCCGAGAAGGGAAAGGACATGCCACCAGGGGACGGAGACCTCCACCCGGAGGACAAGGGTGGGGCCCGCGGGGTCTCCTGCACCCAGAAGCCTCTGCAGCCTGGGGCAGGCACTGCCCCTTTCTTAGGAGACTCTGCCCGTGACCATCTTATTTCTGCACAAACACACGCGGTGCTGATGGCGGCACAGGAACCTGCTGGTGTCAGGACACAGGGCCTCAGGAGCAGGTGCACACTCATACGAATGCTGGAGCTGAAACTGTCTTTGATGATCCGCCCCAGAAAAACTCGCTGGCGATAGGCATCCAAGCAGACGCAGCCTTCTGCCGGGCCTGAGGCTTCCCAGCTCCTTGATGCAGCAGCCTCCAGAAGCAGGCACGGAGGGCCGCCTCTGGCTATGACTGGTCTGGATGTTAGAAGGTTGAGAAGAGAGTGCAGAGAACAGAGTGCTTAGCAGCAAAACCTGAGGCCCTGGAAGCAATAACTACAACACCTGTGTTTAAGGAAATCGCCTGGGGCCAGCACGTGGTGTAGCAAGTAAAGCCGCTGCCTGCAATGCTGGCATCCTGTATACGCGTAGGTTCAAGTCCCGGCTGCTCCACTTCCCACCCAGCTCCCTGCTAATGCACCTGAGAAAGCAACAGAGGATGGCCCAAGTGCTTGGTCCCCCGCCCCCATGTAGGAGACCCAGAAGCAGCTCCTGGCTCCCAGTTTCAGCCTGGCCCAGCCCTGGTCTTTGCAGCCATTTGGGGAGTGAACCCTCCCACCCCCAAACCATCCCACCTCCTACACTCTCTCCCATCCCATTCTTCATTTAGATTCACTTTTAGTTATCTTTATATACAGAAGATCAGCTCTATAGTAAGTAAAGGTTTCAACAGTTTGCACCCACACAGACACACTAAGTATAAAGTGCTGTTTGAAGACAAGTTTTACCATTAATTCTCATAGTACAACACATTAAGGACAGAGGTCCTACATGGGGAGCAAGTGCACAGTGACTCCTGTTGTTGATTTAACAACTGACACTCTTATTTATGACGTCAGTGATCACCCGAGGCTCTTGTCAGGAGCTGCAAAGGCTATGGAAGCCTCTTGAGTTCACAAACTCTGACCTTATTTAGACAAGGCCATAGTCAAAGTGGAAGTTCTCACCTCCCTTCAGAGAAAGGTACCTCCTTCTTTGATGGCCCCTTCTTTCTGCTGGGATCTCACTCACAGAGATCTTTCATTTAGATAATTTTTTGCCACAGTGTCTTGGCTTCCCATGCCTAAAATGCTCTCATGGGCTTTTTTAAACAGATCCAAATGCCTTAAGGGCTGATTCTGAGGCCAGAGTGCTGTTTAGGGCGTTTGTCATTCTATGAGTCTGCTGTGTGGCCTTCCTCCCATGTTGGATCGGTCTCTCATTTTTAATTCTATCAGTTGTTATTAGCAGACACTGGTCTTTTTTATGTGATCCCTTTGACACTTATTCCTATCATTATGATCAGTTATGGACCTAAACTGATCACTTTAGCTAGTCAGATGGCTTTGGTACCTGACAACTTAATGGGATTTAGAGGCCCATGACAAGTTTTTAGCTTTACCCTTAGAGGTAAGTCTGAGGGAATGTGTGTTGAACTGTACATCTCCTCCCTCTCTTGTTCCCACTCACTTTTAACAGGGATCAATTTTCAATTGGATTTAAACACCTAAGAATAATTCTATGTTAAGTAAAGAGTTCAACCAATAGTATTAATTAGAAAAAGAAAATACTAAAAAGAATAAACTAGTAAGCTGTTCCTCGACCTTCAGGACAAGGGCTGATCAAGTCATTGCTTCTCATGGTGTCAGTTTCACTTCTACAGGTTTCCTTTTAGGAGCTCAGTTAGTTGTCGCAGATCAGGGAGAACATATAATATTTGTCCCTTTGGGGCTGGCTTATTTCACTCAGCATGATGTTTTCCAGATTCCTCCATTTTGTTGTAAATGACTGGATTTCATTGTTTTTTACTGCTGTATAGTATTCTATAGGGTACATGTCCCACAATTTCTTTATCCAGTCTACTGTTGATGGGCATTTAGGTTGGTTCCAGGTCTTGGCTATTGTGAATTGAGCTGCAATAAACATTAATGTGCAGACCGCTTTTTTGTTTGCCAATTTAATTTCCTCTGGGTAAATTCCAAGGAGTGGGATGGCTGGGTTGAATGGTAGGGTTATATTCAGGTTTCTGAGAAATCTCCAAACTGACTTCCATAGTGCCTTTACCAGTTTGCATTCCCACCAACAGTGGGTTAGTGTCCCTTTTTCCCCACATCCTCTCCAGCATCTGTTGTTGGTAGATTTCTGAATGTGAGCCATTCTAACCAGGGTGAGCTAAAACCGCATTGTGGTTTTGATTTGCATTTCCCTGATTGCTAGTGATCCTGAACATTTTTTCATGTGTCTGTTGGCCATTTGGATTTCCTCTTTTGAAAAATGTCTATTGAGGTCCTTGGCCCATCTCTTAAGTGGGTTGCTTGTTTTGTTGTTGTAGAGTTTCTTGATCTCTTTGTAGATTCTGGTTATTAATCCTTTATCAGTTGCATAGTTTGCAAATATTTTTTCCCATTCTGTTGATTGCCTCTTCACTTTCCTGTTTCTGTTGCAGTACAGAAACTTTTCAATTTGATGCAATCAAAATAGTTAATTTTGGCTCTGGCTGGCTATGCTGCTAGGTATTTCCCAAGAACTCTTTGCCAATGCCTGTATCTTGCAGGGTTTCTCCAATGTTCTCTAATAATTTTGATGGTGTTGAGTCGTAGATTTAGGTCTCTAATCCACATTGAGTGGACTTTGTGTAAGGAATAAAGTAGGGATCTTTCTTCATGCTTCTGCACGTGGAGATCCAGTTTTCCCAGCACCATTTGTTGAATAGACTGTCCTCGCTCCAGGAATTGGTTTTGGATCCTTGATCAAATATAAGTTGGCTGTAGATGTTTGGGTTGATTTCTGGTGTTTTAATTCTGTTCCATTGGTCTATCCATCTGTTTCTGTACCAGTACCATGCTGTTTTGATTACAACTGCCCTGTAGTATGTCCTAAAATCTGGTATTGTGATGCCTCCAGCTCTGTTTTTGTTGTACAAGATTGCTTTAGCTATTGGAGGTCTCCTGTGCCTCCATATGAATTTCAGCATCATTTTTTCCAGATATGAGAAGAGTATCTCTGGTATTTTGATTTGTATCTCATTAATTGCTTTTAGAGGAATGTACATTTTGATGATATTGATTCTTCCAATCCATGAGTGTGGAAGATTTTTATTTTTATTTTTGTATCCTCTTCTATTTCTTTCTTTAAAGTTTTGTAATTCTCATCGTCTTTGACATCCTTGGTTAAGTTTATTCCAAGGTATTTGATATTTTGTAGCTATTATGAATGGGATTGATCTTAAATTCTTTCTCAGCTGTGGCTTTGTGTATACAAAGGCGGTTGCCTTTTGCACATTGATTTTATATCCTGCTACTTTACCAAACTCTTCTGTGAGTCCAATGGTCTCTTAGTGGAGTCTTTTGTCCCCTGTGTATAGAATCAGATCATCTGCAAAGAGGGAAGGTTTGACTTCTTCCTTCCCAGTTTGCATCCCTTTGATTTCTTTTTCTTGCCTGATGGCTCTGGCTAACACCTCCAGCGCTGTATTGAACAGCAGTGGTGAGGGTGGGCGTCCCTGTCTGGTACCGGATCTCAGTGAGTCTCCCTCTCTGTTTCCCCTCTCTCTGTACCCTGCCTTTCAGATAAACAAATCAATCTTAAAAAAATAAATAAATTGCCAAATGAAACACAGAGGGACAGCATGAGCACACCGACTCTGAGTCTCCGAGCAGGCAGCGCTGGGAGATTTTTCCTCCTTCGCTCACAGCAAGTGGGGAGAGCCGAGCAGCTGCCTCCCGCAGCCCGGGCAAGCCCAGCCCCTGACCCTCAGCCCTGAGCCTTACACCTGGACGGCTCCCTGTCTGTCACCTGTGTGGCCAAGGAGGGCTGTATGTGGGAGGCGGGCCCCAAATGGCTCCCCGAAGGGGTGTTGGGCAAGACCAAGATGGACGGGGGCCGGCAGACCACAATGTTCAGTGTCTGATCACAGTGCCCGAGTGTCGGCTGCTCACAGAGGGCCCTGCGGCCAGTCACTGACCAGGCTGTGGACAGCTGACTGGCTCAGCCACGACTCCTCGACCGACCAGGCTACGGCTGTTTTCCTGCCAACGCCACTCACCCACGCTGCCCTGTCGCAGTCATTTCTGTTTTGCTCAGAAAAACTCGACCTTGTTGGTCAAAAGAACCAACAGTGTCGCTCACCAAAGAGTCCACCGTACTGTGTTTGCCATCCAAGTTCTCGGACAGGGACTTCCCTGTCTCAGCGTCTGCAAACCCTGCCACCCCGAGAGCCAGGCAGCTCCTCAAGCGCCCGCTGCCCCAGGTGCGTCCGGCAGTGCTGGGCTGGTTCGCCCGGCGTGTGTGTGTCAGCTGTGAATGCTGAGTGTTCGAAGCTGCCTTTCGGCTCTTCCGCGTTCCACCTGCACACGATTCACAGGGTGGAGACGCTGTCTGTTCAGGACCTGACTGAGGTCCACCTGAGCCCTGCTCGCCCCCAGGGGCCTGGCGTATTCCACGGTCAGCTCTGGTTCTGGCCGTCCAAGCTATTTAGCCCTCTGGCTCCACGGCGTCTTTTGAGCATGCTTTCTGAAGGTGCCGACTTAGACTGACAATGAACTTGAGAGCAGCAGGACGTCTTGGGAGTTAGCATCAGGAAAACCTTTATAAAAATGTAATTATTTTTGCTTACAGAACTCAGACTGTGGGTCTCGGCTCCCGATTTCACACCATGTCGTTAGGAATACGGGACTATTTAAGAAACAGTGATCGCTCTGCTCAAAGGAAGCAGGGGCGGGCTGCGTCTCACGGTCACGGTCGGTGCCGGGAGCGGCAGACCCGGTGCCTCACTCTGCCTCACGCGTGCACTCTTCCTTCGAGTGCCGAGAACAGCAGCATTCGGCACCGGGAGGCGCTCCCAGGACAAAAGTGGGGCCCCAGGCACCCGGACTTACCACGTAGAGAAAACACTCAAAGTGGCCCAGGAAGCAAACTCCACCATCGTGGCCAGGAGAGGGTGCGGAGAGAGGCTCGGTGAGCCGGGCAGGGTACTCAGCGAGGAGGCAGAGCAGGCCCTGGTGGGTCCACTGCCCCATCCGGCACACGTACCCCTCCCCCAGCCTCCGCACCTGTCACATCCTTAACTCTGCAAGTCTAGAACTTGAGTGGTGTTGTCTGAATAAAGGGAGATGCGAGGCCGGCGCCGCGGCTCACTAGGCTAATCCTCTGCCTGAGGCGCCGGCACACAGGGTCCTAGTCCCGGTCGGGGCGCCGGATTCTGTCCCGGTTGCCCCTCTTCCAGGCCACCTCTCTGCTGTGGCCTGGGAGTGCAGTGAGGATGGCCCAAGTGCTTGGGCCCTGCACCTGCATGGGAGACCAGGAGGAAGCACCTGGCTCCTGGCTCCAGATCAGCGTGGTGCGCTGGCCACAGCGCGCCGGCGGCAGTGGCCATTGGAGGGTGAACCAATGGTAAAAGGAAGACCTTTCTCTCTGTCTTTCTTTCTCTCTCACTGTCCACTCTGCCTGTCAAAAAAATAAATAAATAAATAAAATAAAGGGAGATGCAAGAACACGGATTTATTACTAAACACGTTAGCAGAAAGAAAAACACAATCGGGCGTCAAGCAGTGCCTAAAAGATCCACTTAAGGAAAATCAAAATTATCTCCACATCACCAACAATGTAAGCTTCAATATAAATATTTGTAAAAGAAAAGCTACCTATTAATATCAACCACCGATGGCACCGCACGCCTCGAGCATCCGCAGTAACAGTCACGGCGAAGGACAAGGACACTCAGCGAGGAGGCTGCCGACGGCTTCTGTGAAGGCGCAGCCGGCTGTGAATGCGACGGCAGACGGCACCCGGGAAACACAGCAGCCACGCCACCCGTCAGGAGTGCGCTCTGCTCGCTGACGTCTGCGTGATGTCTGGGGATACCAAGTGCTTGGAAAACTGACCTTAACTTACATAAAGGTGTGTGATAACAGAGGTACCCATTCTCTCCCGAAGCAATCGACCAGACTCCACTCTGGCCCACCCTGGGGCCACACCTGCACCCCAGCCCCGCAGCAGCCAGCCCCACCCAGCTCACACCGTCCTGCGCCCCAGCCCGGCAGCAGCCAGCCCCACCCAGCTCACACCGTCCTGCGCCCCAGTTCCCCAGGCCAGCCCCACCCAGCTCACACTGTCCTGCGCCCCAGTTCCCCAGGCCAGCCCCACCCAGCTCACACCATCCTGCGCCCCAGCCCCGTCCTGCGCCCCAGCCCCGCAGCAGCCGGCCCCACCCAACTCATACCGTCCTGCGCCCCAGCCCCCCAGCAGCCGGCCCCACCCAGCTCACACCGTCCTGCGCCCCAGCCCCATCCTGCGCCCCAGCCCCCCAGGCCGGCCCCACCCAGCTCACACCGTCCTGCGCCCCAGCCCCGTCCTGCGCCCTAGCCCCCCAGCAGCCGGCCCCACCGCCTGAGCCTCAGGCTCCTCCTGCATCCTCCTCACCAAACGCTAAGTCCTGACTCCGATCACTCCGATACTCCGAGACCTCGACTCGCGCGATGGCTGTCCCACACCCACCCTCCATTCCTTCACCCCGTCTTTGTCTTCACGTCGGCCACAACCAGGACCCAGAGGAGACAGGGGTCCTATTCCAGAGGCCAGAGCCTGGGTGTAGAAGCAGGCGCCTCGTCTGGGAGGCTGTCCCTCCATGAGGGGGCTCATGGGACAGCACAAAGCGACCTCACCCCGTCCTACTCCTCCAGGGAACCCGCTCCTCCCTGCGGCCTGGAAGCAGTGCTCCTGCTCGCTCATAACCCCCACCCCCCTGACGACCAGCTGAGCCCACTTGGCCGTGCCCCGTAGAGCCGGGAAGTAACACGTAACAGCTGTTTCGGCCGCTCATCTGCCGTGGTCCACTGCACACTGGGAGCGTCCTGTACCATCCCATGCGCTCCCCGTGACACCCGGGGCTACACCAGCACCACCACCCTAAACCCCGCTGCCCACATCCTCAGCCTAAGCTCCACCCCCAGGCCTCTCCCACTCCCCCGCGGGAGTCTCCACGGAGGGGCTGTGGCATCCCAGGCGATCCTTCCAGTAGCCGCCCTCAAGTCCTCCCAGGGCCTCCTGAGCTGCGTGAGCCGGATCAGAGCCCCCTTCTTCTACGTTTGCCGGGGTGAACCGTCTCCCGGACCTGCAGGCCCTGACACGGCCTCGCCCTCATCCCTTGTGCCTGCCAAGGCCTCATTCCCCTCCACACCGGTCACTGTTCAAGCCGTCCTCCACAGTTCTCCAAGACTTCATCTGCAGAAGCTAAACACACAAGGTGGGGGGGGGGGGGGGGGACTTAAAAAGTTGGTGGAAAATGCTGCCAGGATAAAACTGCGCGGATTCAGAGAATTTTCACGTCAAAACAAACAGTTCTCCGTGGCACCTTTCCACGAGCCTGCGCGTCTGCAGGTCTGACGATTCCACCGAGCCCCGCGCTGGACGGCTCACACGCTCCCTCCAATGCGCAGAACACAGCGCAGGCGCTTCCTCCCGCTCAGAACGCGGCACCGCTCGTAGTCCTGGCCCAAGGCAGGAACGGTCGCGTTTGTTTGGATTCCTTCCTCTGCTCGCCCTCCCGTCCATCACACAGCCTCACGGACTCCACCTGGAGTGGACGCCAGTGACCCTGAGCGCCCGCCCTGCCCCAGCCGCAGCTGTCTCTGCATGCGCCAGGCACGGCTGCACCAGGCCCCTCTCTCCCTCCCCACCTCCGTCCACTCTGCTTCCTGTGACCCCTTGGCTCCATCACCTGCTTGGTGGTCCAGCACGAAGGCCGCCCTCACAGAGGCTGCTCCAGCCCGGCCTACGAGAGCCCTCATCCATCGGATGCCTATTCCGTCTCCTTCTATTTGTGATCATGTTTGAATCTGCTGGTAAATCAGACTCCCCCTGCAGGGCGGGAGTTACCCCCAGGTCTTGCTATGCAGAGGTCAGTGCACACAGGGCGGCCAACGGACAGCGTCCAGAGCACGCTCAGTGCCACAGAAAGCAAGGCGCGTGAGGAATCCAGAATGCATCGCTGAGCTGAGTGACAATAGTAGGCTTCAAAACAGCGCGCAGAGGATCGTCCCTGGCACCGCCTGGGAGACTCGCTGGGCAGCTTAATAAACAAACAAACAAGCCAGGCCGCTCCCTGCCCTGCCGCGCACACACACAGAGCCTCAGACTGCAAGCCCAAGCCAAGCCCACCACTCTCTGAGGGGCAGGGGCTCGGGTGCCCAGGGGCCGGCCCCCTGCGGAGCTTCTGCCACACTTGAGGCCTCTGCAGTGGCCGCCAGGACTTGGTTTTTGTTTCTGCTCATCAAGGTAGGGGCCAGCGCTTGTCTCTGCACGTGTGACTGTCTGAAAGGAGCCTTCTCTCAAATGACTTCCATGTTCCTGGGGGTGGGACTCCGAGGACCACTGTGGGCTTGTCTGCCTTGTCTGTGTTTTTTGAATTATGATGTATTTGTCGTGGTTAGAAGTTAAGGCTATTTGTCCTTTGGAAACTACGGACAAAGGCAGCAAACGGCTGGTTGTATGAATTTGGTTCAAGAAAGGGTTAGTTGCGCACCTGTGTGCACGGTAGCTGTAGGCCAGGGACGGAGGCCTTGCTGTGCCCCCCTGCGCCTCGGGATGCGGCTCTGCCGAGGGCTGGCACCTGCCTGGCACCTGCTCCAGCGATGAAACCTGCCACTGACCACGCCCAGACTTCTTAATGCCCTCATTCACTTCAACACTGCAGAATACAGTTTCTAGAGCCACTTCCTTCCTGCTGGAGACGCACGAGACGCTGTGTGGGATGCAGGCGGCTCTAAGTGGAAGCAGCAGCACCTACCCTGCTCTTCGCTGACCCCGCGCTCGGACTCCCGACATTTTTGCACCCGGGGTTTTTGTGGAGTGGGACGTGGGGACATAGCAGCCCCGTCCTGGGTTCTTCACTGCTGAGCTGGGCTCCCCTGGGCTCAGCCACTGCGGGGCTGCTACAGGCCCCCACATCCCCTCCACTTTGTGCCAGAGAAAGCCAAAGTATTAGTTACAGGAAAACAGGCATGGAATAAAACACACGCAAGGAGAACAGCCAAAATAAAAGAGAAGCAAGAGCTCTCTCCGGAGCTATAACTGCAAGATAAAGATGATAAAAACCACAATTAACACGAAACAGGAGGACGATCTGTTTTGTAAGCACAAGGCTTCCCAAGTCACGGGGAAGGGCCCCGTTTCCAGGCACGTGCCGCAGGCTCCCCGGGAGCTCACCGGAGACCGCTCAGCCTCCAGCTCCTGCCCCCCCATACAGGGCCTGTGCGTCGCAGATGATGTTCTTAAGGGCAAAGGAACAGTTCTTAAACACTCGAGATAGTTTTACGGAAGAGAACAATTCTAGAATACCATCACAAACAGGATCATAAATAGATGCCATATTTTCCTATTCAAATAATGAGTCAGCTTTTATTACAGCCATCCAATTTTATCCAAGAATAGCACTTGGCTAATTAGACAAGAGTCAGTTTAATAATTAGCTGACATTCATGAGACTAGAAATGGATTGTATGAAAAACTGTTTACGACTGCAAAAGGATGGTGAAAACTGGCATAATGCATGAAACTGGAGCGATCATAAGTTCATTTCTTATAAATATGCAACGGCTGCCGTCAGACTCCTCGGCAGTGAAATGTGCACTGCACCTTTGTACGCTCGTGCCCTCCCTCCCAAGAAGGGCTCCCCACAGCCGTGTGGATGATCCCGTGCCTCAGGGACACGGAACCAGCCACGCAGCCAGTGCACAGGGCGGCAGGGACCTCGGTGTGTGGGAGACAGCTGCCGCCCACAGAGCAGAATCCACACATCCGGTCTCTGCCTTTGGGCCTGGCTCTCCACACCCAGACTGTCCATCCCTGCTGCTCAAGGCTGTGGGACAAGGCGTCAGGACCGGCTCGTCCATGCTTAAGGACCTGGGGAGGCCAAATTCCATCCAACAGAAGCGCAGAGGAAATCAAGTCAGGCAAAGAGGCAATGCAGGAGGCAGGCTGCCTTCCAGACGCTTCCACAGCAGTGAGCGCGTGCACTTCCACACACAGCCGCAGTAGCAGTGAGCGTGCACTTCCACACACATCCGCAGTAGCAGTGAGCGTGCACTTCCACACACAGCCGCAGGAGCAGTGAGCGTGCACTTCCACACACAGCCGCAGTAGCAGTGAGTGTGTGCACTTCCGCACACAGCCGCAGTAGCAGTGAGCGTGCACTCCCACACACAGCTGCAGTAGCAGTGAGTGTGCACTTCTACACACAGCTGCAGTAGCAGTGACCGTGTGTACTCCCACACACAGCCGCAGTAGCAGTGAGCGTGCACTCCCACACACAGCCGCAGTAGCAGTGAGCGTGCACTCCCACACACAGCTGCAGTAGCAGTGAGTGTGCACTTCTACACACAGCTGCAGTAGCAGTGACCGTGTGCACTCCCACACACAGCCACAGTAACAGTGAGTGTGCACTCCCACACACAGCCGCAGTAGCAGTGAGCGTGCACTTCCACACACAGCTGCAGTGGCAGTGAGCGTGCACTCCCACACACAGCCGCAGTAGCAGTGAGCGTGCACTCCCACACACAGCTGCAGTAGCAGTGACCGTGTGTACTCCCACACACAGCTGCAGTAGCAGTGAGCGTGCACTCCCACACACAGCCGCAGTAGCAGTGAGCGTGCACTCCCACACACAGCTGCAGTAGCAGTGAGTGTGCACTTCCACACACAGCCGCAGTAGCAGTGAGCGTGCACTTCCACACACAGCTGCAGTAGCAGTGACCGTGTGCACTCCCACACACAGCTGCAGTAGCAGTGAGTGTGCACTTCCGCACACAGCCGCAGTAGCAGTGAGTGTGCACTTCCACACACAGCCGCAGTAGCAGTAAGTGTGCACTCCCACACACAGCTGCAGTAGCAGTGAGCGTGCACTCCCACACACAGCCGCAGTAGCAGTGAGCGTGCACTCCCACACACAGCTGCAGGAGCAGTGAGCGTGCACTCCCACACACAGCCGCAGTAGCAGTGAGCGTGCACTTCCACACACAGCCGCAGTAGCAGTGAGTGTGTGCACTCCCACACACAGCCGCAGTAGCAGTGAGCGTGCACTCCCACACACAGCCGCAGTAGCAGTGAGCGTGCACTTCCACACACAGCCGCAGTAGCAGTGAGTGTGTGCACTTCCGCACACAGCCGCAGTAGCAGGGAGCGTGCACTTCCGCACACAGCCGCAGTAGCAGTGAGCGTGCACTCCCACACACAGCTGCAGTAGCAGTGAGCGTGCACTCCCACACACAGCCGCAGTAGCAGTGAGCGTGCACTCCCACACACAGCTGCAGTAGCAGTGAGTGTGCACTCCCACACACAGCCGCAGTAGCAGTGAGCCTGTGCACTCCTGCACACAGTGCATTGGGCCACCAGCCCACAGAGCGGAAGGTGTCTCTGTAGTCTTAGGGAGCTATTGAAATTCACACAGTGACGGGTCTCCCTCTTTCTCCTGACACACCCAACCCCTGCCTTGCTGGGGAAAGCCTTGGAACAGAGTGGAGGGAACGTGGACTCAGGCTACGAAATTCAAGAAGCTTCCAGAGGTGGTAACTCCCTCAGGGGGAGGGAAACACCATGCTCCCTTTCCTGAACCCAGCCCCGCCCCTGTGCTTGGCTTTCCGTGTAGGATGCACTGGCCGACAGAAGGGGACCCCCAGGGGCTGGAATGGAGAACTGGAGCCCCTCCTCTGGGGCTACAAAGTCCCGGCATAAATAAAACACTAATAATAGCAGCGCTGTTTTGCGGGAACTTTAAATGCCGGCTGGAGCATCCGCACCACTGGCTGTCTAGGGAAAACAGGGCTCAGCTTCCACGGTGGAGGTGGTACACATCCCCGGGCTCAGCTTTGTTCGCTTTTTCGGTGGGGTTGAGCACACAGATCAGCGGCCTGGCCTCGGGCCTGCGCTCTCACCTCCAGCGAGTCTGCGTCATTTCACCCACTTGGCAGAGTAAGGGTGGAAGAGCCCTCGTGGGTACCACACGCGCTGTGCTGGGCCCAGGCCGTGCTGCATGCTTGGCAGCGAGCCGTCGCGTGGCTACCGCAGGTGCTGCCGCCATCACCAGTGGGACTTGGCCGTGGGTTGCCCTCGGATTCTGGGCAAAGCAGGAGCTGCCCGCCCAAAGTGTCCCTGAGTGTGACACACGGTGCCGGGAGCTGAGGCTGGGGCGGGGGTCCCCAGCTTCCCGCAGGGCCGCCCCTGCCCTCAGGAGCCTTCTTGTGGGCACCTGAGGTTCCCCCCCTGCCCGGAAGCCCAGCAGCCCCAGGAGCTCGTCCCCAAGGCCACGTTCTGTCCCTCAGGAGGGAGCCCTGTGTCTCCCCATCCTCAAAGTCTACAAGGCCCTTTCCACCCATTTCTCCACCTGCATCCCGGCTGCCCCGAGACAGGCGGGGTCACCCAGGCCCTTTGTCAAGCTAAGGAGCCGAGGCCCTGGAGAGCTGGGTGCAAGCCGGGTGTTCGGTGCCCCCCAGAGCAGTACGCATAGCCACACCCTGTGAATATCAGCGTTAGCTTGGGGTCCTTGGATGCCAGCTCTTACCGCATTGGAGGTTGGCCAGAAACCCGTCTGCTGCAGAATGCGCTGCTGGGGTCTGACGCCCGGTGCCTTCGGCGGTGCCTGGGAGAATCAACTGTAAAACACGCGTAATGGCTCTCCTGGGAAGGAGCGGACGCTCTGGATGTAAAGAAATGATTAATATGCATGCGGAAGCCAGCAGAAAAAGCAAAATTGAATTACGAGCCCTTCAGATTTTAATGAGTCAGTCCAAAGGGACCCAAGAGAGGCTCAGGCCAACCTCCAATTACTCTGCTTTTAGCCTTCTGTGTCTGACCCTCCACCATCTCCCTCCGCAGCCCTCCCCCAGCTGAACCTGCCCCGGAAGCTGCGCCCTCTGACTCCGACTTCCGCATTTCAAGTGAAGCACCCGTGGCCAGGAGCACTGGGCTCGCGGATCAGAGGCGGCCTCCCCACCGCGGAGCCTTCTAGATCCTCTGATGCTGTGTGAGGCCGCACAGAACGCACACCAGGGGCATTCGTGGCGGGAGACGGGACATGCATGTCGAGAGCCAGCACACGCATCAAGAGTGGGACGCATGTGTGAAGGCTGGGGCACACGTGTGGAGACTGGAACATGAGCGTGGAGAGCCACCCGGGCAGAGACAAGCACTTCCCAGGTTGGCCTTGGCAATGAATGTGGCTTCCAGCGCATGATGGAGCTGCCCGGGAGAAACAGGACACTGGGGCTACTGCAAGGCACCCGCACTCAGCTGCCCGCTCACGATCCAGGAAACGGGTTCTCCCAAGGTGGACACTCAAGTGGGGCTCAGGGTCCCGGATGCCAGCGCGCGCAGCCCTGCCTGCACCTGCCTCAGGTGGGCGGTATGAGCTGCTTCCTGCATGCCCGACTTGCAGCCACGCCGCTCTGCGCAGAGGCCCTGGGGGCTGGCCGGCCGGATGGCTCAGAGCTTAGTCAGGGCAGGAAGAATCCTGGAGGGGGCAAGGCCAGGTCTGGACCCGAGTCAGGGGGCAAGTCTGGGCTCATCAGCTACTAGCAAGGTCAAGTGAGCCTTGTCACAGCTCTGTCATTATAACACGGGGACGTCCATCCTGCACGCAGAGGTCCTGGGTAGTGAACACGACACCACACAGGGCGGCTCTTATTATTTTTATTGGGGGCTAATTTAGCCTCATCCACAGGAAAACGAGTGTGCACAGTGGCCACGGGAGCAGGGGACACCGTGGAGCCCCCGAGGGTCAAGGCTGAGTGACCGTGAAGAGAAGGGACCCACCCTGCTGACCAGCACTGGGCTCACAGCCTGGGTGAGACATAAACACCCACTCAAGCAGTGAGGCCGCCGTGGGCTTCTGTGTGGCGCACACAGCCGAGCCACAGAGCCACATCCCTGCCACGGCGGCAGGGCAGGCAGGGGCACGTGCCAGCCCCCCCGCTCCCCCACAGCCAGCCTGTCGCTGCTCCTGCATCCCCTCTGCCTCCTCGAAGGCCGAGTGACCTGAGGCAGCAAGGGCTCTTTCTCAGCCCTACAGAGGCCTTCTTTAAGCTCAGCTTGTAGCCGACGCCGCGGCTCACTAGGCTAATCCTCCACTTGCGGCACCGGCACCCCAGGTTCTAGTCCCGGTCGGGGCGCCAGATTCTGTCCCAGTTGCCCCTCTTCCAGGCTAGCTCTCTGCTGTGGTCCAGGAAGGCAGTGGAGGATGGCCCAAGTGCTTGGGCTCTGCACCCCATGGGAGACCAGGAGAAGCACCTGGCTCCTGCCATCGGATCAGCGTGGTGCGCCAGCCGCGGCGGCCATTGGAGGGTGAACCAACGGCAAAGGAAGACCTTTCTCTCTGTCTCTCTTTCTCACTGTCCACTCTGCCTGTCAAAAAAAAAAAAAAAAGAATACCCGTGAATGGATAATGAAGATTACTGTCTGGTGGACTGGAACATAACTCAGCCCTCAATATCCACAAACACTAGCAATCGCAATTAACAATTGGATGCCTCTCGATGTTCGGTGTCTGTCTTGTTTCTCGCACACTTTGCCTGCTCAGATTCTCCCCGCCAGCCTATGAAGGAACGGCGGTTACGGTTCCCATTCTGCAGGGAAGACGCTGGGGCTGGCACAAGTTAGCAACTTGCCCAGCGGCACCCGTCCACAGAGCACTGAGCCCAGCGTCTCTGCCCGCAACGCCCAGCAGCACCCCAGGTGGTCTGTGAGTTGGGAAACCCTGGATTGGCAGGCGAGAACAGGCAGCTGCACCGCCTGGGCCTTTCTCCGTCACCACCTGTCACACAGAGCAGAGTCTGCCAGACGCTAACAGACGCTGTTTTAGCTTTAGGGTGTACTACACGCTGCCCTCCCTCATCACTGCTTGTCGGAACCCTCCTGCTGAGCAGGTGGCCCCTCCTGGGACCCCTGGCTCAGTGACATTCTAGAACACTCCTGGCCAGACATGGAGACAGCCTTGGCGCATCGCAGCCAGTCTCCAGCATAAAGAGGCATCCGAGAGGTTCTCGTTTATCACTGGCGGAGGGGGGCTCCTCTCCTTGGGAGCCGCCTGCCCCTCCCCCAGGAGCGCCCCAAGCTAACGGATGCAAGGAATTGTGTTTTTACAGTGTGGAGACAGAGAAAGCACGTCCATCAGAAACCCGAAGATGCCTGGGCTGCCTGCGACACGCAGTCTTCCTGAAGAAATGTGCCACGTGTTTGTTTATATTAATGTTAATAACTCGCTAACTAATGATAAATGTATGATAATTTATTCCAAGTGAAACAAAGTGTGCCCTAAGGACAGACTCAATGAAAGCTTACGCTCACCCAAGTTACAGCAGCTGTGAATAAATGCATTCTTCTACCACGTGAGCGTGACCGGATGCAAATCACACGCAGAGGTGCCCCTGGGAGCCACGGGAAGGCCAAGGGGCACCTGGGAAGCCCAGGGTCTGCGGGAGGAAAGCCTCGTGCAGGGGCGGGGAGTTAGTTCCGTGCAGCCGGTTCCGGGGACGCACTGAACCGGATTTGTGCACACAGCAGAGAGAGAGCTGCCCACTGTGCCCTGACGTGTGCCTAGACACGATTTGGCCAAACTGTTTCTGCGCATTTAGAAACTGTGTAACTGTCTTCACACACAGTGTGAGAGTTCTAACGTCTCCACGCAGACACACACAGACCTATGAGCGCTCAGAGCAGCTCCTCCAGGGCCACAGCCACTGCCAGCTGCCTAGGCACTCAGAGCGGCGTCAGTGCTTGCTGGGGGTTTCCCAGAGACCTCATCCTCCCTCAGGGTCAAGGGCAGCAAGCAGCGAGGGAGGCAGGGAGGGAGGAAGAGGAGGGAGGAGAGAGAGGGAGGAAGGAGGAGGGAGGGAGGAGAGAGAGGGGGAGGAGGAGGGGTTGGAGACAGGGAGGGAGGGAAGGAGGGAGGAAGATGGAGGGAATGGAGGGAGGGAGGGAGGAGAGAGAGAGGGAGGAAGGGGAGGGAGGGATAGAGGGAGGGAGAAGAGAGGGAGGAAGGAGGAGGGAGGGAGGGAGGAGAGGGAGAGAAGGAGGAAGGAGGAGGGAGAGAAGGAGGAGGGAGAGGGAGAGGAAGGAAGGGGAGGGAGGGATGGAGGGAGGAGAGAGGGAGGAAGGAAGGAGGAGGGAGGGAGGGAGGAGAGGGAGGAGAGGGAGAGGGAGGAAAGAGGAGGGAGGCAGGAGAGAGAGGGAGGAAGGAGAGGGAGGGAGGGAGGGAGGAAGGAAGGAGGAGGGGTTGGAGGCAGGGATAGAGGGAGGGAAGGAGTGAGGAAGATGGAGGGAATGGAGGGAGGGAGGAGAGAGGGAGGAAGGAAGGAGGAGGGGTTGGAGACAGGGAGGGAGGGAGGGAGCAAGGGGAGGGAGGCAGGGAGGACAGACTCTCCTTGGCCTGGCTGGGGACTGTGCCTGCCCCTCTGCCACCTTCTGTGAACAGGAACAGGGAGTGGGATGGGCCAGCCCCAGGGGAGGAGCCCAGCTCTGCAGCCAGCAGCCAGGACCACCTAACTCAAGGTTGGAGGAAGTTCATTCCTGGAGGGAAATCCAGAGGCTGATACCAGGGGAGGGAGGGGCAGTGCAGGCCCTCTACAGCCAGACCCCCCCAGATCAGCCCACCAGGTCGCACAGCACCCCCGCCCCTCAGAATGCCCCTGCAGGTCGAAGCCCGTGGGGGCAACCACCACTGTCTCACTTGGGTCACAGAAGGCCATTGCATGCTCTGCATGACGGCATCCCCGGTGAGCCCTGCGCGGGATGCACTGCACCTGCCCCAGCACTCCCCAGAAGCTGAGCAGACGCGGGCATCTGCGTGCAGAACCCCAGCTGGTCCCGGGTCTCTGTGACGAATGCGGGGATGAGGGTGCACCACAGGAGACCATGGCCTTGGGAGCCAGGTGACGGTGGGTTTGAGAGGGGCTCTGGCGCCTGGCCCACTGCTGTCTGACCTTGGACGGTGACTCCCTGCCCGAGCCTGTCCCTGCCATGCCTGGAGGAGACCAAACAGGGCTGGCGTGGACAGCAACCATGCACGTGGACGTGGACGTGGACGCGGACGTGGATGCATCAGGACCCCGCCCAGCAGCTGTCTTGCCTCATCACTCTGTATTCTAGGGGCATGCAGTTTAAGGACCCAATTATCAGCTTCCAGGTTACAATTTCAGGAGAGAAAACTGGACTGAGAGCCAAGAGCCCTCACTCCAGAGCCACACGGGAACTGTCCACCTGGGGCTGTGGCTGGCCCCAGGGTCAAACGGTTTGAATCTGGCCACCATGGGTGTGACCCGTGCGTTTGTCCTGCAGGAGCCGCCCTCTGCACCACAGTATTCATGCACAATGGTGGGGTAGGGTACGGGGAGAACTTCACATTCTCCTGACGAGGACAGCCAGTGGGGCCCGTGGGAAGCTGGACAGATGTCCACAACAGCAGCGCACCCCGGCCTGAGGAGACACAGCCTGTGACAGGCCAGAGGCAAGAGGCGGAGGCCAGGTGACAGAACAGCCCTGACACCACGGTCCTCAGCTTCCCAAGAGCACAGGTGCTAGAACGGGGGCCCAAGGGACAGGCAGGGGCCCGAGGCTCGGAGCTGGGGAAAGAGTACAACTAAGCAAGGAATGAGTGGTGTGCAGGTTGATGACGCCTGCCCCCGCTGCTCCGTCCACTCGGCTGTCTATGGATGAGGTTTTTAAAAATCACACAGAAGAGTCATGGAAACTCGTGTTGCATGGAAAAGGTGCAGCCCTTGACTTGGAGGTGGAGGGGGGACCACCACTGTCTCGGGAGGTAGAGAAGGACCACCACTGTCTCAGGAAGTGGGGGGACCACCACTGTCTCGGGAGGTGGGGAGAGGGACTAGCACTGTCTCAGGAGGTGGAGAAGGACCACCACTGTCTCAGGAGATGGGGGGGACCAGCACTGTCTCAGGAGGTGGGAGGGGACCACCGCTGTCTCAGGAGGTGGGGGGGACCACCACTGTCTCAGGAGGTGGGGGGGACCACCGCTGTCTCAGAAGGTGTATCAGGGACCAGCACTGTCTCAGGAGGTGGGGGGGGGGACCAGCACTGTCTCAGGAGGTGGGGGGGACCAGCACTGTCTCAGGAGGTGGGGGGGACCAGCACTGTCTCGGGAGGTGGAAGGGACCACCACTGTCTCGGGAGGTGTATCAGGGACCACCACTGTCTCAGGAGGTGGAGAAGGACCACCACTGTCTCGGGAGGTGGGGAGGGGGACCACCACTGTCTCGGGAGGTGGAGGGGGAACCACCGCTGTCTCGGGAGGTGGGGGGGACCCCCTGTGCCCCTTCCCAGAGCTGTCTGGTCCTCTGCAGCACAGGGGCTGTGTGGTTGGCCAGGGCCAAGTGCAGCCTCCGGCTCTGAGCAGCAATGGCCTGGCTCAGGGGGCTGGGGGGCCCTCAGAGTGCAGCGTGGCCCTCCAGGCCCTCAGGCCCTGCCTCAGGGAGCAGGGAGACCCCCCCCCAGAGGGTGCGTCTCCATCCACTGGGGTCCTGAGCCGCAGGCAGGGTGCTGCCTCCTGTACTAGAGACCTAAGGGGTGAGAAGTGGTGCTCAGGGCGTCCTATCTCAGGGCCCCAAGCTCCCAGCCTAGCCCAACAGCCCCGCCTTAAACAGCCAAGGTGTCAGGGGCCCTGTCACTCACAGGAAATGAGGGTCTCGCCCAGGTGACACAACGTCCCAGTCCTCTTGATACAGGCAGCTTCCACTCTGCAAAGTCCTCGCAGAGGCTGTTACTCTACACCTGCTGGTGCGCATGTCCACACGTCTGTCCAACCCTGCAGGCGTTTGGAGCCTGGCCGTCAAGATCCTGGCTTCACTGGTGCCAGGAGAGTTCTCCTTGCACAAGGTCTCTGTACCCAGGCCCTGCTTCACAGCAGTAGCAACTGAAGGACTCAGAATCGGGTGCACTGCTGTGTGCCCAGGAGTGCAGACTGTGTCTGCAGCCACGTGACCGGTGAGCACCAGCCAGAAGTGGTAGCCGCCCCCACCATGGTCTCCATTTCTTACAGGCCAGGTGTGCAGGTGGTCCCCCGGGGGTTCCTGTGCTGGGAGCTCATTCCCGGGCAGGGGGTGCAGCCTGAGGCGAGGCTGTCTCCACTCAGGAGCAGTGGCTTGGGAAAGACTCACGGGCTGAGTGGCTGTAAAAGTCAAAGCAGGGGGCCGGTGCTGTGGCGTAGCGGGTAAAGCCGCCGCCTGCAGTGCAGGCATCCCGTATGGGCGTCAGTTCGTGTCCCGGCTATTCCACTTCTGATCCAGCTCTCTGCTATGGCCTGGGAAAGCAGTAGAAGATGGCCCAAGTCCTTGGGCCCCTGCATCCATGTGGGAGACCTGGAGGAGGCTCCTGGCTTTGGATTGGCACAGCTCTAGCTGTTGCGGACAATTGGGGAGTGAACCCAATTCCAGTGGATGGAAGACCTCTCTCTCTCTTTCTCTTCTTCTTCTTCTTCTTCTTCTTCTTCTTCTTCTTCTTCTCTCTCTGTGTAACTCTTTCAAGTAAATAAATAAGTCTTAAAAAAAAAAAAAGTCAAAGCAGGTACCTGAGTCCCTCCAGCTTTCGGTCTCACCATGGGATCGCTCCCTCCCGCATCAGCTCTGCTATGTATGCCACCTGCAGCCAAGCGGCCCTCACCAGAGGCTGAGCCATGGAGCTGCCCAACCGTGGACTTTCTGCCTCCAAAACTGGGACCCAGTGAACCTGTTCTTTACAAAGCACCTGCCACCGTGGTTTCTCGCAGCAGCAGAGAGCCAGCACAGTTGTAAACACGGCTCCTATGAAGCAGAGGCAGCGCTCACGGGCTACATGAGGACCAGTTTTCCTTGTGCGTGCGTAAACCAAACACTTCAGTGAATCATTAGGATGGGAGAAAGGGTCCCTGAGGCCATGTAAAAAATCTGTGCAGTCGATGACTCCCTGGCCGCCTGTAGATGTTTAACACACTGTTGCTAAAACGCAGCAGTCGAGGCAATAATTGTTATAGCTTTAAAGACACGGGCAACTTGTAAAAAGCAACTTTGTAGCTATAGCGATGAACAGATGAATGGCAGCAAACATTAACTAATCCACCCTGCTAACTGATTGGATTTTGCAAAGCAAAGAAGCAGCAGATGAATGGGGGGGGGGGGGGAATCTATTCCTGACCCACAGGAGAAAGGAATCCGGTCCAGGACGCTCAGAAGGAAACAGAAGCCCTGGTTCCGATGTCTGCTCAGTGCTAGCCAGCGGCACGGTGTGACCACTGTCAGCCTGGCCGGCGGCACGGTGTGACCACTGTGAGCCTGGCTGGTGGCACGGTGTGACCACTGTCATCCTGGCCGGCGGCACGGTGTGACCACTGTCAGCCTGGCCGGTGGCACGGTGTGACCACTGTCAGTGAAAGGGAAGTAGCTGAGGGGCAGTGGTGCAACCTGGCAGCAGTCGAGGCACTGCCAGGTCTAACGACCATTTCTATATTTTGTGGGTGCTCCTGGCTTTCTCTGGAGCTTGCCCATCTGTGGCCAACGCCATCTGATCACTTCCTCATTGGATGTGCCCCTCCCCTCAAAGAATCTATTCTCAAGGACATTAATTTCTCATGGAAAAGCAACCTGGAGATACCCAAACCAGGTGCAGGCCCTTGGTGCTGTGTATACAGCAGGGAACCGTGTACTGAGGATTTTAGTACAAGATGCACTCGCGCACGTGACCTTGTGCAGCTGCTAAGTTTACATGTGAGACGCCCTTTAAAGCTTTCTGCGGTAGAATCCGGTTAAATCTGCCTCAACGAGGCAAGTTCTCCAGCGAGAAAGGGGAAGCAAGTGTCCCCAGACCGGGAACGTGCCCCCAGCTGTGCCCCTTCCCAGAGCTCAGAGCGGGAATGTCCTCCGCCAAGCACGAAGCCAGGGTGTTTTCGATTTGCCGTGACTATTTTTCCACCCGAAGCATCCACACGGACGACTTCCGCGCCCGCCCCAGGCCCGTGTCTCCCTCAGGCTGAACGGGCTGCCCCACCACGGCAGAGCCTGTGAGGTGCGCTGGGAGCGGGCTTGTGCCACCTGCAGATGAACAAGTCAAGGAAAGGCGCCCTTCGGAGGCAAAACTCCAAACCCTGGGAAGGCGGATGGCACGCAGCTGTCACATCCAGTGACACAGAAAACGGAGCCCCAGACATCTAGCTTCCCTCTTTCTCCTCGGATAAAAATAAAGCAACTGCCAGACTTGAATTAAGCAGATGTCCCACCAAACAAAGATACTAACCTCGGATGCTTTTATGTGCCCATAAAATCCGATCATGCAGCCTGCCGCTCGGGAGCCCGCACTCTCGCCATCACAGAAACCGCTGCCCTGGAATCCTGGCCATAAACGGAGGCCATAAATCAGGATTAAAAGCCTGCTTGAGCTGCTGTTCATTCCGGACGCCAATGCTGTCCTTCCTAAATCACCTGTTAGCCCGGGTAAGGCGAGGAAACCGGACAGCCCCAGAGGCCCCTCTGCAGAAACCCCTTCAGATAACCCCCCCTGGACCCCGACACCACGCCCAGGTGCAGCTGAGCAAACCCCACAGTCCCTGGAGGGAGAGGCAGAGGCGGGACCTCTATACAGCCCGGCTGCCAGACCACACAAACCGTGGGCTGACTCCTTCATTCCACAAAACCCACCCCTACCCCCCTCCTCCCACTGAATTCAAACCAAGAGGCATACAGAAGCCTGGACCAACCTACCTCTGCTCCTGTGATGGTCTGCTAAGCTATGACCTGTTTGAAAAAGTTTTATCTCCAATCAAATACATTCTAGGGGGCCAGCGTCGTGTACCTGCATGCCCACATCCCACATGAGCGCTGGTTCAATCCCAGCTGCTCCACTTCCGATCCAGCTCCTTGCTGATGCACCTGGGAAAGCAGCAGAAGATGGCCCACATGGGAAATCGAGATGGAGTTCCAGACTCCTGGCTTAGGCCTGGCCCAACCCTGGCCATTGTAACATTTGGGGAGTGAACCAATGGATACAAGATCTCTCTCTCTCTCTCTGTCTCTCCCTCTCTCTCACTAACTCTGCCTTACAAATAAGTAAAAAAAAAAAAAAACTCTTTAAAAAATGGACATTAATAAGAAAGAAGAACACCCAAACAATTAAAAATAGACGTAGTCAAAGGAAATGCAGTGAAAGTTTGATTCTTCCGAGGAAAATTGCAGGTGGCCAACAAACAAAAACCCCATTTAGCCTCATGGTAATCAAAGACAAGCAAATTAAAGCACTGAGCTGCTTCATCATAATAGCTGTTGTTGGCAATGGCACAATGTGGCCGCGACAACAGGGCAAACTTTTTGGAGGAAAATTTAGCTGTGATTTTCCAAATTTAAAACCAAAAGTCTTTTTAAAGTACCGACTCTTGGCTCCAGAAATTCCCAGAGAAACTCTTCTGGGAATATGCCTTTTTAAAAGAGTGCATATATATATATATATGTGTGTGTGTGTGTGTGTGTGTGTATACACACACACACATTTTATATATACACATTAGGTATATACACATTATGTATAGACACATTACACACACACACACACACACACACACACACTCGGGACAGTTTGGTGCCGTGGTTAAGCCGTAGCTTGAGACACCCGCACCCCACCCTGGAGTGCCTGGTCTGAGTCCCGGCTCCACTTCCGCTCCAGCTTCCTGCCAGTGCGCACCCTGGGGGACAGCAGTGAGACTCAAGCAGTCGGGCTCTGCTGCACATGTGGGAGTCCAAGAAAGACTTCCTGGCTCCAGTCTGGCCTGTCCCAGCCCTGGCTGTTGCAGCCATTTGGGAAGTACCCCAGCGGATTGAAGACTCTCTCTCTCTCTCTCTCTCTCTGCCTTCTAAATACATATAAAAATTTGGATGCAAGGAGAGTGTTCACATGGAACAACGTTGAAAACACTGCAAATGTTGACTCAAACCACAGGTCACGTGGAAGGCCTGAAGGAAGGAGAGAGCGGCTCGGGTCCAGACCACAAGGACGGCGCTGATCCGGTGCGGTTCCGTCTGAGACCACCCTGCGCACAGCAGAGCCCCCATGCCTGGGAAGTGAGAAAACCGAAGCAGAACACCGGCACTGGGCTCCAGAGTCACTGACTCCGGCACCAGGCAGGCAGGTCTCCGCACACCGCGGGCATCTGGACGCCGCACGCCGTAAATCAAGCGTGTCTTTCCTGAGTAAGCAGTAAACGTTTCCTGATGTGTGAATTCCACACACACATGCAGACAGGTCTTCCAAAAGTTTGCAGAGCTGGGACCAGTGTTGCGGCACAGCAGGTTAAAGCCCTGGCCTGCAGTGCTGGCCTCCTATATGGGCACCGGTTCAAGTCCCAGCTGCTCCACTTCCAGCTCCCTGCTAGTGCACCTGGGAAAGCAGCAGAGGATGGCCCAAGCCCTTGGGCCCCTGCACCCATATGGAGACTCGGACGAAGCTCTTGGCTCCTGGCTTCAGCCTGGCCCAGCTCTGGCTGTTGTGGCTTCTGAGGCGTGAAGTAGCAGATGGAGGATCTTGTTCTCTCTGTGTCTCCTCTCTCTCTGCTACTCTGCCTTTCAAATAAATAAATAAATCTTTTTTTTAAAAAAAAAAAAGGCAAAACACAGACACATTAGCAGAGAGCTGGATTGAAAGTGGAACAGACAGGCTGGCGCTGTGGCTCAATAGACTAATCCTCCACCTGCGGCGCTGGCACACCGGGTTCTAGTTCCACTTGGGGCGCCAGATTCTGTCCCAGTTGCCCCTCTTCCAGTCCCGCTCTCTGCTGTGGCCCGGGAGTGCAGTGGAGGATGGCCCAGGTGCTTGGGCCCTACACCCCATGGGAGACCAGGAGGAAGCACCTGGCTCCTGGCTTCAGATAGGCGCAGTGCACCAGCCACAGCGGCCATTGGAGGGTGAACCAATGGTAAAAGGAAGAACTTTCTCTCTGTCTCTCTCTCTCTCACTGTCCACTCTGCCTGTCAAAAAAAAAAAAAAAGTGGAACAGACAAGACTTGAACCTGCGCCCTTATGAGATGCCAGCGCCACAGGCCATGGCTTAACCCACTGTGCCACAACGCCAGCCCCACCAAATACTTCTTATGCTCTTAGTCCTGTGGAATAATTGATAACTATGACTTGAGTCCAGCCCAGACCCATCATGACGGCCTTGGAAGGACAGAATCTGAATTGAACAGCCGAGCATGGACCCACACAGAGTTCCTGAAAATCACCAGATTGCAGTGAATGATGGCGACAAATTACTTCTGCAATAAAAAACAGCCAGAGGCCCACAATCAGCGCAGAAGCAGAGTCCCTGGGCCGCGGCGAGATGCTTGGGAAGAGGAAGGAACCCGTGCTGGGCTCCGTTCCACGAGACTCTCCCAGTCCACGTGTGCAATGCAGAGGCAAATCCACACGGGGTTCTGTCAGCGGTGGCCCCCCGGCAGTGCTGAGAGCAGGCGCCTCCTACAAGCAGAGAGGCGAGCACAGGCAGGAAGAGCCCGGGTCACGTTTCTCGTACAAGCCTAGTGCGGGGTTTGACAGCACACACACACAGCACGCAACAGAAAACACAACACCAATGACACAAAATCGCCACTGACGGAACTGGAGCAGGAAGGGGCCTTCATGCCCACCTGACGGACGTCCACCTGGACCCATCAGGACCCAGCGAGGCACACAGGACAGGCACTGACTGTAGCTCACCCACACCAGGATGCGCAGATCTGAACACGGGATGACCCTTACCGCACCATAGCCTATCTTCAGTGAAACACAGCAACTTAAACCAGCTTAATCTTGTTTGTAAAAACTGCGGCAGGGGGAGGAAGAGGGATGCAGGGAGAGAGGGAGGGAGAGAAAGAGGTAGGGAGAGAGGGAGGGAGCCAGGGAGAGAGGGAGAGTGGGAGAGTGATCCAGTGAGAGGCACTGAGGGCAGGTCAGGCTGCAGATCAGCCACCACCCAAGCCCCGTCCTCCTCTGTGTGTGAAGTGGTTCCCACAGAGAAGCCCCTCAGACCACCCAGAACCCCTGTGCGTCTCCTAAGCCCAGGGCCTCGCTGAGGTAGCTGCGACCCCAGTGTTCAGGGATCCTGCTTATTATCACCACTAATAAGCCCAGGTTTCACCTGGTGCTCCCTGAAGGCATGAGGATCTTCTCCAGCTCAGAAAGGAAACCTTCCTTCACTTGCCTTTGAAAAGGGCCGGGGGGGGGGCCTGGTTATGCCTCTAAGTGAGAGGGCACCACCCTGCTCTTCTGGAAACTTCGACAGTGCGAACAGGTGCGGGGCTGGCAGCTCCGACAGTCACCACCTCTCCCTCTGCCAGTGCAGCGCACGCCTCCCATGTACTGGAGGAACTGCCTTGCCGCAAGACCTACGATGGGACTTCCTGTCCCGACGTGCTTCCCCCCACGCACTCTTCCCCGGTGAAGGGCAGTCAGCTGCTCCCAAGCCGGGAGGGCCTGCAGAACGCTGGGCTCCTGTTACACCTCGTCATGCACTAGCATCTTCCCTCCCGCCGCAGCTGTGAGCTCGGCGCGGCGGTCTGGGCACGGTCTGGAGCTCTCCCAGGGGAGCAGCTGGTCAAAGAATTAAAGTGCCACCTCGTCCTGCTTCTCAGGCCAGGCAGCGTGTCTCCTGCTGTGCACAGAGCTGGGGGCTGGCCGCTTCGCTTGGTCATTTTGTTTTAGTATCTGGAAGGGGACTGCCAACTACTCAAAAGAAATAGCCGTGAGGTAGCAATGCACAGAGAATCCGTTCTGTGTCCAACATTCCTGGGTGGGGGAGGGAGGGCGGGGGAGAACCAAAACCCTCTTCCTCGTGAGGACGTCAGGTGCAGACGTGAGCTGTGGCAGACGGCAGGGTCTGAGCCCTGACAGAAAGTGCGAGGGTCCTCTGTGCCCCTTTTTTAGGGGCTGTGAGAGCAGTGATCCCTATGTGGTCACTGCTAAATCCTGGCAAAGCCGCCTGCAGGCTGCCTGAGGAGCGAGGAACCCACGAGATGGGGACGGTCCTGCCCACGGCCGCTGGGGCTGCCTCCATCCCCTCTGCCCACGGTCATGGGCACTGGGCTGCCTCCATCCCCTCTGCCCGTGGTCATGGGCACTGGGCTGCCTCCATCCCCTCTGCCCACAGTCATGGGCACTGGGCTGCCTCCATCCCCTCTGCCCAAGGTTATGGGCACTGGGCTGCCTCCATCCCCTCTGCCCAAGGTTATGGGCACTGGGCTGCCCCTGTCCCCTCTGCCCAAGGTCATGGGCACTGGGCTGCCTCCATCCCCTCTGCCCAAGGTCATGGACACTGGGCTGCCTCTGTCCCCTCTGCCCAAGGTCATGGGCACTGGGCTGCCTCCATCCCTCTGTCCATGGTCATGGGCACTGGGCTGCCTCTGTCCCCTCTACCCAACGTCATGGGCACTGGGCTGCCCTCCCCTCTCTTCAGATTTAAGCTCCAGAAACGGCACTGCTATGCAGAGGCTACCTCCAAAAGCCAACAGCTGCCCCGGTGGTAACGGCTGCCTCAGTTTCACGTAGATTGAACCCGAATGGTGAAGGTCTCAGGTGCAGAATCTCCACACTGGACATTTTAGCACAAACCAGATGGCTCTGAAAGGCCCTGATAGGTGTTGGTGCGGGCAGATCCGCCCAGGCTCCCAGTGCTCAAGGGCTCCTTGTCCCCCGCCTCTCACTGGAGACCTGCCACATAAACCTGTCCCCTGCTCACTCTCACACAGTCAGTATTTGGCCCTCGTCTTAAAGAGGACACTTGGAGACCGAGCGCTGGCTCTGGGCATTTTTCCACAAGTCCTCCCCTTGTGCTCAGCCCCCTACTGCAGCCCCTGGGGGTCGCTTCTGTGCGTCACTGTCCCATTCCCACAGTCGTCCTCCTTAAGGCGGCATCTCTGGGCAGGGTCTCTTGGTGTTTGTCCTGGGTGGGCATCACGGCACCTCTTCCATCCACAGCCTGAAGCTGCTCACCAAGTGTGGGAAATTCTCTTCCCACCGCACCCTCCTGGACTTCTTTGCAGTTCAGAATATTTTTCCATTGACCTACGATTGTGTCCTCTAATCTTGTCTTAAACCTAGTCATCGCATTCTCAATTTCAGCCACTCTACTGCTCAGGTCTAGAAGTTCCGTTGGATTCTTTTGTGAAGACGTGAATTGTCTGTCGATCTTGTTGCCTGTCTTCTTGGACATATTTATGGCAGATGCTTTAGAACCATTGAGAACCCAGTGTGGGTCCATCTAGCTCTGTGTCTCTCCTTTGGTCCTGGCTTCTGGAAATGCCTGGCAATTTCTGATTAGATTCCAGACAATGTACAGAAAATATTGCAAAACCTCTGGATTTTGGTAACTTCTAAAAGAGGATTTATCTTGCTTTCAGGCGGCAGAAGGATAGGAGAGATTATCTTAATTGATCCTTGCTTAAGCTATCTCAGCGCTTATTCTGAGTCTTTTGAGAATTATTGTTTCTGGTTGATTCTTAGTTTCTGGCCCTTTGGGAACCCCAACGGAAGCCTGCACATCCACGTTTGTCTGACTTAGATCACGGTATGATAGGACCGCTGATTTTTTTAAAATTTACTTTTGATTTAGACATAGTAATCATGCATATTTGTGGTATCTACAGGGACACTGCATTACATGTATACAAATATGTAGTGACAACAATAGGGCAACTGTCGCCTCAGACATCGATATTTGGGTGTTGGGACATTCACGTCCTCCCAAGTGGTTGTTTCGAAATATGCAACTGGTTGCTGCAACCACTGTCACCCTAGCGTGAAATAGAGCATCCATCGTGTCCACCTGCAACCCGTGCCCAGTAACAGCCCCTCTCCCCTCCCCTCCACCACACCCCTGCAGGCTCCAGTATCCACCCTCCTGCTCTGCAGAGAGCTGGGGACACCCCGTGCCCAGTAACCACCCCTCTCCCCTCCACCACACCCCTGCAGGCTCCAATATCCACCATCCTGCTCTGCAGAGAGCTGGGGACACCCCGTGCCCAGTAACAGTCCCCTCTCCCCTCCACCACACCCTTGCAGGCTCCAGTATCTATCATCCTGCTCTGCAGAGAGCTGGGGACACCCGGTGCCCAGTAACCATCCCCTCTCCCCTCCACCACACCCCTGCAGGCTCCAGTATCCACCCTCCTGCTCTGCAGAGAGCTGGGGACACCCGGTGCCCAGTAACAGTCCCCTCTCCCCTCCACCACACCCCTGCAGGCTCCAGTATCCACCCTCCTGCTCTGCAGAGAGCTGGGGACACCCGGTGCCCAGTAACAGTCCCCTCTCCCCTCCACCACACCCCTGCAGGCTCCAGTATCTATCATCCTGCTCTGCAGAGAGCTGGGGACACCCGGTGCCCAGTAACAGCCCCCTCTCCCCTCCACCACACCCCTGCAGGCTCCAGTATCCACCATCCTGCTCTGCAGAGAGTCTTCCCTAGCTCTCCAGACTCCCAGCCAACACTTTCTGGTCAGTTCCTCAGCCTTGTAACTGCTGCTTTTTGAAGATGTATTTATTTGTTTAAAGGCAGAGTTAGAGAGAGGTCCTCCTTCCATTGGTTCACTCCCCAAATGGCTGCAATGGTTGGGGCTGGGACAGGTGGAACGCCAGCCAGGTCTCCCATGTGGGTGCAGGGGCCAACCACTCAGGCCGTCCTCTGCTGCTTTCCCAGGTGCATTAGCACGGAGCTGGATCGGAGGTGGAGCAGCCAAGATCACACCAGTGTTCTGCAGGCTGCATCTTACCCCCCTGTGCCGCAGCGCCGGCCCTGCTGCCCGCTATTCACTGGCAAAGCCTTCATGAGGAAACAGAAGGTGAGCTCATGTCCGTGCTCTGTCCGCCTCTCTGGGCTCTGTGTCTCAGCCCTGGCTGCCTTTGCAAGCTTGGACTCCAGTTTTGGTCTTCCCAGGTCTGAAGGACATCTGACCACTCTGATCTGCTCTGCTCCCTCTTGGTCAGAGCTTAAAACCAGCAGGTGCACTGGGTCTTAAGGTGGCTCCAGGTGCTGTGCACTCCATGCGTTTGCCTTCTGTCTGGAGTCTAGCTGTCTCAGCCAGTGAGAAGCAGGGCCTGACCCTCCAGGTGGGAGCTGCTCTGTGGCGTCTCAGCCCATCCCACACAATCTGGAGTTTGAAAGTGACGCCCGCTCATCCCTCAGCTCTGGCCTTATGTGACTGGCAGGTTCCACCTGCTGCCCTGCAAGACAAGAAGTCCAAGTACCGTGACCCCACTGCACTGAGAGGAACCCACGCCAGCTACGGGCGAGGCCACAGGCCACTGTCCAACCTCGACACAGCCATGAGGGCGCAGACAACTCCAGCCACAGCCGCCGTCTGCCACAAGCAAGGACGCCACCACCAAACTCACCAACTCCAGGAGCCATGAGGGCAGCGATAAATCCTGTTTTAATACAGTGACACGGGGGTGTGATAGAAAACACAACACCTCCTTCCTCTTGCGAGTGGCAGCTCCTGGCAGCCTTCCCTGTGTGTGTGGCCCCTCCTGACCTCACAGGACATTTTGGTCTGGTTCACGAGCGCTGATCACAGCTACAGACAGAGTCATCTCCACTCACTCAGTGACCTTCCCAGGTGCAGCAGGTGCAGGGTCACCCAGAGCTGACCCCCGAGGCTGGGCCCCTGGCCTCGCCCTGGTCTCTGCTCAGGCGTCAGCTCCTCAGATCCACGCCCCCGCCATGCTTTATTGAACAATGCACCCATCATTTCCAACCTCACTGCCTTTGCATTTTATTTGCAGTTTCTCCAACTTGACGTCACACCTCTGGACTTCTCCTCAGTGAACTACACAGGGCTGGGACCACACCCCCTGAGCTCCCTACCGCAGCTGTGTCTTTCTCCCTCGGGACACAGGCTAGGAACTCCCTTGCCTACCCGTCCATGCATGGACATGTGGTTTGCTCTAGCCAACGAGAGGGAGTGATGCTGGGACCAGTCACGAGCACACACAGCTGCCCATCCATTCCCTCTGCCTCCGTGACCAGTGACCATCTGTGCAGAGTGGATGCTGTCACCATTGGCCAGGGTTCCCGAGTAACAACAATGTGGCCACAACCCTCAGCTAAAACTCACACAGGTGAGCAGACAGCAGTCTTCCTTGTTAGCACCAGAAATGGGGGCGCTGCTGCCTTCGTGCACCCTGGCCAATCCTGAATTCTGGGCAGGTGCTTGTACAGCACCTTAGTGTGCCGGGTTGGTGTCCAGTGTGTACCTGTCAATGGTGAGCCCCTGTACAGGGGTTCTCTTCCCAGCATACTTTTTAAAATTTATTTATTTATTTGAGAAGTAGAGTTACAGACAGAGAGAGGGAGAGACAGAGAGAAAGGTCTCCCATCTGCTGGTTCACTCCCCAAATGGCTGCAATGGCCAGAGCTGGGCCAATCCGAAGCCAGGAGCCAGGAGCTTCTCCCGAGTCACCCATGAAGATGCAGGGGACCAGGCCCTTGGGTCATCTTCCGTTGCCTTCCCAGGCCATTAGCAGAGAGGTGGATCGGAAGAGGAGCAGCCGGGAACCGGTGCCCGTAGGGGAGGGTGGGGCCGCAGGTGGAGGCTTAGCCCACTACGCCACAGCGCCAGCCTTGCCCAGCGTATTTCAGCAGCAGCAAAATTTTACAGAAGGCCGATAACTCTCCACGTGACACACTCACTCTGAGAGCGGGATCCTATTGGAAACCGTTTCCTCACTTGTTCCCTTTAATTGCATTAGAACTTAATTAGAGCTAAACAATCATGCAAATGCGATGCTGTCTTCAGAGTGAGCCGCTCACTTCCTGCACCCCCAGCCTCCTGGCTTCTAGAGAAGCGACAAGGAGCATTATCTGAAATGGGGGTGTCCGTGCTCCGGACGGGCGCCTCGTGGGGTCTGTGGCTCAGCAGTGACTCTGCGTGGTCTGGAGCCCCATCTATGCAGTTAACGCCAACAAGCGGAGCCGGCCGCCCCCAGCTCCCAGCTCGGCCGGCTGCTGGCGGGGCTTCCGCTCCGAGCTGCGGCACCTCCTTGTCTGACACCTGAGATGCCCACAGGTGATTTCCAACGGCTCCTTTGAAAACCATCACGGTGATTCTGCAAGGATTTCAGGTACAAATGGTCCCTTAAGGATCTTCCGTGAAATAAAATGTGGAGGTGCTGGGACAGAAAAATGACAATTTTCGTTCCTTGATACATAACAAGAATCGTCTCCTAGTACATCAGTACTTAAGCTTGGTCTTGAGATAAACACTTCTTGTTTTGATAATTTGGTACTTGCAGAACTTGAAAATAAAAAGTTTCCATTTCCAATGGGGAAAAGGTAGGCAAACACCCTAAGCAGGTCCCGTGGTGTGTGTGGCTCACGTCAAGGGAGGCCGGGCACCCAGGAAGGTCAGGAGGACCGAGTGGCCATCTGCAGGGCCGGCTCCACTCCAGGAGCAGCCGTGTGCAGGGCTGAGCCCCTCCAGGAGCGGCCGTGTGCAGGGCCGAGTCCCTCCAGGAGCGACCGTGTGCAGGGCCGAGTCCCTCCAGGAGTGACCGTGTGCAGGGCTGAGCCCCTCCAGGATCGGCGTGTGCGGGGCTGAGTCCCTCCAGGAGCGGCGTGTGCAGGGCTGAGTCCCTCCAGGAGTGACCGTGTGCAGGGCTGAGCCCCTCCAGGAGCGGCGTGTGCAGGGCTGAGTCCCTCCAGGAGCGGCGTGTGCGGGGCCGAGTCCCTCCAGGAACAGCCGTGTGCAGAGCCGGCTCCGCTCCAGAAGCGGCCGTGTGCAGGGCCGAGTCCCTCCAGGAGCGGCCGTGTGCAGGACTGAGTCCCTCCAGGAGCAGCCGTGTGCGGGGCTGAGTCCCTCCAGGAGCGGCATGTGCAGGCCTGAGTCCCTCCAGGAGCGGCGTGTGCAGGGCCGAGTCCCTCCAGGAGCGGCGTGTGCGGGGCCGAGTCCCTCCAGGAGCGGCGTGTGCAGGGCTGAGTCCCCCTCCAGGAGCAGCCGTGTGCGGGGCTGAGCCCCTCCAGGAGCGGCATGTGCAGGGCTGAGTCCCTCCAGGAGCGGCGTGTGCGGGGCCGGCTCCCCTCCAGGAGTGACCGTGTGCAGGGCTGAGCCCCTCCAGGAGCGGCGTGTGCAGGGCTGAGTCCCCCTCCAGGAGCAGCCGTGTGCGGGGCTGAGCCCCTCCAGGAGCGGCATGTGCAGGGCTGAGTCCCTCCAGGAGCGGCGTGTGCGGGGCCGGCTCCCCTCCAGGAGTGACCGTGTGCAGGGCTGAGCCCCTCCAGGAGCGGCGTGTGCAGGGCTGAGTCCCCCTCCAGGAGCAGCCGTGTGCGGGGCTGAGCCCCTCCAGGAGCGGCGTGTGCGGGGCCGAGTCCCTCCAGGAACAGCCGTGTGCAGAGCCGGCTCCGCTCCAGAAGCGGCGTGTGCAGGGCCGAGTCCCTCCAGGAGCGGCGTGTGCAGGGCCGAGTCCCCCTCCAGGAGCGGCGTGTGCGGGGCTGAGTCCCTCCAGGAGCGGCATGTGCAGGCCTGAGTCCCTCCAGGAGCGGCCGTGTGCAGGGCTGAGTCCCTCCAGGAGCGGCGTGTGCGGGGCCGGCTCCCCTCCAGGAGTGACCGTGTGCAGGGCTGAGCCCCTCCAGGAGCGGCGTGTGCAGGGCCGAGTCCCTCCAGGAGCGGCGTGTGCGGGGTGAGCCCCTCCAGGAGCGGCGTGTGCGGGGTGAGCCCCTCCAGGAGCGGCGTGTGCGGGGTGAGCCCCTCCAGCAAAGCCGCAGCACTTTGGCCCTTCACTGGCAAGCTCTCTGATTAGCTCCATGAAGATCAGACAGCGCCTGGAGAATCCCCGCTAGTCATTACTCCCAGGATTCCACTCTGGTGAGGCCCTCGAGGTAAACCCACGGCTTCCAGGTTTTCCCTCCCCTGGGACTCAGCCTGGCGCTGCACAGGGAAGAGGCAGGGGACCCTGCCGCTCGTCTTCCGCCTGCCTCTCTCCGATTCGCCCAGGGTTCTGTGCACCCCCATGGGCCCTGGCCATGCCTGCGTCTCCTCACTGAGACTTGCTAATTTAAGGGGACATGTTCTCTCCCCCTAGATGCAGAGAGGATGTGGTCACTCAGAGGGAAAAGCTGCTGGGGACACTTGTACTGGGCAGTCATGGACAGGGGTGGATACTATGATGGACGGACAGGGGCTGATCACAGACACATGGACGGGGTGGATACCATGACAGGTGGACAGGGGCTGATAGCAGATAGAGGGGGCAGGGGCTGATAGCACAATGATGGACAGGAGTTGACAGTGTGACAGTGCACAGGAACTGATAACGTGACAGAGTGCACAAGAGCTGACGGCACATCAGATGGACTGGAGTCGATAGTAGGACAGAGTGGACGGACGGGGTTGATACCATGACAGACGGACAGGAGCTGATCACAGACAGATAGGAGCTGGTAACAGAAAGATGGACAGGGGCTAACAGCAGATAGAGTGGACGGGTTGATTCCATGACAGATGGACAGGAGCCGACAGCCTGACAGAATGAACTACAAGCTTCTCTGTTTTCCACTTGCTGTCTCCCAGAGGGGACAGTTCAGCGCCTCCTCAACGATCTCTCCAAGCCCGACCCACTGCGATTTTCTAAGCCCACACCGAGTCCATCATGACCCATTTCTCTACAAATGTACAGCTTTTCAAAGCACGTGACTATGAACAAGCTCTTCTAAAACTTAGAACTTAATACCAAGATGTCCCGGCATAAAACCACACTTGCAGTGTTGGGGGTAAAAATCCATCCTCCCCCACAATCCACACCCGGAACCGAGTGCCCAGGGCCACGGCTCCCCGTGATGCTCACGGAGCTGACCTCCTCCAGCTGTGACTGATGGGACCTGAAGCTACTACGGCTACGTGGACACAGCTACGCGAGACGCATCTGCAGCCATGCACGCGAGACGAGAAGGGGTGTGGGTTTACCACAAAAAGCAGCCGGTCGCCTTGTGAGTGCCACTGACAAGAGAGGCTGGGGCACCAAGCAGCTGAGCGGGACCCAAGCTTTCGGGCAGGACACGTCGCGTGTCACACACGTGACCTCCCTGGGACGTCCCGTCAGCCCACGAACGAGGACTCACTCCTGCCTATCGCGGGGTGGTAAGATCTGTCAGGGAACTGGCTCGGAGGACGTCCAGGCCGAACAGCTGACAAAGGTCAGAGCTGAAGCTTCGCCCAGGCACGGTGGGAGCAGCCACACCGGCGCCTGGGGTCGCCTGTCCCGCTGTCCTGCCCGCTACACTGCCGCCCTGGCAAAGGCACAGAACAGCAGCCGGAAAACGCTCACTCGGCAGCGGGAGCCGCCACGCAGGCCTGGACTGCCCACGGCCGTGACGTGTGAGCGGGACCCCACACTCGAGCTCCACGGGGATGCCCGTGAGGGTGGGAGTCACAGGTGCGTGGAGGGTGCGGCTGCCTGACTTCTTTTTTTTTTTTTTTTTTTTTTTTTTTTCCACAGGCAGAGTGGACAGCGAGAGAGAGAGACAGAGAGAAAGGTCTTCCTTTGCCGTTGGTTCAGCCTCCAATGGCCGCCGCGGCTGGCGTACCACGCTGATCCGATGGCAGGAGCCAGGTGCTTCTCCTGGTCTCCCATGGGGTGCAGGGCCCAAGCACCTGGGCCATCCTCCACTGCACTCCCAGGCCACAGCAGAGAGCTGGCCTGGAAGAGGGGCAACCAGGACAGAATCCAGTGCCCCGACCGGGACTAGAACCCGGGGTGCCGGCGCCACAGGCGGAGGATTAGCCTGGTGAGCCGCGGCGCCGGCCCTGATTTCTTTCCATGTAGGGTGCAGACCCTCCCCGGGGCCCTGGAGTGACCACTGAGCCAGTCCCTGTGGTCAAGCCCATGGAAAGTTCACCAGGGGGAGGTGAAATACGCTAAGGGGATGTGGCTGGGGCGAAGCCGGCCGCGAGAGCCGGGTGAACGTGCACTGCCTGTGTGGCCGGGCTGTGGGGTGCGGCTCAGTTCTGGCTGCAGTGGGTGTGGTTCTGTGCCGGTGTGGAGGCATGGACATTTTGTAAACGCCGTCTCCACAGGAAGCCCGGAGTTGTGTGTACCCTGCCCTGGGACAGATGAACCAGGACATGCGGGCAGGGCTCCTCCCACCACTGTCCACAGCAGGGAACCCACACGCGTGCTCTGCACACGCACCAGGCCAGGCTTGTCTAAAGACAACACGAACCACTTTCCCAGTCAGATTCTTGGGAAGGAGGAAGCCCCAAGGCAGTTGGTGGCCGACACCGCTCTCCCGGGCTGCACCCAGTGGGGGCAAAGGCCACCAGTAGTGGCAGTGACCTGAGCCAGTGCCGCAGGGACCTGAGGCCGACAGGGCCACACTGCCACAGCCACCTGTATCCCGACCCTCTGTCCACAAAAGACAGAGAGGCCCTGACTTCCAGAACGTTCTCAGGCCAGCGCTGTGGCTCAATAAGCTAATCCTCCTCCTGCGGCACCGGCACCCCGAATTCTAGTCCCGGTCGGGGCACCGGATTCTGTCCCGGTTGCCCCTCTTCCAGGCCAGCTCTCTGCTGTGGCCCGGGAGTGCAGTGGAGGATGGCCCAGGTCGTTGGGCCCTGCACCCCATGGGAGACCAGGAGAAGTACCTGGCTCCTGGCTTCGGATCAGCGCGGTGCACCGGCCGCAGCGCGGCTGCCATTGGAAAGTGAACCAACAGCAAAGGAAGACCTTTCTCTCTGTCTCTCTCTCTCACTGTCCACTCTGCCTGTCAAAAAAAAAAAAAAAAAAAAACACCAGAACCTTCTCCAAGGTGCACTTGGCATTCACGGCCGAGCCGGACACAGGAAAAGCTCTGTTCTCTCCGTGCTGCTGAGAAATCAGCCGCCTGCCTCCTCCGTCTGATTTTCACCGCTGCCGCCGCTCGGCGCCCACTCTTTGTAACCAGTCAGACGGGGCTCGCTCCTCTTGAGCTGCCATAGTAAGTGCTAAATTGAAAAATTGTTCATTTACCACAAGCCGACACATTGTGGATTAAGTCATAGGCTGGCCAGCATTAACACTGCTCTCGGCTGGAGACAATTGTAACTTTAATGGCAGGCGAAAGGCGGTGAGGAAGCACAGGCGTGGGTGCTGGTGCATTACTTGTGAGACGGAAAAATTAGACCCAACCAAAATGTCAGCGGCCATAAACGAATTACAGCGGGATGGCGTTTTAGTTTTCTAAATGTGTGTGTATGTCCGTGAGCTTGCAGGGCTGCCCCACACAGCTGTGTGTGTTGCACACTGCAGAACTCCAAGGGAGACATTGACATCAGAGTCTGTGTCGGGGGCCAGCAAATTATTTATGAGAAAGGATCAGAGAATGAATATTTTAGGCTTTGTGAGCCACAGGGGCTCGGCCACAGCTACTCAAGTCTGTCTCTGCAGCAGAAAGCAGCCCAGACCCTCACACACGGCCGTGGCTGGGTTTGAACAGAACTCTGCCTGTGGGTCAGAACTGGATCCCATAGAATTTCCACACCGTAAGATAGTCTTCATCTGGCTTCTTCTAACCATTAGAAAAGTGAACACTGCTCCCAAGCTCTTGATTCCAGGGAAGTTTTACATTTAGGAAACGCTGTACAGCAGTGCAGAGTCCCCACACGAGCCTCCTCCGTCACCAGCACCTTCCTGCGCTGTGTCTGTCGCCAACCAAGAACCCCCGGCTCCCCTGTATCGACGCATCTGCTGTCACAGTGAGGGAGCCACAGGCACAGGGAGTCTGGGTACGGTTCTGAGAGGCCATGGAAGGAAGAGCTGGAACTGGATTGTTCTTCCTTGCTCATCCTGAATTCTCTCCAGGTTCACTGGACCTGAATCAGGACCCTGAGTTTGACCATTAACAATTAAAACAGGAGGGGCCGGCGCTGTGGCATACAGGTAAAGCCACCGTTTGTGGTGCCAGCATCCCATATGGGTGCCAGTTTGAGTCCCGGCTGCTCCACTTCCACTCCAGCTCCCTGCTAATGGCCTAGGAAATCCGGAGAAGATGGCCCGAGTGCTTGGGCCTCTGCTCCCACATGGGAGACCCAGAAGAAGTTCCCAGCTCCTGGCTTCAGCCTGGTCCAGCCCTGGCCATTCGGTGAACCAGCAGATAGAAGATATCTCTCTTTCTGTTCATCCCCTCTCTCTATGATTCTTTCAAATAAATAAATAAATGTTAAAACAATTTAAAACAGGGGTGGGCATTTGGCCTAAGTAGTTAAGACACCTACATCTCGTGCAGGAGAACCCGGGGTTCAATCCAGTTCCAGCTCCACTCTGACCCCAGCTCCCTCCCTGCTGACGCAGACCCTGGTGCTGGGGAGCCCCCAGGGAAAGGGGGCTCCATCGGACTGGCTACTTTGACTAGGGCTCAGCCTGCTCAAGCTTGGCGTGAACGTGCAGCGGGTGGGGAAGTGGCAAATGACTTTTGTCCAGGAAGAATGCCTGTGATGTCTGTCTTCATTGAAAAGAAAACCTCAGAGGTTACTGTTTTGTTGGCCATAAGGCATTCATCTGTTCTGCATGAAACACTTCAGTCTTTTTTCTCTATTGAAGGGAGAGAGAGAGAGAGAGAGAGAGAGAGAGAGAGACCTATCTCCCATCTGCAGGTTCACTTCCCAAATACACACAAGAGCCAGGGCTGGCTCAGAGCAAATCCAGGAGCCCTGAAGTCAATCCGGGCCTCACGCCTGCTTGGCGGCTGCCCCCGGAGGACACAGTGGCAGGAAGCAGCATTGGAAGTAGAGCTGGGACTCCTCACAGACAGCCCGCTATGGGACGCAGGTGCCCAGGAGAAGTCAGCCACTGAGCCAAACGCCGACCCTCGGACTCCAGTCCTCCTCCGATACTGCTTTTCCCTGTTCATGAGACGTCTTCAAAAAGCTCAAGCAAAATGCTTATTCTGGAAAATCACACATGATGTCAAAAGGTTTTGCAAAACAAACTTATATGTTTAAATACTTTTATTTCTTTTTATGTGAGAGGCAAAGAGAAGGAGAGACAGAGAGAGGGCGTGTGTGAAAGAGCGAGAGAGCTCCATCCACTGGTTCACTCTCCAGATTCTCAGAACAGCCAGAGCTGCAGGCAGGAGCCCAGAATTCAGTCCAGGTCTACCCACGTGACGGGCAGGAACCCGAGCACCTCGTCACCCCTGCGGCCCCCAGGCTATGCATCAGCGGGAAGCTGCGGCTGGAAGCAGGGCTGGGACTCAGACCCAGGCACTGACCCGGATCGGGCGCCCCGGCAGCCTCACGTGCCGCGCCATGCTCCGCCCCTAGACTGTTAATCCTCTTTCGCAGGGTCACCTGCAGTACGCGCACGTGCGTCCTCTCACAATCTCCTGTTCTCCAGCTATGCCTCCTTGCTGGTTCCACCACGGATGAAGTCAGCAACAAGCAACTTTGGAAAACGCTCAGCTTTCTGGAAAACCCTCATTGTTTAATAAAATTATACGTCAACAGCTTTTGATTATTTTCCTGGGATGGACCTAGCAAGGCTATGGCTTGGAAAGCTTGACCGAAAAGGCCACAGAATGAAGTCCTGATCCCCAGCCACAGCCTAAATCAGGTGGGCATCACAAGTGGCCAAGGTGTCCCTGCCAGGGACTTGCTGGTGGGCCCCCAGCTGGAGGACACGCGGGAGACGGCCCAGCCCTCAGAGCCTGGAGTCCCCGCTTTCCCCGGAGACCACAACCCGCGGACACCCCCACCACGACAGCGCACCTGCCCTCGCAGCCCTGCAAGCCCTCAGCTCGGTCCCTCCAACCCCTGCTCCCTGGACTTCTCACCTCCTGTAGGCTCAGCCAAAACCCAGCAGACGCCTCTCTCGTCACATCCAGGGCCGACATCCTCAAAAAAACTTAGAAATAGATGTAACGGATGGCCCTGCACGCCAGAGGCCTGTTTATTTTAATTCCGTCGAGAGGGGACACGAGTATAATCAGAGAAGGGATCTGCGGCTCAGAAGCACTTGGCAGAGCTACTCAGACCCGTGCTAGAGAAACCCGTTCCCCTGCGAACAGATTGCGAAGGCTGACACCGGCGAGGCTAGGCGAGGCCGGCGAGGCTAGGAGCTCGGTGCTGGAGAAGCAGCGAGATGAGCCGAGTTTCACCAAAGAAGAGGTGCAGTGTGCAAGCTCCCGACAGAGCCTCACCCCAGCTAGGTCGGCTTCTGGGCGGGCCAGGGCAGCACCCCTGGGGACAGTCCCGCCCTGCTGGGCGGGGCAGGACTTCCAGGACACGTTTCCCTGTGGGCCCAAGGCCACTCGTGGGTCACTCAGAGGCCTGGGGGGCCCTGCAGCCATCTGCACTCACACTGGAACCCCAGCAACAGGGACCTGCAGTCTGACCACCACACAGCAACCGGCTGAGGGCTGGTGCCTCCACAACACGTCTGCAAGTTGCTCCACCACGCTCCTCGCCAAACGTGAGCCCAGGTGGCGTCTGGTCCAGCACTCACGACACTGAAGGCTTGGGATACCTGCAGCCCATGTCACCGTGCAGGGTTCAAGTCCTGGCTCCACTTCCTGTCCAGCTTCCCACCTGTGCACCTCCTGGGCGGCAGGAGGAAAAGCCTCTGGGACTGGGTCCTGCCGCCCACACAGGAGTCCATATTCAGTTCCTGGGTCCTGGCTTCCGTCTGGCCCCACTCGGGGTATCGCCGGCAGGTGGGGGAGGTGAACGCATTCGTGGGAAACGCTATTTCATTCAGAGCAAAGCAGGCAGATGGACAACCAGCCCAGCCTTCCTGCCGGCTGCCGGGAGGACCCTAGCAAGTCACGAGTCTGCCCAGCGTGCCGTGGGGGAGGGGGTGCTGAGAAATGCATGCTGGGACTGTCACTGAGGAGCCACAATCCCCAGGGAACGGAGCAGCCTTTACCGTTCCTGGATGCATCCCATCTGACGCCCACACAGGGCTGTGTGTCTCCAGAGCTCCCTGGGTGGCCTGGATCCCACAGCAGAGCCCTGGGCGGCCTGGATCCCACAGCAGAGCCCTGGGCGGCCTGGATCCCACAGCAGAGCCCTGGGTGGCCTGGATCCCACAGCACAGCCCTGGGTGGCCTGGATCCCACAGCACAGCCCTGGGCGGCCTGGATCCCACAGCAGAGCCCTGGGTGGCCTGGATCCCACAGCACAGCCCTGGGCGGCCTGGATCCCACAGCAGAGCCCTGGGCGGCCTGGATCCCACAGCACAGCCCTGGGCGGCCTGGATCCCACAGCACAGCCCTGGGCGGCCTGGATCCCACAGCAGAGCCCTGGGCGGCCTGGATCCCACAGCACAGCCCTGGGCGGCCTGGATCCCACAGCACAGCCCTGGGCGGCCTGGATCCCACAGCAGAGCCCTGGGTGGCCTGGATCCCACAGCACAGCCCTGGGCGGCCTGGATCCCACAGCAGAGCCCTGGGCGGCCTGGATCCCACAGCACAGCCCTGGGCGGCCTGGATCCCACAGCACAGCCCTGGGCGGCCTGGATCCCACAGCACAGCCCTGGGCGGCCTGGATCCCACAGCAGAGCCCTGGGCGGCCTGGATCCCACAGCACAGCCCTGGGCGGCCTGGATCCCACAGCAGAGCCCTGGGCGGCCTGGATCCCACAGCAGAGCCCTGGGCGGCCTGGATCCCACCGCACAGCTCCCTGGGCGGCCTGGATCCCACCGCAGAGGGGCTCTGGGCAGAAGCATTCCTCTAGTTCTAAGAGACACAGCAGAAGGGAGCCCGCAGCCCGGGGGCACTGTCAGGATTGTCATTGTCATCCCAACCCATTTTGCTGATTTACTGCAACTCCAGTCAGGTGGACAGGAACACAATTAAAGGAGGACCGACTGCTGTCGCCTGCACTGCAATCAGACAAACAACGGGGATTTAAGCCGATTTGTCAAAGCAGCAAGGAGCTTCAGCAACAGAACTTGTTAAACCCCAGTCCCCGGTGGAACCAGCCCGAGCCCTGCACAGAACCCGGATGCATCCCGAGGGGCAGCCTGGGGCTCCCATCTCCCCTGTCACACGCGGACCAAACCAGCCGCTCAGCTACACAGCGCCAGATCCGTCAGGAGAGACAGCAGCAGAACCAGACCCGTGGTTGGCTCTTCTGTGGGTGGGAAAGCTCTTTGTAAAGATAAATATCATAATTTGCAAGAGAAAAGTACTCAAGGTTGAACTGAGAATTGTTGAGGTGGTAGATGGATGTGTTCGCCTGTTTTTGAGGTGCAGAACACAACATGTGCAGAGACGCAGAGAGAGAGAGAGCAAGAGAAAGCGAGTGAGATTCTGTCTTCTGGTTTCCTCCCCAAATGCCTGCATCAGCAGAGCCGGGTCTGGCCAAAGCCAGAACCAGGAATTCACTCAAGCGTCCATGTGGGTGGCAGGGACCCAGTTCCCGGAGCCCTCACTGCTGCTCCCCAGGGGCTGCACGGGCAGGAAGCTGGATTTGAGAGCAGAGTGAAGGCGGCAGCCAGCAGGGTGATACAGGACGTGCACATCCCAGCCACGTCTCAACTGCTAGGCAAATGCTCGCCCAAGATCGCGCGCTGTCACTCCTGCTGACTGCCCACCGGTTGGCCCCACGTGAGCTCTTCTCTGCCATCTTTGCCTCCACTGCCACACACTGGCTGCTCCCAGCCCAGTAACCTGCTCCTAGCGAGGCTCAGAGGGAAGGGCACAAGCCGGGTTTTAGGAGAAACACATTCTGGGAGTCCCACACATACCACAGTGACGCAGTCAGTAACGCTGCATCGAATGCCTGACGTGCTGAGGGCAGACTTCAGTGTCCTCGCGGTAAAGAGGGATACGCAGGTGAGTGACACACACACGCAGCCTGGCGTGGCCACTGCACACCTCCCACGTGTAGGATACGCAGGTGAGTGCCGCACACGCGCAGCCTGGCGTGGCCACGGCACACCTCCCACGTGTGGGATACGCAGGTGAGTGACACACACACACAGCCTGGCGTGGCCACTGCACACCTCCCACGTGTAGGATACGCAGGTGAGCGACACACACACGCAGCCTGGCGTGGCCACTGCACACCTCCCACGTGTGGGATACGCAGGTGAGTGACACACACACGCACAGCCTGGCATGGCCACTGCACACCTCCCACGTGTAGGATACGCAGGTGAGCAACACACACACGCAGCCTGGCGTGGCCACTGCACACCTCCCACGTGTAGGATACGCAGGTGAGCGACGCACACGCACAGCCTGGCGTGGCCACTGCACACCTCCCACGTGTAGGATACGCAGGTGAGTGACACACACACGCAGCCTGGCGTGGCCACTGCACACCTCCCACGTGTAGGATACGCAGGTGAGTGCCGCACACGCGCAGCCTGGCGTGGCCACGGCACACCTCCCACGTGTGGGATACGCAGGTGAGTGACACACACACACAGCCTGGCGTGGCCACTGCACACCTCCCACGTGTAGGATACGCAGGTGAGCGACACACACACGCAGCCTGGCGTGGCCACTGCACACCTCCCACGTGTGGGATACGCAGGTGAGTGACACACACACGCACAGCCTGGCATGGCCACTGCACACCTCCCACGTGTAGGATACGCAGGTGAGCAACACACACACGCAGCCTGGCGTGGCCACTGCACACCTCCCACGTGTAGGATACGCAGGTGAGCGACGCACACGCACAGCCTGGCGTGGCCACTGCACACCTCCCACGTGTAGGATACGCAGGTGAGTGACACACACACGCACAGCCTGGCGTGGCCACTGCACACCTCCCACGTGTAGGATACGCAGGTGAGTGATGCACACGCACAGCCTGGCGTGGCCACTGCACACCTCCCACATGCATTAGCACGGCGGCTCTGCACCACGAATACAGACAGTATCCTCCTGTCAAAGAATTTTTTAAAAGTAACTGAGGTGATGAACGCACTGATTAATGAATAATTTTACGATGTATGTCAAATTATCCCATTGTACACTTCAGATACACAAAGTGGCTTTGGGCAATTCTACCTCAATAAAATTGGGTGGAAAAAGAACAAGAATGGGGTCAGAAAACTATAGTTCCTGGATCAAACCCAAACTACCACTGCTGAGCACAGGCCACGCGGCAGCCACAGATCTCACACTTCTAAATGACAAGAACCACAAGAACGTTCCAGAGCCGGTGCTATGGCACAGCAGGTTAATCCTCCGGCTGCAGCATCCCATATGGGCAGCCAGTTCAAGTCCCGGCTGCTCCTCTTCAGATCCAGCTCTCTGCTGTGGCCTGGGAAAGCAGTGGAAGATGGCCCAAGTGCTTGGGCCCCTGCACCTGTGTGGGAGACCTGGAAGAGGCTCCTGGCTCCTGACTCCACATGGGTGCAGCTCCAGTCATTGCGGCCATTTGGGAAGTGAACCAGCGGACGGAAGACCTCTCTCTCTGTCTCTCCCTCTCACTGTCTGTAACTCTCTCTCAAGTAAACAAAATCTTAAAAAAACAAGAATGTTCGTGACACGCGAGAAGTGAGTGAAATCTCTACGCCAGTGTTGATGAATGAAGCTCTACAGCAGCACGGGCAGCGCAGCACACGCCGTGTGGCTGCTCCAGCAGGAAACGCGTGGAGTAGCTGCGGCAGCGGCACGTGCTGCTGGAACGTGACGCCCACCTCCGGGGCCTGGTGCTGCCCCAGAGAGTTCCGGTCTCAGATACGCTCACGAGGCGCTCAGGCGTGGCCAGGGAGCGCCCCGGCTGCTGTAACACTCTGCCACTGGCTGGGCGACGTCTAAGCAGCACCGGCTGGATCAGGGTGTCCGAGACCAGGCTGGGTTCTGGTGAGGGCCCCATCCCGGCAGCAGATGCCCAGCCCCCGTTGCTCTCTCACAGGGCAGACAGAGAGCTGGGGGCCTCGTGTAACCCGCCTCCCTCGACGCTATCCCATGGGGAGGGCCAGAGTTTCCACATCAGACTCCTAGAAGCCACACTCGGCGCACACGGACCCCAGAGCTGCTGCCACTTCCACAGCCGCGGCCTCCTCCCTCACGCTGCGTCCACTCAGCTGATTGCCTGCCTGGCGCGTGGTGCTCTCGGCAACGCTCCATTCCTCACATTTTATTGTCTCCCTGCCCAGGACCCGAAGCCCATGGGGGACGGTCATCCACTGCGTCCACCAGCACACCCTGCACACCGCCAGCGCTCAGCACCACTGAGTGGCTAGTCCAAGGGCAGGTGGGTGGACGGACAGACGGATGGAAGGATGGACAGACAGGTGGGTGGATGGACGGATGGGTGAGTGGGTGGACAGACAGACGGACAGGTGGATGGATGGATGGGTGGGTAGACGAACGGATGGATGGACAGACAGATGGATGGACAGACAGGTGGGTGGATAGGTGGGTGGGTGGACAGGCAGACGGACAGGTGGGTGGATAGATGGACAGACGGGTAGATGGCCAGGCGGGTGGGTGGATGGATGGATGGACAGACGAACGGATGGATGGACAGAAAGACAGATGGATGGACAGACAGGTGGGTGGATGGGTGGGTGGCTGGACAGGTAGATGGAAGGACAGTCGTGTGGGTGGATGGATGGACAGACGGGTGGGTGGATGGATGGATGGACAGATGAACAGATGGATGGACAGACGGGTGGATGGATGGGTGGGTGGCTGGGCAGGCAGATGGAAGGACAGTCGGGTGGGTGGATGGATGGATGGGAGGGTGGACAGATGGGTGGGTGGATTTATAGGGAAAAAGCACCAGGAAGATCATCTGGTTTTAGCTTCCTCTTCCAAAAGGAGCCCACAGGAAAACTAACCACTCACTCTTGTCTGTCAGTGAGATGGCAAGGGGGCCACGGAGGTGTGTATGTGGGTGTGCCTGTGCGTGCCTGTGTGTGCCTGTGGGTACATATGGGTGCCTGTGGGTTCCTGTGGGTGCCTATGGGTGCCTGTGTGTGTGCACCTGTGTGTGTGCCTGTGGGTACCTATGGGTGCCTTGTGTGCCTGTGTGTGTGCACCTGTGTGTGTGCCTGTGCATGCCTGTGGGTACCTGTGTGCATCTGTGTGCACCTGTGGGTGCCTGTGGGTGCCTGTGTGTGTACCTGTGTGCACCTGTGTGCGCCTGTGTGTGTGTGCCTGTGTGCACAGCGTTGGAATCAGCAGTTTGTTTAACACAAAAGCTGAACGCAGCCCAGAATTTAGGAAGCTCCCCCTCCCCGGGGCATTCCTCCTGCTGCTCCTCCTGGATCTTCCTTTAAGCATGAGAGACCCAACGGCAGTGGAGCTGGTGCTGTCCTGGCCCAGGCTGACGCAGGCCCTCGGGTCAGAGACGCACAGTGAAGGGAAGACAGCGGCCACTCAGCAGGGGAGAGTCTGGTCTCCTGGCTGCAGATCAGAGGTCAGGCAGACACACAGTGCACCCGGCGTAAGGGGTGGGCAGGGGTGAGGAGCTGGGACCTAGAGCAGGCAGCAGCCCCTCAGTCCCCTCCGAAAGGGCCTGTGGGGACCCCAGCCAAGCCGGGGCTTCGACTTTGCAAGAGACACCCGCCATCCAGATTCGGGTCCCCTCCTGACTGGACATTGATGACAGTTCAGCAGCAGTAACGACACTTATTGATCACGCACGGCGCAGTCAAGGGCAAGGTCGGGCCCATCAGCCGCCATTTTGTTAGCTCTGGCCTGGACATTCCAGCGTCACCCACACTGCACTCATCCATTTGTTTGTCCATTTATCCACTGGCCCACTGATTATGCACAAGGGTCCTCAGCCCGTGCCCCAGCGTTGTTAAAATGCAGAGACCACATCAAGAGGCCTGCAACAGGTCCCGGTCTCACGTAGCCCGCCTTCCAGCTCCAGAAACAAGACGTGCAGAATAAATAAGCGCATCAGAAGGCAGGCCCTGGGGTTGTGCTTGAGTTCTCGCTACTGAAGAAGAATCCATGAGCCAGGAAGCGTTTGTCTCATTCCAAATCCAATTACTTGGCGACCTAAACACAGCCTCATCACTAAATCCCATCAGCGTCTCAGGGAGCCCAGCTCAGCCCAAAGGAAAAGCGAACAAACCACAGTTCCTAACGCAGCAGCGGCGGGCTTGGGAGCAAGCTCACGGAGAGAGGCAGGGGGAGATGCAGGGGAGAGGAGGACTGGGCTGGTGGTTGGCTGCCACGCCCCCACGGCTGCCACGGCCCTGCAGCCGCCACTCCCCCATGGGTGCCACTCCCTCACGGCTACCACGCCCCCACGGCTGCCACGCCCCCGCAGCTGCCACACCCCCACAGCTGCCACGCCCCCACAGCTGCCACACCCCCACAGCCACCACTCCCCCACAGCCACCACGCCCCCACGGCTACCACAACCCCAGGGCTGCCACGACCCCGCAGCCCCCATTCCCCCATGGGTGCCACTCCCTCACGGCTACCACGCCCCCACGGCTGCCACTCCCCTGCAGCCGCCACTCCCCCACAGCCGCCACGCCCCCACGGCTACCACACCCCCACAGCCGCCACGCCCCCATGGCTGCCACGCCCCCATGGCTGCCACGCCCCGCGGCCGCCACGCCCCCACGGCTGCCACTCCCCCACAGCTGCCACGCCCCCGCAGCCGCCACGCCCCCACGGCTGCCACGCCCCCGCAGCCGCCACGCCCCCACGGCTGCCACGCCCCGCGGCCACCCTGCCCCTCCCTTCCCGAGCACAGGCGTGGGGACTTCAGCAATGGTACAAACCTAAAGCAAATCATCCTGTCTTAAGGCCTTGCTGGCCCGCATCACTGAGCTCTGGAACAGAGCGTCGGGCCTCAGGGCGGCTGGCTCCAGCCTCCGTGCCGGCCCCCACCCTCTCCGGGCCGGCGTCGCTCTCCTACACAGAGGTGGCTCCCGGCGGCTCCGGGCCCGCATACTCAGCACCAGTCCCAGGACACCGGGTCCTTCCTGGGCTGCCCCCGGTCGAGAGCCCCCCTCCTCCTTACTGGCCCTGGGCTAAGGACCTGACCCAGCCCGGCCCTACCCCCGCAGCAGGGAGAGGGGATATTCTGCCTGCATCCGTCCTGGTCCTCCACCTCCAGCCCCGCAGATGTGCGGAGCCCGGGCCCTCTCTGTGGACAGAGGGCACAGGACCGCACACGGATGCCGTTAGGGAAAGCGGAGCAGAGCCTGAGCACGCCAAGGCCACTGTGTCCACTACAGTGCGGGGGACCTCCCCGGGAGCCCCAAGACACGGACAGGAAGTCGTCACCGCCACCCTGGGCCTCAGCAGGTGTGAGGTGGGAGTGAGGCGGGCGCTGACCGGGGCTGCAGCACGGGCACCTTGAGCGCACACGCCACGGGTGAAAGGCACGCGTCTTGTGCACGCGTCGGACCCAGAGTCAGCTCATCTCCAGCAGCCGCTGAGAGGCATCCGTGAGCAGGGGGCCAGGTCCTCCTGCTCGCTGGCCAACAGCCTTGACTGTGCAGCACCACAGGGCACAGGGGACCTCACTCGGCTGCCTGCAAACATGCGGCCAGACAGCAGGCACGGGCCTCTGAGGACGGCCTCCTGACACCATCTGGTAACCACACACACGCATGTGCACACAGGCACACACACGTGCACACACACACAGCGTTGTGCCGACGCCTCGTTCTCGGCCTCCCCACAAAGCCATCAGCTGGCGATGATGACCCATTCCTGAAGCTGACTCCTGTGTCCCTGCTCACCCAGAGGTGCTGGCCCTTCCTCCAGGCACCCGCAGACAGACGAGCGAGTCTGACATCTGCGTTAGCCTTGCCCGGTACCTGGGGACCTCGGCAGACTCGCTGCATCCGCCGGGCCGCCTTCCGGAGGTCTCTCCCGGAGCAGCCAGCGTCCCCAGCGCTTAACCGGCACCCAGGCAGTCAGTGCACGTGAGTTTCTTCTCCATCTCAGAAACCTCTGCTCGGGGACACCGGACCATGAAATAACAAAGGACCTCACGATGGGCTTCGGGAAATCCCCAAAAGTGATTTATTCAACAACGCATCACTCACCCGGGCAACCAGGCACGCACCCAGAGTCCCCTCTGCTGTGAGGCCAACAGCACTCACCAAGACCAGACCTCCGGGATTGCGAAGTCTGCCACTGGCCCGCATCCGTCCCGTCCTCATCTGAAGGCGCCACCTTCGTCCCCCGAGCTCAGACCCCAGCGCTCTCCCTTCCCCGGGAGCCCACGCGGAGGAGACCCTCGGCAGCTGCCCCTTAGCTGCAGGGGGCACTGGAGTTAACACCACTCCACAAAGCGGTCTTCCTCTGTCTGTGGATGGTGGAGGCCGCTTGGAGCATCCCCTGACCGTCCCTGTCCTCACGTGTGCTGGAGGCGGACCAGTCCCCACCCTCACGTGTGTTGGGGGCGGACCAGCCCCCGCTCTCACATGTGTTGGGGGCAGACCAGCCCCTGCTCTCACATGTGTTGGGGGCAGACCAGCCCCCGCTCTCACATGTGTTGGGGGTAGATCAGCCCCCACTCTCACGTGTGTTGGGGCAGACCAGCCCCAGCTCTCACATGTGTTGGGGGTGGATCAGCCCCCACTCTCACATGTGTTGGGGGTGGATCAGCCCCCACTCTCACATGTGTTGGGGGCGGACCAGCCCCGCCCTCACGTGTGTTGGGGGCGGACCAGCCCCTGTCCTCACATGGTTGGGGGTGAACCAGCCCCCGCCCTCACGTGTGTTGGGGGTGGATCAGTCCCCGCTCTCACATGTGTTGGGGGTGGATCAGCCCCTGCAGGCAGCATTCCTAGGCCCCCACCACGGCTGGTGTTAGGTGGGGATGAAGCCGTGAAAGCTACTGGCAGGAGATGGGAACCAGGGGTACTTCCTGTCTGAGCTATGCCTGGGTGGCACCCCAAGTGTCAGCGGCCCCTTACTCCTTGGAAGCTCCCACGGGATGCACTTGCTCTGGCCCCGGGCCTGGGAGCAGCGGCTCCTCCCCCGTCCCTCCACGCTGGAGCTGGCCAGGGCTCCTCACGGCAGCCCCTCCTGGCCCCCTCTCCTCCCCATCGGACTCTTGCCGTCTCCCCCGTTTGTGGAACTGGTGGATTTTGCTGATTTCCCCGTGCTGGGAATAGCTGAAGTGACGAGTTTTCCTGGTTCGATTCCAAACAGTGCGTCAAGGAAACGCACGGGGAGAGAGCCTCATGTACCCAGGTCCACACGCCAGGTGCGTGCTCCACAGGGCGTCACTGCCACCCCCTGTGCAGTCCATGCCCGCATCCAGCACCCGGGAGGCCCCTGGGGGACTTACAGCCCTGGGTCCCACCCCAAATCAGATGAATCAGAATCTCCGTCTGCCGACTAAATCTCCGTCTAACAGTCATTCTTCAAACCTGCTGCTGAAGATGGAATTGGCAAAAGTATTGTTCTCATCCCAACAACAAAAGGCTGAGGAAAGTGCACAGCGACTGAGCTTCCTAACCCTGTCAAAGGGAAATTAGCCCAGAATCCGGAAGAGGTTCCTCCCAGGAGAGAAGAGAAGCAAGGCACAACTCCGCTGTGGCCGGGCTCGGAGGAGGACTCCGGAGCCGGCGGAGGTGGACGATGCGGCGACACGGAGTGGAGAGCAAGGGGGTCAGGCAGAGAGGGAACGGGGACACGGCCCCAGCGGGCAACGGCTGCCTCTGCAGACCACACACGGCCACTGGAGAATCAGCAAGAGGAAGGGCCCTCCTGAAGCATCTGAAACGGAACTGAGAGAAAAGAGTCAGCCGAGCAGAGAGCCCAGGCCTGCCGGCCGCCGCACAGCCGTGTGGCACACCCGGCGTCGGGACCCGCGCGGGGCAGGAGGCAGGCAGGAGGCGAGACGTGATGGGGCATCGCCAGTCCCAGTGCCTGGGTCTCAGAGAGTCCCAGGTGGGACAGAGGAGCCAGCACCTCTGGACACACACGTCCAGCCTGGAAAGGGAGAGCGTCCAGGACAGCCCAAGACCAAGAGCACGGACAGAGAGGGGCCGCGGGCTTCCCGTCGGAAGCCGCCGAGCCAGAAGACGGTGGAGGGCCACCTTGGACGCCCCGCAGGACAACAGTCCACCCAGAGTTCCACACCCCACGAAAGCAGCTCGCAACACCGAAGGGGAGGGGCAGGCCTGCTGCACTGTGGGGCAGGCCACCTCAGCTCCGGCATCCTACCTGCAGGCCAGTTTCCGTCCTGGCTCCCCCACTCCCACCCAGGTCCCTGCTAATGTGCCCGGGAAGGCAGCACAAGATGGCCCAAGTGCTTGGACGCCAGCCGCCCACGTGGGAGACCCAGAGGGAGCTCCTGGCTTCCATCTGGCTCCACGCTGACCAGCAGAGGGAAGAGCTCCCTCCCTGCCCCCCATCTCTTGGTTCTTCTTCCTTCAAGTAAATAAATCTTTTAAAAATCAAGGTGCAATGAAATTATCTTCAGCAAAGTCAAGCGAGGAAAGCACATCCCCAGACCTGTGTAACAGGAGCTCTGAACAGAAAGGCTGTTACCAGGGGAAACACGGAGCACTGAGGACTTCGGATAAAATCCATTTTATCTTATTTTCCATTGCTCTAAAAATGACTGTAAAAACCAAAATTAACAACAATGGGTGGTGGGTTTATAGCATTGCAAAAATAAAATAAATGGCATTAATCAAACCAGAGTTGGAGGGACTGGCTGGCAGGTTTGCACACTGCACCTGACGCAGTGGGGCCGGCCCTGGCTGGAGACTGGGCTGGGAGAGACAAAGTCTGCACTGAGCCAGGTTCCGGGCAGCCACTGGGCTGCATTTTGACAAATACAAGTAACAGCCCAGTCTCAGAGACACAGTGCAAGTGTAAACTAAATCCCATTAACTGCAAAGCGTGCAGCAGACAGAGGGCAGAGAAGAGAGACAGACAAGCGAACCACGCCACACACACAGGTCCACACCGCGCAGTGCCAAAGACACCCAAAACACCACGGCTCGTCAGGAGGGTGAGCTGCCTGTAAGGAGCGTACCACGAACACAGTGGCTGCTTAGGCAAGAGAGGCCACGCAGGCCGCACAACAACCGCAGAAACGGAGACGGCGCAGCAGGGGAGAGATACACTCCAGAGAGGCACTGACGCAGGGCGCAGGTGCAGCGCACATTTAAACAGTCGGATCCCTGAGAACACGTACTAATCCTAAATGTGGATAGCTGACAACAGACCTTCAAACAACTGAGGCAGAGGGGCTGGCACTGTGGCGCAGCAGGGGAAGCCAACACCTGTGATGCCAGCATCTCATATGGGTGCTGGTTCGAGTCCCAGCTGCTCCACTTCCAGTCCAGCTCCCTGCTGCTGGCCTGGGAAAGCAGCGTAAGATGGTCCAAGTATTTGCACACTGCCAGCAACATGGGAGACCCAGATGAAGCTCCTGGCTCCCGGCTCCAGGCTGGCCCAATGCTGGCCATTGAAGCCATCTGGGGAGTGAACCAGCAGTAGAGGATCTCTCTCTCGGTCTTTCCCTCTCTTGCTGCAACTCTTCCAAAATAAATAAATCCTTAAAAATAATACATGAGGAAAAAAACTCACAGAGGGGTGGACATTTCGACAGCAGTTAGGACGCCGCTTGGGACAGCTGCACCCGTGTCCCTTCCTCTGCCCCCACCCCAGCTCCCTGCTAACGCGCACCCCAAGAGGCAGCAGGTGATCCAAGGATTTCTACACGTGTGGAGGACGTGTGATTCTACACATGTGGGAGGACGTGTGATTCTACACGTGTGGGAGGACGTGTGATTCCACATGTGTGGGAGGACGTGTGATTCTACACATGTGGGAGGACGTGTGATTCTACACGTGTGGGAGGACGTGTGATTCTACATGTGTGGAGGACGTGTGATTCTACATGTGTGGGAGGACGTGTGATTCTACACGTGTGGGAGGACTGTGATTCTACACGTGTGGAGGACGTGTGATTCTACACGTGTGGGAGGACGTGTGATTCTACACGTGTGGGAGGACGTGTGATTCAACACGTGTGGGAGACACGGCTGCAGCCCCGGGCTCCTGGCTTCTGCCTGGAGCAGCCCTGGCTAGGCAGAGTATTTGGGCGTCAATCAATGGACAGTTTCTCTCTGAAAATAAATAAAATAAAAATGTGAAACCTCAAGGAACAATAAGGAGAAAGAGAACAATCCATAATTACATTTAAAAGGTTAATACTCAGCCGGCGCCGCAGCTCACTAGGCTAATCCTCTGCCTGGGACGCCAGCACACCGGGTTCTAGTCCTGGTCGGGGCGCCGGATTCTGTCCCAGTTGCCCCTCTTCCAGGCCAGCTCTCTGCTGTGGCCCGGGAGTGCAGTGGAGGATGGCCCAAGTACTTGGGCCCTGCACCTGTATGGGAGACCAGGTGAAGCACCTGGCTCTTGGCTTCAGATCAGCGCGGTGCGCCGGCTGCAGTGCACCGGCTGCGGCGGCCATTGGAGGGTGAACCAATGGCAAAGGAAGACCTTTCTCTCTGTCTATCTCTCTCACTGTCCACTCTGCCTGTAAAAAAAATTTTTTTTAATTAAAAAAAATGAAAGGTCAACACTCTCCCTCAGTGACAGAGGAACCTGAACACGGAATATCAGTAAGGATGTAGAATACATGGACAACACGGTCAACCAGCCAATGTGATTGGTGTTTTTAGAGTATTCCAACAAAGACAGCAATGCGTCCTTCAAGGGCACAATGAGCATTTAGCAAGACGACAATCCAGGACATTGAAAATACTAAAAAAAAAAAGTAAAATAAATGCATTAACATCCTACAAAATATGTTCTCTGGGCCAAGGGAAATTAAGCTAGAAATTTATATCAGAAAAGAATCTGGGAAATCTCCAAATATTTCTCTTTTTTTTAAAGATTTATTCTATTTATTTGAAAGACAGTTACATAATGAGGTAGAGAGAGAGAGAGAGAGAGAGAGAGAGGTAGAGGCAGAGAGAGAGATCTTCCATTTGCTGGTTCACTCCCCCAGATAGCCACAATGGCCAGAGCTGTGCCGATCCAAAGCCAGGAGCCAGGAGCTTCCTCTGGGTCTCCCACGCAGGTGCTGGGGCCCAAGGACTTGGGCCATCTTCTACTGCTTTCCCAGGCCACAGCAGAGAGCTGGATCGGAAGAAGAGCAGCCAGGACTAGAACCAATGCCCATATGGGATGCCGGCACTGCAAGCCAGGGCTTTACCCACCACACCAGAGAGCTGGCCCCTCCAAATATTTCAAAGTAAACAAATACCTAAATAACAGATGGGTCAAAAAGGCAGTCACAAGGGGCATCAGGAAAAATACACATAAATTTCAGGCAATAAAAGCATAACATAAAAGTGGGAGAGACATAGCTCTAACAGTGCCAGGGAGAAATTTATTGCAAGTGATGATCAAATTAGGAGAAAAAAGAAGTCTCAAAAAATGACCTAAGCTTCCAGATGCAGAAACTAGATTAAGACAGGAAAATTAATGCAAGGTCACAGATGAGAATAAATATTACAGCAGAAAACAATAAAAGATTTAAAAGTGAAAAGCAATAAAGGAAAATCAATGAAAATGAAACGGCAGTTCTTGGAAGAGACATAAGATTCGTAAACCGAGGGTCAGAGTGAAGAGGAGAGGAGGGAGGAAGGAAGCGCATCACCAATAGCGGGATGGAGCAGGGAGCGCCACCACGGGTCTGCAAGGCACGAAAAGGCTAAGAAAGCAATACTGTGAACACCACTTCCATCTATCCGACAATTTAGTAAAATGGGCCAATTCACCAAAAAGCACCAGGTGCCAGAATCCATCCATTATGAAGCAGATAATCTGGGTCGCCCTGAAGCTATCAAATAAACTGAATTTGCAATAGAAAAGCTCCAGACTCAGGTGGTTTCACCAGACAACTCCAACCAAACGCTTAAAGATCATGAGTTTGAAACGTGAGTCTTTTCCAGAAAAATCTAACAGGAGGTGACACCCCCCCCATGTTGAAACCAGCACCACCCTGATACTTAAAGCAGCAAAGACGGTGCATAAAGAAAGCCGTGGAAATACTGCTCATGAACATGGACCCAAAGCCCTCTACAACACATCATATCAGCATGTAGAATGCACAGTACACAACAGGAATTCTACACCACGGCTGTGCCTATGTGAGGATTCTGGGTTTGTATGAGGAATACAAGGGCTCAACATATGAGAATAGATCCATGCTGTCTACCAGACCAAAAATATCTGACAAAAGTTTATGATAAAACATCTCAGAAAATTAGGAACAGGCATAACTTCCTCATCGACAAGACACGCACAGCCAACACCACACCTGATGGTGTAAAATGCAGTGTCTTCCCCCTAAGACGGGGACCAGGCAAAGAACTGCACTCTCAGCACTCCCACTGAGCACTGTCCAAGAGAGGAAAGTCGTAAAGAGAGAACAAAGCAACAAAATGACTCACAAATGACCTGATTGTCTGTGCAAAATATTCCCAAATATCTAGCCAAAAATATCTACTAAAGATGAGTTTAGAATACAAAGTCAACATACAAATAAACCCAATTATATGTTTATATAATTTCAACAAAGCATTATAAATTCAAATTTTAAAAAGAGTACTGTTCTCAATAGCATCCAAACATCTGGAACATTTTTGGCAAAAACCTAAGAAATATGTAAGACATCTGAATGGTGAACACTATGAAACTGTGACGATAAAAGTAAAAGAAACCTAAATCGGCTGTCAGATATACCATGTTCATGGACCAGAGACTTCATTATTATGTGGGTGGGAGGTCTCATTATGACTAGGGTGGGTTTTCCATACATTCACTGCAACTCCAACCAAAATCCCAGCACAATCTTAAAGAAAGTGGCAATTACTTCCAATATTTATATTGTAAATCAAAAGGACCAGAACAGTTCAAACAACTTGGAAAAACAGCAAAGTTAGAAGATTCACATTATCTGATTGCAAAATTTGTTACAAAGAACAGTAATCAAGACAGTGAAGGGATAGACATAAGCCAGGGAATGAGATAAGAGTCCAGCCCTATGTGGTCGAGGATCATAACAAAATTGTAAAGAGAAATAACGCTCTGTACATGGAACAACTGGTGCTTCATGCAGAAAGCAAGTGAATTCTGAGCCATCCCACAGCAGTCGTGAAATCACCCACAGCGGTGAGGGCTCGGCGTGCGGTGCTGCTGGAGGAACGCCTCTCAGAGCCTTATGACCCTCGTGTTGGCAAAGACTCCAAAGACAGAACAACACAAGTCTGCACCCGAGAGAGGAGCTCCACTCGATCAAGACAGGAGTTTCCTCTGCAAAGGTGTTAAAATAAGGAGAGGTACGCTGTGGATGGAAGGAAATATTTTCAAATCACAGCTGATGGAAGACTTCTAAACAACACACACCGGCAGTTCTCACAGCTGAACAGATGACAACCCAAATCAGTCGCCCACTTGTAAAGACTGAAGGATTTGAACAGATCTAGGGAGGAAGACCTGCAGATGGCAAACGAGCGTGCAAAAAGCTGCTTGACATCACGGGTAATTAGGGAATCGCAAACGGAAACCGCAGTGAGGCTCCAGGACACAGGTATCTGAGCGGCAGGAATGAGGCTCCAGAGTGAGACTATCACATGTTGGCAAGGAGGCAGGACAGCTGGGCCCACACATGGCTAGCAGGAATGCCAAATGGTTCAACCGTTCCGCAAGGCAGCCTGGCAGCTTCTTCCACGGTTAAATACTACACACTTCCCGAAGGACCCAGCAACATCATCGCTAGGTGTTCACCAACAGAGAAATAAAAACAGACATTCACACCGAACCCACACACAAATGCCTGGAGAGCTTCATTTGTCCTATCAACAGCTCTGGTGTTTACAACCGCTGAGGGTACACCAACCCTGCTATACCCACACCACGGCATATTAGTAATAGCACGTTAACTACTGAGACCCAACAGCCTGCAGCCGCATCACAGGCAATCTGCTGAGTGAACTACACCTAACCCAAAAGCCTACATACCATACAACATATCCACAGAACATTCTGGGGAACACAAAACCCTGGGGTCCAGGGAGGGACGAAGGGGGAGAAGGAGAGGGAGTGGGAGGAGGAGAGGAGGAGAGGCGGAGGCGAAGGCAGAGGCGGAGGCAGAGGGAGATCCCTGGTCCCCAGGCACTGGGAGGGGCCAGCTGTCAGGGGTGACAGGAAACTTCGGGGAGTGACGGGAATGGTCGAGATCTGGATGGTGCCAATGGTTTCAAGACCCACACATCTGTCAGAACCCCAGCGCAGTTCACTCTACGCAAATCATACTTCACTAGCCTGATGCTACCCAGAACACCTTCCCTTGCACTTCAGTGAGCAGCTGGAGCTCACCGCGTCAAGCCTCCCCTCACAGAACCACGGCTCAGCCTGACGGCGCTGGCCCACGGTCCTCAGCCTCCATCTCCCATCAGAATCACCGGGGGAGTTTCCAGAACGACTGATGTCTGGGGCTAACCCTGGGCTATTCTGAATTCGCTGCTCTCCATGACTGACTTGCACACTGGAAATTCTTTCTGACTTTAATTTGCTTTTTTTACATTCCACGAGGGTGTCAGGAGTGTTTGACTAGTATGGGGCAAGTGTGCATATTTATGGGGCACAGGGTGCGCTTTCAAGCCATTTGTATGGCACTTCCCGATCAAGTCAGGCATTCACATTCCCTCCTCTGATCACGTCTCCAGGTCTGGAGCCTTGGAGCTCCTGTCATGGTTCTCACTCGAGTCACCCGCTGTGCCGTGCAGCTCCAGGCACCTGCACTGGTGCCCGCCCAAGGCTAAGAACCACTGTGCTACGCACAATGGCCTTCCAACATTATTGTCCCAGTAACTCCTGGAAGAAAACTTTAAAAACTATGTAACTGCTTGCACACTGGAGAAGGTGACAGCTAATATTTTTCATCAGAGTTGCAATAGTTGCTAAGGGGGAAGTTTCTACTGTATTGTAAATCTTGACATTTCAAAATTAAACTGTTACATCACTCTCTTAAATGTATCTATTGGAATATAAATAACAGAATGGCTTGACACCCACCACCTCCATTTATACAATCCATGAAAAACTCTTCATGAGCAATCAGAAATGTTACATTGTTCCCTCTTTCCCTGCGCTCACACTTCACTCTGGTTCCCTTGCAGAATTTTATCCTAACACAACACACTTTTAACCTCGGAGGAAATGTAGCCAGCACCCTACCATGTCTTCTTACAATAAACTATGGGTGTTTATACACCAAACTTAAACTGTTGAAAGTTTGTTCTCACTGTAAGATCACGAGTGGTCAGATCACTGACGTCAACATTACTTCAGCTATCACTGCTGCAAATCAAGACAACACAAATATATTATGTATATTTTAATAATTATCTTTTTAAATAAGCAGCATTTTTGGTCTCCTTGTAAACACATCCCCTGATGAACACACAGTTTGCTTTCTTGATGAAAGGAGTTTGCCTGTGCTCTGGGAGCTTGGAGGAATGAATCACACACTGCCCGGGTGAGACAGGCCTTTGTACCGGAAGATCAGAGGAGGGGAGGGGGAAGGAGACAGGAGGAGGAGAAAGACAGGGAGCCAGAGGCCAGGAACAGGTGACTGAATTGATCTGAACGAGTCAAGTTCAAGAGGAACACACATGGAAGTCGAGAATTTGGGACCTGATCCTTTCAAGTCTCCGTCACAGGACAATTCTCACAGCACAGCAGGTCTGTCTACCACTTGTGATGCCGGCGTCCCACCTCAGAGTGCTGGCTTAGTCCTGGCTGTTCCACTTCTGATCCAGGTCCCTGCTGACGTGCCTGGGTAATCTGAGGAAGTGCTTGGGTTCCTGCCACCCAAGTGGGAGACTTGGATGGAGTTCCTGGCTCCTGGCTTCAGCCTGGCTCAGACCAGGCTGCTGCAGCCACTTGGGGAATGAATCGGCAGGTGGAAGCTCTTGTTTCTCTCTCTCTCTCTCTCTCTCTCTCTCTCTCTCTCTCTCTCCTCTTTTCAAGTAAATAAATAAATCCCCCTTTAAAACCAACATCTCCCACTCCTACACCCTTGGAGAACTTTGCGTCCCCTCCCCTCTCGCCGTTGAACCTTGTCTAAAGGGCAGTGGCCGGCACACAGAAGCAACATCAGGACAAAGCATCCAACAAGCTCAGGCAGCTCCCTGAGTGTAGTTGCAGAAGGACCTGCAACCCATGCACCCCCAGGACCAAAGGGTGAAGCTGCCCAGAGTCTACACGGGTGCTTCTGGGTGTGCTTCTCGACAGCCGAGTGCAGAGAACTGTTTCTCTACACTCTAAGAAACAACAGCCTCTCGGGAGACAGAGAAATGTCCCATTAGGAGCAGCCCCCGTCCAGCTCGTGCAGCAGCCACCCGGAGGGAGGCCCCTGTGGACACACACAAGCATCGGCGCCACTCTGCCAGAACTGGGCAGTGATGGGAAAACCCACACTTCTGTGAAAGTGTCCTCGCTTCAAAGTCTTGACCAATGTCCACAGTGGAAGGACCTCAGACATACGTGCAGGCCACAGTAGTCCGTCTGACCCTGCAAGTCACAACACACAGCTGTGATGTCGAAGGACACGCCTTCTCGCCTGTCTGCTGGAGACACAGCACCCCGGGCTCCGCTGACCTCGTTCCATTTGTCTCAGTCAGATCCTTCTAAGCCACTGAGTGCAATTTAAGATTTAAATTGTAAAAGAATGACAACAGTGTCCTTTTCCCCATCGAAGATCGCTTTCCCACATGCAAAGCGATTCTGGGAAAATTACTTCAGGAGAGCGACTTTGTGACATCTGGCCCTGTGCACACTGAGAGCCTCTGTCCTGTCCGAAGTTCACACAGGATGCTCTCAGCATCACAGTGGCACAACTTGGACATCGTTGCTGCTTGTTCTGAGCTCACATTCATCTGAACCACGGGCAAAACCCAGGTCCCTAACGTGCGCCACCTCATTAAGCAAACCAAGCAAGGCGCCCTGTGGGAAGCAGACGCGCGGAACTTAAAAGGGCCGAGCTGTGTGTGTGTGTGTGAGCCGTGCTTTCTGTCACAGCACATCAGAGACCCCGACGCTGCTCCCCGAAAACACAGACGCGGGCACAGGAGCCGTGCCCTCCCCTCTCAGCACAACCCTCAGCAGTGCTGCTGATCTTACATCGCAAAGTATCGAGTCTCGTACGACAAGCCGCTGTGTGTGCTCATGCTTGCTTTCAACAGCACACACTGAAATATCTAGGCACAGCAGCAATTTGCATTGTGCATAGTTCTTACTTCTAATTAGGGACTCGAAAAATTACACTCAGAGGAAACAAACGCTTACACTGCGTTACAGAACACGCGAGGGCCGGAGCGGCTTCTCTGGGAGGCTGGGCTGCTTCTGCTTCTGCTTCTTTTTTTTTTTTTTTTTTTTTTTTTTGACAGGCATAGTGGACAGTGAGAGAGAGAGAGAGAGAAAGGTCTTCCTTCTGTTGGTTCACCCCCCAAATGGCTGCTACAGCCAGCGCACTGCGCTGATCCGAAGCCAGGAGCCAGGTGCTTCTCCTGGTCTCCCATGGGGTGCAGGGCTCAAGCACTTGGGCCATCCTCCACTGCACTCCCTGGCCACAGCAGAGAGCTGGGCTGGAAGAGGGGCAACCGGGACAGAATTCAGCACCCCAACCAGGACTAGAACCCGGGGTGCCAGCGCAACAGGCGGAGGATTAGCCAAGTGAGCCGTGCCGCCGGCCAGGGAGGCTGGACTTCTACACTGGAAACCACCGCTTGGGCAGTGGCATAAATGCCCTGTGAGGGTGAGCTGTGGACAAAGTCTGAATATTTAGATCCTGGGCCCAACTCGCCAGTACCTGAGTGGAACCTCGCTGCTCCATTAGCCACCCAGCACCCACAGTCCACGCTGCTCACCCCACTCCAGGTGGTCCTGCTTAACCTCCCCCCACTTCCTCCTCTCCCACATGACTCAGACAAGCCCCCCCACCCCAGGCTCCAAAACGAGGGCTCCCACAGGGTTCAGCTGATGAGCCCGAGCCAGGCCCTCCTGTCCCATGGAGCGACGTGGGTCTGGAGAGGCAGTCCCACCGTGGACGGAGCTGCGCAGGGAAACGCGTTTCCTTCATTGAACGTAGGTTCAGTGACGTCACTCTGCACTGGGGAACCCTCCTGCCTAAACGAGGGCCGGGCACTGACCGGGCAAGGGGAGCAAAGGCAGTCGGGGTGCCAGGACCCCAGGGCACCTGGGTCCAGCCTCGCCGGACGCCCTTCGTCCCCAGAGGTTCACTGTGGGAACCATGCATCGCCTCCCTTCTTGTGCCAGAAGCGGTCGTGTTCACCAAACACCATGGGTTCCTCTGCAGCCCCAGTCCTCCCAGCAGACGGACGCAGCCACGCTGCTCGGTGCCAAGCCACGGGCCGTGGGCTCGAGGGACCAGGCCGTCTCTGAGCCCGGACCTGGGCGCATCCCATCGGAAGCGCTCTGCCTTCCCCGTCACCCGACGAGTCGCAAACACTTAACCAGATGGGAGAGCACTGCTCAGCTCCGAGCGAACGGGCATGAACCCTCCCAGTGGAGGCACTGGAATGTGGGCACCCACTCACCGCCCACCCCCACGCAGCTCTACACTCATTATTCCAGCTGGAATGTGGGCACCCACTCACCGCCCACCCCCACGCGGCTCTACACTCATTATTCCAGCTGGAATGTGGGCACCCACTCACCGCCCACCCCCACGCGGCTCTACACTCATTATTCCAGCCTTTCCAAACCTCACCGCTGGGAAGTGTCCTTGCATCAGGAAATCCAGGTGAAACTTGCGGTGGCTTGGGCGTGGACTGTCCGACGCTTCTGTTAACACTGAAGGGGGTGGGGGGCCTCGTCCACCTGTGGCGTTTGGAGGTGGGGCCTCTGGCGGGTGACTGGACTGGAGGGAGTCACTGGGTGGGCCCAGGTTAAATCCTGGTGGCTCTGCAAGAAACCATGCACACCCAGATGCACGCGGCCCCTCTCGTCCCCGACGCTGTGTGCGACCTCGGCTCTGCCAGCAACGGCGCCGTCAGCAGAGCCCAGTGTGACCCCCTTTCTCCAAAGAAGGCAGCTGCTGCAGACACTCACCGCGGGGACACAGCGCTGCTAACAGAGAACACGTCCACTCTCCACGGCCGCGCGCAGTCCTTCTGCTCTCCACGGCCGCGCACAGTCCTTCTGCTCTCCACGGCCGTGCACAGTCCTTCTGCTCTCCACGGCCACGCGCACAGTCCTTCTGCTCTCCACGGCCGTGCACAGTCCTTCTGCTCTCCAAGGCCATGCACAGTCCTTCTGCTCTCCACGGCCACACACAGTCCTTCTGCTCTCCACGGCCGCGCGCACAATCCTTCTGCTTTCCACGGCCACGTGCACAGTCCTTCTGCTCTCCACGGCCGTGCACAGTCCTTCTGCTCTCCACGGCCACGCGCACAGTCCTTCTGCTCTCCACGGCCGTGCACAGTCCTTCTGCTCTCCAAGGCCATGCACAGTCCTTCTGCTCTCCACGGCCACACACAGTCCTTCTGCTCTCCACAGCCACGCGTGCAGTCCTCCACTCTCCACAGCCACGCGCAGTCTCCTGTGTTTGCTTCCCATCTAAAGCGCAAGCCACGGAGCTGAGGCTGTGCTCTGGCTTCTTCTCTCAGCACTGGACCGCCGCCCACCCAGGACACTACCTGGGAGACCTTTGGGCGACACAGCACCAAGTCCTTCCCCTTGAGGGCCTCCAGCGCAAAGACACACGAGGCATCATTTACAACCCTGGGCGTGTGTGCAAGGATTCTCAGCCAACTTTCCAAAATGTTTAAGGAGAGAGAAATGCTAACCGATCATCAATCCTGAATCCCTGTGGCGAATTATCACACCACTTCCTCAAGACGCACAGTGACCACGAAGACAAAGAGAACGTCCTAGAAAAGGAGGCAGAAATAGGGAACCCGGCCACGGCCGGCACAGTTACTGGGGCTGGGCGTGCCCTTGTGCAGGGACCTGTGGTCCATTCTTTGGCACCTCATGGGCTGCACAGACCCAGTGTTTCCGCAGATGGCTCATCCTGCTTCTACTGGGGCCATTGGCGGTACTCGTGTGAGCTGGTTCCACCCCTGAAAGGGCACGTGAGACGCACAAAGGCCCCTAGCATCCTTCCCCAGGAGCCTGGAGACAGAGCAACACGTGGACACGTCCCACGGCGGCCGCCACGTCCGCGCGCCAAGAGCGGTTCAGAAGACGAGCTCTCCTGCATCACAACGCCGCCCCACCCCCACTGCCTTCTGAATTCCACCTCGAGCTGAAGTTAAACCCCTGCAGGGGTCTCCATGGGCTTGGGCTGCCTGCTGAGCACAGGGTCCCCTGCCGTCCAGGGAGCACAGGGAGCAGCACACAGCCACAACGCGCGTGACATCAGCCCTCCCTGAGCTGATGGCCGGGGTGGCAAACCATCTCTTGGTTTGGGGCAGTCCTGCTGGAAGCCACATCCTGCGGGCCCTGGTGCCATGAGGAAGGAAGGGGAGGCCACAAAGGGATGCGGGTCAGAGTCAGAGCACTCCATGGTCAGGGGCATCCCCTGGGTGCTGCGGCTCCTCGCCCCCTGCCAGGCTCCCTGCAGCCCACGGAGAACCCAAACACCACCTCCTACGACCCAACAAACCTCTCTCCACCAGAGAGGACCCTGTGGCCAGGACAGAACAAGGCCAGCACAGAACGCTGGGGTCCCTGGGAGAGAGCTCTCCAGCATGGTCATGGGCAGGCAAGGACACCAGCCCTTCCTTGTCCCACAGTCAAACCATTTTTCTCTGTGTCTCTCGGCTCACCAAGGGCATTGACACCGCCCCTGCTCAGCTCCCACGGTGAACAGCACCTGCTGGGCAGTCGACTGCCTGTATCTTTGTCTCCCACTGGGTCAACAGAATAATTCTCCGTGGCATTCCCTGTCAGAAGCCTGTGGGTCATGGGACAGAACTTGAACGGACTCGGCGTGCATCTACTCGGCAGACGCCTCTGGCACCCACAGAGGTCACAGAGTCCCGGAAGACGCCTCCTCCCACATCATAGCTGCACCTGTCACTCTCAGTGACACAGTGCCCTGTCCCTTCATCCTGAGACGTGTCCTGCCTCCCTCATGACCATGCAGTCTGGCTCAACACCACACGTCCCCAGTGTGCCTGCACCCAGGCCTCTAGACAAGGCGTGGACAGCAGCCACGCACACACCCTGGTCACCGTGGACAGCAGGCACTGCCTGCCCCACCCTTCCAGAGCCACGTCGTGACATGGCAATGGGCCCCACAGAGTCTGAGAATCCCCCTCGGCGCAGGCAGCAAATCCCTGCAGAATAACCAAACAGCTTCCCAGAGACGCCCACACATGCACACGCGGCCAGCTCTCCTGGTCACGGTGCCGCTGACCCAGCCAGCGGCCAAACAATGCTTCCACCCACGGCCAGCACCTGTGCCAACGCTGCCTCCCGTGGGGACAGAGCCGGGCAGCAGCAGCTCGGCGTCCTCTGTGGCTCGACAGCTGCGGTCCCTCTGCGGACATGACCACAACAAACCTTACGCCCAAGGCCGTCAGAGCACAAAGATTATAACAGCAAAACCTCTTAAACTGCAGTGCAGACAGTAGGACTACACTCAGTGCTTTGTAGAATTTGTATTTAATTTATCTGAAAGGCAGAGAAGATCTGCTGGTTCACCCCCCAGACGACCACAGCAGCTGGACCTGGGCCGCCCGAGGCCCGAGCCTATCACTCAGTGAGGGTCCCCCATGCGGGTGGCAGGGACCTGAGTCCCTGAGCCATCCCCTGCGGCTCCCCAGCGCGCACGTAGCAGGAAGCTGGAGTCACGCACAGAGGCAGGACTGGCTCCCGGGCGCTCTGACACGGGACACAGCAGCATCGCACCCGCAGGGCCAAATGCCTGACCCACGTTTCGAAAACACAAGGAAGTGCTCTCATGAACATAGAATCAAGCAGGTCCGGCGCCGCAGCTCACTGGGCTAATCCTCTGCCTTGCGGCGCCGGCACACCGGGTTCTAGTCCCAGTCAGGGCGCGGATTCTGTCCCGGTTGCCCCTCTTCCAGGCCAGCTCTCTGCTGTGGCCTGGGAGTGCAGTGGAGGATGGCCCAAGTGCTTGGGCCCTGCACCCCATGGGAGACCAGGAGAAGCACCTGGCTCCTGCCATCAGATCAGCGTGGTACACCGGCCGTGCCAGCCATTGGAGGGTGAACCAACAGCAAAGGAAGACCTTTCTCTCTGTCTCTCTCTCTCACTGTCCACTCTGCCTGTCAAAAAATAAATAAATAAAAAATTTTTTTAAAAAAAGAATCAAGCAGGTTGGAAACACTCTATGTGCCACACAGGGAATGGACACAGCTGGCTACCCGCACCGACAAACAGCTGGGAGGAAGCACACCGAAACGCGGCCCAGTCATCTCAGGGGCGCCGCTTCTGTCTCCCTCTCTTTCAAAAACAAATGCAGGCAGCTGGCAAAGCGTAAGTGCAAGAGGAAAAAGTAAACAGGCCAGGAAGTCGACAGAAACAAAAGGCAGGAAAATAAAAGTCATGGCTGCAGCCAGTTCACAAGGAGCGAATCACAGCGCCGACGCTTGGGAACCCAGAGCTCAGCTCCGGGCGTCGGGCGGGGAGAGCCGAGACGGTCACCGGGCACTCAGCGCAGGCGCGGCGAGCACGGGACGAAGCGGGAACCGCCGCTCCGGAGAAACCCCCTCCCCCAGCACTAAGGCCTACGACAGAGGCTCCCAACAGGCTGTGTCCCAACAGGTAACGTCTGTGAAACACCCGCACGAGTGCTCCTGGGGTCCTTCAGTCCCGCCGATACCCAAGCCAAAGGATGAGCGAGGTAAAGAACACGGCGGAAGGCAACTGCTCCGCCCAGGCTCGGGCTGGACAGGAGGCAGGCAGAGGGCGCCTCCTCCTCCCCTCCCTCCTCCTCCCCTCCCTCCTCCTCCTCTTCCTCATGGACACCACAGACTGCCCAGAGTGCACTGGCATTGCTGTAAAATTCTAATCTCCCCACTGGCCCAAGCACCTGTTGAATCCATCACCCGCCGAAGCCAAGCCGCCCTGGGGGCACCCAGCAATGGGTCCCTGGGGGCCTGGAGGCCGGACCCTTCTCCTGAGGTTCATTCTGTCCCTAAAAGCCCACTACAATGGCTACAGAGACAGGCAGGCATCTGTCCTGGAGGTGAAGTTGTCTGCAACCCATACAGCTGGGTTCAGTTCCCAGCGCCCGCAGAGGCACGCCCTGGGAGGCAGCGGTGCAGGCTAAGTCATCGGCCCTGTCACCCACGTGGGAGACCCAGACGGAGTTCCCAGCTCCTGGCCTCCCTGCGGCCCAATGCCAGCTGTAGTAGGAGTTTGGGGAGTGAACCAGCACCTGCGAAACCAACCTCTCCCCTCCGCTTGCAAATAAAAACAGACACCAGGTGTTCCGCGAGCTTTGCTGGGAGACCGCTCTGGCTTATCTTGGGGGGCTGAGCGTCCTAGTTATTTCAAATTTCTCTGCCTCAGTTTTTCCCTCTGTAAAGTGGACAGGACAGCACTCGTAGGACAGTGAGGAGGCCTGCCCGGCCCACACGAGTCGTGAGTAGCCGGCACTAAGGGTACCGTTACTCCTGTTGTGGACACTGTTACTCCGCCACGCCCTGAGGCTTCGCCTGTTCACAGGCCGTTGACCTGGCCCCCAGCTGGACTGGCCCCTGTCTTCTGCACCCAGACACGGACACAGCGTCCCTCAAAAGTGAAACACCCCGGGAGCAGGTGTTGGGTTCAGGGGCTAAGCCTCGCTTGGGACGCCCACATCCCACATCCGAGCGTCTGGTTTGAGTCCCCACTGCACTTCGATTCCGGCTTCCCGCTAACGTGCACCCTGGGAGGCAGCGGGTGACAGCCGAAGGACTCCTGTCCCCGCGCACACAGGGGGGCCAGGACGCCGTTCTGGGCTCCTGGCTTTTGCCTGGCCCAACCCTGGCTGTCGTGGGCGTGTGGTAGTACAATGGCAGGTGGAAGATCGAGATCTCTCTCTGCCTTTCAAGTAAAACGAGAAAATAAATTTAAAATATTAGAAGAGAGTTACATCCTGGAGCACAGGGTCATCCTCTCCCCAAGTCAAGCTCACTGGGCTCCTGGAGCGCCGGCTGCTATGATACGGGACCCAGGGCTCTTATTTTCTGAATAAACTAAGATTTCCCACACCCCCCTTTCGGGAGGGAAGTCACCCACATGCAGCCAGTGCTCTGGGTTTGCTGTAACAAGGGTCTACCCAGGTGGGGAGGGCCCTTCCTCGCCCCATAGACACACAAGCAGGAGGGGAGCGGGCCAAGGACACGGCCTCGGCTGGAGCCACCCCTCCCGTGGAGCCGAGGGCCCTGGCCCCAGCCCGTCCCCTCCCGGTGAGAGCGCACAGGGGTGAGCCCGGGTTCCAGGCCGCTCAGGGCTAAGCCCGAAGTTCTGTGCAGAGCAGCGGGGAGGAAGCCCCGCCCCCCAGCACCAACTGATGCAGAGTGCGTGGCCACTTTGCCATCCTGTGGCCAGACCTCTGCCCAAGGGGCCCAGAGCAGGCTGGGCCGACAGACAGCGAGGGGCAGCAGAGCGTTTGGACCCACCTGGGGCGAGTTCCAGTGCTGCCCTCCATGTCATGTGGGACACCTGCAGGGACACGTGGTGTGTGACATCAGCAGTCACAGCGATGACAGAAAGCAAGCGGGGGATGGCAAGCCTGAGCTAGTGCTGCTGGCCTCGCACTCAGGTCTGCAAACGGGGGCGCGAGCACCCCAGCACCCCGCCCGAGGGAGGCTCTGTGCCTCCTGAGCACTCACGTCCACTGGCGACACTCACCACGCTTACTCTCCCAGGGTCCCCCGGCTTCTCACACGCGCTGCTCTCGGGCCCTGCGGAGCCTCCGCTGTGGGCGCCTGCACCCCTGAGGCCGCCCACGAGATACACTTCCTGCCTCCTTGCCGGGGCCTCCCCACCCCAGGAGGTCTTTTGACCCTTCCTGCTGACCCCACACTATTCTCCAGGGTGTGGGTGAGCACCCACACTGCTTGGCTAAAATGTTCCCCTGGGAAGGCCAGGGATGGAGTCCTGGGACAAGATGCCAGGGACCCAGCGCAGGTCAGCCCAGTGCCACCTGCTGGCCCCTGAGCACCGTGCCGGCCGGGTCCTACCATCACGCCGGCCAGCGTGCACCTCAGCTCCACCCTCCATCAACACGAAGCTCAGATCCTGTCCTTGCTACCAGCAGAGCTAAACTTCTGTGTTTATTCTGCAAAACTCGGCTCCGTCAATACCACCCCTGCCTCAGGGGTCCAGGGCTTGCGTCTGAGTTCTGATGGGCTCCAGGTGACCACACAGCCAAGAGACCCTGAGGGATCGCAGCAGCCAGGAAGGCTCTGGGATGTGTCCAAGTGGCACATCCAAGTTTCAGTTCAGAGGCCAACTGGGAGCCCAGGACCACAGCTGGACATCTGCCAAGCCAGTGCTAGGCTGGACTTGCCCCCTCCCGTGAGCCCCTCTGCTGTGTCTGCACAACTGACCGGGGACAGCGTCTCTCCCATTTGTGGATCTGGACAGTGAGTCTGCAGGGATGGACAGGTGGGTGGTGCCGACTGACTGGAGGGAGGTGGGAGTGGACAGGCGGACAAGAGGTATGGGGCAGTGCAAGCCTCTGTGGTAAGGGGTGCTTGAGACTTGTGTTGCTTAGCCATTTTCTTTTCTTGGCTGTTAGAATGGAAGTAAAAGAGGCCCTAAGACTTAGAGCTCTACCTCACACGCACGCATTGCTAACGAAATCATATTTTGTTCAATTCTTTAATTCAGACTCGGTGCCCTGCCCCATGCTTCAGCCTCTTCCTTTCCAGCGCTGAGTAGAATGAAGCCGGCCCCTCTCTCTCTCCCGGACTCACTCCGCCTGGCCCCGAAGCAGGTGCGCTGCTCGCCAGGGCTCTCACGGCCTAGAGAAGCGGTGCCGCTACCCAGAGCTGCCTCCGCGCAGGAGCAACAGTGCCAAGGAGAACCCGCTGCCGAGGTTGTCGGCTCGCTCCCCTGGAAGCAGGCCGAGCAGACGGGGCGAGGCTCTGGGTGCAGTGTCACGGGACTCCGAGGCTCTCTTCTCATTGGCAAGAGAGAGCACAGCACCTAGTGATTCTGCACCAGGAGCCACCCTGCTCGCCGCCCAGCCCCGGACCACTCCTCTCATCCTCAGCCAACCCTCCCACACCGCCACCTCTCTGGAGAAGGAGACCCCTGCAGGCCAGCACAGCGGGGACCCCACACCGGAGACACTCTGACAACCCGACACAGCTCGTGGGCCCCGAGACGGGTCACTGGTAACTTTGCTTCCTGCCACAGCTCTTGGGCCTGACGGGACAGAAGGACAGGGTGGCATCGTATGTGCATTTGCTAATAAAATCATATTCTTGTTTTAATTCTCTAACTCAGAGAACACACATAGACCTGCGAGTGCGTTTGCTCTGACTAGCGACATCCTGCTCCTGAAACCCAATCACGTGCGAGGCCCAAGGACATCAGCCTGCTTCCAACACACGCATTTGGTTCCATTCAAACCTCCCTGTTTGAAAGCACTGACACAGTGCAGGAGAAGCACTAGCACGCTGTGGCACACTCTGATATCTGATGATAATCTCCTCTCCTCAGTCCCAGGCAAATTGGGCACTTTGTGTGTTTACTTCTAATTAAGATGCAGTCTGGAGGGCTAGCACTGTGGTGCAGTGGGTAGCGGCACCAGCATCCCAAATCGAGTGCAGGTTCCAGTCTCAGTTGCCTTGCTTCCAATCCAGCTCCCCGATCATGCGCCTGGGAAAGCAGTGGAGGACGGATCCCATGCGTGGACCCTGCACCCACGTGGGAGAGCCACATGGAGCTCCTGGCCCAGGCTTCAGCCTGGCCCAGCCCTGGTCATTGCGGCCACTTGGGGAGTGAACAGCAGATGGAAGATCACTTTCTCTGTTTCTCCCTCTGTCTCTGATAGTCTGCCTTTCAAATAAACAAATCAACCTTTTATATATAAATACACACACACACTGCAGACTTGATTCTCAGCTGCTTTGGGACTTTCAAAGGTTGGAGAATCCTGGGAAGGGGAGGGAGTGCTGTGAACCCTTGGGCAGAGCTGCTCTGCCCTGAGTTTGCACAGCACATCTCCCCCAGAATTCCCATCGGTGCAGTTTGTTTCCGGGAGGGGTGGGGGGAATTGGGGGTGGTGGTGAGGGTGGTGGTGGTGACGGTGGTGGTGGTGACGGTGGTGGTGGTGGGGGTGGTGATGGGGGGTGGGGAGGTGATGGTGGTGGTGGTGATGGTGAGGGTGGTGATGGTGGGGGGTGAGAGGGTGGTGGTGATGGTGAAGGTGGTGATGGTGGGGGTGGGGGTGGTGATGATGGTAGAGGGGGTGGTGGTGATGGTGGTAGTGATGGTGGTGGGGGGGTGGTGGTGATGGTGAGGGTGGTGGTGGTGGTGGTGATGATGATGGGGGGGAGGTGGTGATGGTGGTAGTGATGGTGGTGGTAGGGGTGGTGATGGTGGTGATGGTGGTAGTGATGGTGGTGGTAGGGGTGGTGGTGATTGTGGGGGGGGGTGTTAAGATTCTTCCTCTTTATTCCTGGCATATTACAGACAATCACTGCTTCTTGCATCCTGGGTTCAGTCCTGAGCTCAATGCCATGTGAGGTCTGCACACGGGTTTAATGCACCGCTGAGCTGTCTGGTGGAATGGAGTTCCCTGACCCAACATGCAAACACATCGCGTCACACATGCCAGGTTCACGGGAGGCGTCCACTCAGCCTGACCCCACGTCACACCTGGGTCTGCACCCTCCCATCCGTGCACGGTCTGATCCCACGTCACACCTGGGTCTGCACCATCTCATCCGTGCACGGTCTGATCCCACGTCACACCTGGGTCTGCACCATCCGTGCACGGTCTGATCCCACGTCACATCTGGGTCTGCACCCTCCCATCCGTGCACGGTCTGACCCCACGTCACACTTGGGTCTGCACCATCTCATCCGTGCACGGTCTGACCCCACGTCACACTTGGGTCTGCACCATCTCATCCGTGCACGGTCTGATCCCACGTCACACCTGGGTCTGCACCATCCTTTCACAGCCTGACTTCTGCCACCTGAGAAGCGGCCTCTGCCTGGTAGCGTGGGCCCTCACTTAAGGACCTGTGCGCTGTTCCCACGGGTGGGAGTTCCCGGGCATCGGAGGAACTAAAGCTCCTTCAACACCGCTTAGTCGCATGAGGAAATCAATCCGAGAGCTGCGTCCACACCAAGAAAACACATCCCCTCTGGACCCTTCTTAATAACACCTTGTTACTGCAGCACACAAACAGAAGAGGCTGTTCTTATATTAAACCAAGTGACAACCAATAACAAGCCTGCCTCGTAGCCATGTTCCATCAGCCAGGCTGCTGCTGTGGGTCTGTGTGGTTTTTTTTTTTTTTTTTTTTTTTTTTAATTTTTTTTGACAGGCAGAGTGGACAGTGAGAGAGAGAGACAGAGAGAAAGGTCTTCCTTTGCCGTTGGTTCACCCTCCAATGGCCGCCGCGGCCGGCGCGCTGCTGCCGGCGCACCGCGCTGATCCGATGGCAGGAGCCAGGAGCCAGGTGCTTTTCCTGGTCTCCCATGGGGTGCAGGGCCCAAGCACCTGGGCCATCCTCCACTGCACTCCCTGGCCACAGCAGAGGGCTGGCCTGGAAGAGGGGCAACCGGGACAGAATCCGGCGCCCCGACCGGGACTAGAACCCGGTGTGCCGGCGCCGCTAGGCGGAGGATTAGCCTAGTGAGCCGCGGCGCCGGCCTGGGTCTGTGTGGTTTTAACCTCACAGCTGCCTGAGCTGGCTCCGTTCAGTGCACCAGCCCTCTCCCGGGTGCCCGGCACACCCGAGACCTCAGAAGGCTGCTCCTTGGGATTGCTCCTACCCACGATTAGGAGATGTGGGCCCCTGTCAACCACACTCGGCAGGACTGGAACAGGGCAGGCCACGCCCTCTTCCTAAATATGCCAGCACAGAAACCAGGGGGTTGGTTTTCCAAATCCAGGGCCAGATTCAAAACAAGACACCCCCCCACCCCGTGATGCTGAACGAGAGCACGGAACACAGAGTCCACAGGACCAGCGTGCTCTGCGCACGGTAACTGGCTCTGAACTTTCTCCAGGAGAGCTCATCTCCGCAGAAAAACACGTCCGCGGGCTTTCCAGCGCACAGCTGCGACTAGGACTCCATGTCTCTGTGGAGGCAGCGCTCGGTGGGGTCCAGCCAGCCCGGAGCAGGCGCTGGTGCTCTCTGCAATCCACCTCGCCAGTGTAAGGACTGTGCCTCCAGGACCCCTGCCCGAGCTTCCAGGCTGGCTCCTCCCAGGACAGACCGTGCGCTGCCTAAGGAAGCAGGAGACAGACAGGGAGCCCCGGCCTCGCTCACAGCCTCAATCCAGGGCCCCGCGGTCACAGGGGTCTGTGCCCAGGGTGAGACCCCGCGCTGACACAGCCGCAGCAGCCCCTTCGAGAGACGCGGGCCCCCCTCCTCCTGGCTGACCTCCAGGCCGCACGCTGAGCACCGTGGGACGCACTCAACAGCAGCCCACACAGCAGGACTGCTCTGAAATGATTTCCGGACAGCTCCGTGCCAGCTGGACAGGTCAGTCCCCAGTTCCCGGAATGTGCCAGGTCATTCCCTTCCCCTCTCTGCGCGCGGGGCTCGGCCCTGCGGCCACCTGCGCTCTCTCTCGGCCCTGGCTCTGCTCCCCTGCCTCACAGCGCCTCCTGGCAACAGCGCCAATTTCCCGGGTTCCCTCCTGTTCCTTCGCAGCCTCGCCAGGGCCTCCATGCCCAGCCCTCCGGGGGAGGCACCTGCGGCCAAGCCCGGGGCCGCCAGCACCTGAGCCGCCGCACGCGCGCATGCACACACACGCCCCGCACGTCGCCCTCTCTCCAGCGCCCCCGCCTCGCAAGCACCCCCCACACTCACTCCCAGCAAAGTTCCTTCGGACCCGGGCGGCGGCGTCCTCACCTTTGGAGAACAGGGCGGCTAGGCTGATGAGCACGGGGGACCAGTGATGCCACGGCGTCCCCATCTCAGACGCGCACATCCCGGAGACCCGGAGCGCGGATCCTCTGCTCCCCGGCGCCGTCCAGGCGAAGAGATCGAGGCCGAGCTCCCGGAAGGCCGGAGCAGGGCTGGGTGGCGCAGGAGTCCCGCTTAGCAGCCCGAGCGGCCCCGCTGCTCTGCGCCCTCCTCTGGGCAGCTCATGGCCCGGCCGGGAGGCGACGACCAGGCGCGGGCTCCGGACTTCTCCCAACACGCGCGCAGGCAAACCCCACCTCCCTCCTGCACCCCCAACCACGATTTTAAAAAAATGTAATCCACAGTGGTTTTTTCCTGTCCTGTTTACCCAAGCGAAGAGTGGCCCCGGGAGGCAGCCTCCGGATGGGGGGGCGCGGGGCCCGCGGAGGCCGCGGCTGGCGACTCCGGGGCTAGCCGGCGCGGGCGCGGAAGGCAGCGGGGCGGCGGGGCTGTGGTGCCCGGGGCGCGGGCAGATGCGGCGCTGGGGCCCCCGCGCGGGTGGGCCGGAGCGCGCGGCGGCCTGGGGCGCCCTGGCACGCGGCCCCCATCCCGGGCCGGCCGCCGCGCCCCGGGGCTCGCGCGCGCGCGCACTCGGGCGCCCAAAGTTTGCTGGGGCGCAGCCGCTCTGCGCGCCGCCGCCTCGGCCGGGCCCGGGCCGCGCTGGCTGGGCTCTATGCGCGCCGAGCACACAGCCGGCCTCGGAGGCGCGGGGCTCCCCCCGGCGCCCGCGGGAGGCGGGCCAGATGTGCGCGGGGGAGGCCCGGGCGGCGCGGGGACGCGGCTGTGCGCCGCAGCTGCCGCCGCCCGCCAGCCGGCGCCGCGGCCCCGCTCCGCCGCCGCTGCATCCGGAGCGCCGGTGATCACCACAGCGCCCTGCGCGGTCTCCGGGTTTTGCCTCGAAGATTTGTCTTTTTTAAAAATGCCCCACCCTTCCGGAGTGACAGCTGCGAGCCCCAATCCGCAAAGTGAATCCCACCTCCCCCCTGGCCTGCCCCACACCCCGCGTCGCCACCGCCGTCCCTTTGCGCGCGAGTGGGAGGGGGCTGCGGGCGGGTGGCGAAGGCGCCGCCTGCTCCAGGAGCCAGAGGAGGGCGCTGCCCACGCCTGCAACAGGTGTCAGAGCCCAGGTGCCTCCCACTGTCTCCCAACGTGGGGCTGGGGGGCGGTCCTCGGCCTGGGGGTGTCCTGTGGCTGCACCTGCCCCTAAGGCGCAGCCCCCGGGGGTGGGGGGAGGCGCCTTCCACCCGCGCTGACTGCTTCCCGGTGGCTTCTGCATGGGAAGGCGAATGTCCTCGTGGCCGGAACAGGATTAGGGAACAGCGTTGCCTCGAGCAGATAGAAGACACGGTTCTCCGCGTATAGCTTCCTGAATCTCGAATTAAGACGGCCTGGAAATTAGCAAGGCCCGCGTGGCTCCGTGAAAGCCTCTGATTTAAGATTCGAAGCCCGAGAGCAGGAAAGCATCCCGCCCATTGACGGCTCGCGAACCCACAGCTTCCAAGCCGGAGGTGAGTTTACCTCCGCGAGTGGAAGTGGGGCTTCACCATCAGGCCCGGGTTTCTCCTACACGCCGGTGACTGCAGAAGGACGACAAAGTGGTCGGAGACTTCAGCTGCCAACGCTGGGGGCAGGTGAGAGACCCCAGGGCGGCGCCACGGAGCGCTGCACTCTGGGTTTCCTGACTCCTCCACTCGGTATTTGCTTTACAGAATCTGTGTTTGCTTTTGCCTCTTTCTTGACCTGGCTCCCAAAAAACTTGGAGCCAATGCTGCCAGGACCCCAGGAGGCGGCCTACCCTGCTACTTCTGAAACTGGGCTCAGCACAGCGCACGGTGGAAGGCCAGGACGACCTGCGCCCCGGCCCCGCCCCAGAGCCCAGGGGAGACTCGGCAGCAGGCTCCTGACACGGGAGGCGGAGGCTGCGGGTCTGAGGAGCGCACGCTGGGCCCACGTCACGGCTGCACGTCACTGCCCGCTCACCTGTAGGACAGGCACCGGAGCTCCCTGCTAGCTCACCCTCCTGGCCTCTGAGCGGGCACTGGCACCTTCTCAAACCCACGTGAGCGTGGAGCGGGCTCTCTCTCCAAGAGCTCTCAGATGAACTGAGAATGGCCCCTGCTCTGCCTTAACAATCACCAAATATTTTTCTAAGTCAGACTGGCTTTTCCCCCTGACGTGCGATCCTCAGATGCCTCTTCTGTTACCGCCAAGGATCCCTCTGTGTCCTCATGATAAGAGGTGACTGACAGGTCCGCGGACGCCGAACGCGTGGAGCTCGTCCCTCAGATGCACAGGGGCTGCACAGGGGTCTCTGCCGTGGGCGCCGCCAGTCCGGATGCCTAATCAGTGGCTAAAATGAAATGGAAAACAGCTTGTGGGCCGGCGCTGTGGCGCAGCAGGCTGATCCTCCACCTGCAGCCCCGACGTCCCATACGGGCACTGGCTCAGGTCCCGGCTGTTCCTCTTCCTATCCAGCTCTCTGCTGTGGCCTGGGAAAGCAGTGGAAGATGGCCCACGTCCTTGGGCCCCTGCACCCACGTGGGAGACTTGGAATAAGCTCCTGGCTCCTGGCTTCGGATCGGCACAGCTCCAGCCTGTTGCAGCCATTTGGGGAGTGAACCAGTGCATGGAAGATCTCTCTCTCTCTCTCCCTCTCTCTCTCTCTCTTTATCTCTCTCTCTCTTTCTCTCTAACCCTGCCTCTCAAATAAATAAAATCTTTAAAAAAAAAAAAAGAAAAAACCAGCTCGCTTGCTCCCTCCCTCCCCCCACCCCTACCCCATCCTAGCCAATGCATCTGATCTTCTCTGGGTGGTCAACACAACCAATCGTGGGCGAGGCGAGCGCTGAGGCCCACTGTGTCCTCGGCCATGGCCCAGGGCCGCCTGCCTGGCCCCCCTCAGACCAACTGTGGGAAATCCCATCCCTCTGAGAGAGTGTTGCTGCTGCAGGGCCATAAATCAATATGCAAGGCTAATTTTGCTGGTAATTAAATAGCACTAATTGTTGGCGCCTGTGGCTGGGGCGTTGCTCCAGGCATTGTTGTCTTCCTCGGGAGCTGGCGCCGACAGGAGGAGGCCCGCTCTCCTGCGCTTCCCAGGGGCCCCGAACGTGGAGGGGTCTGTGGGTGCCACAAAGACAGGACCCTTGGGTCTCTGCTCACGTCCTGCACCAGGTTCTGGCCTGACTACCGGCGGCATCCCGTGAACACTTGCAACCCTCTCTGGGTGCGCAGTGTCGCCTCTCTCTGCAGCCGCCAGCACCGGCTGGTTTTCACCTCGTCATTGACCCACTCTCCCTCGACGTCGGTGACATGTCCCCTTCTACATCCCGCCAGGCAGGTGCCCTCAGTCCAGGGCACGCGCCCTCTTCTCCCCACCAGAGCTGCCAGATGAGCCCCTCCTGGGGGGGGGGGGGCAGGAGGGACCCTCGGGAATTCCTACCAATTCCCCAAAACTCGGAGTGGCTAGAAAGCGGGGCAGCCGGATAATGAGCCGTCCCTTTCCAGGGCAGCGGCATTCTGGCTTGGAGTGCACTGAGGCTGTTGGGGACAGCGCACGCCCTTCCCAGGCAGGATGGGGGAGCCGGTCCCTCCAGGGAGAGCCCCTCTGTGGGGGCCTCGCCACGCCTCCGTGGGTGCCCCGTGACTGGTGTTCTGCTGAGATCTGCCATTCGCTCCTTCCCAGCACACAGAAGTCTCTGTTTCTCGGTCCCCTGGCCGTGGACCAAATACAAGCGAGCAGAGCACCGCGAGTCATGCCGACCTCCTGTGGCTCCTCGCTGTGGGCTTGCCCTGCCAGGATCCCGGTGGATCAGGTGTCCCTGACGGCACAGCTGCCTCCGTTGGCTGAGCCCCACCACCTGCGGCTCCTGTGGCAGAGTTCGTTCCTGTGTTGAGGGGCTGAGCCCCGAGCTCTTGGGTCACCAGGCTGCAGCAGCTGCCGGCCATTTGCTGTCCTCCCTCTGCCCCTCCCCTGTGGTTCATCGTAAAGCGATCACCTGTCTGCCACGATCATCGGTGCAGTGCCCTGTTTGCCTCAAGTCCCGGATTCCTGGTTCAACAGTCAGGAGGCCCTAGCGTCTCTGAATTACGCGCTGTGCTTCTTGGGAACAGTTAAACCTGTGCCTTTACCTGCACTCCCTGTGGCCGGGGCAGAGGCCGCCAAATGTTCACCGAAACCCCCCACCCTCCCCGCTGGAGCCACAACGCAGCCAAAGGGACTGTGGTGGGAGGGGTGGACGCGTCTCCCGGGGGTGCCCGTGCAGGCTCCGGCACGGCTGCAAACTCTTCACCTCTTCCAGGGAAAGTCCAAGCGAGAGCTCCAAGACCACCAGCAATGGCAGAGTGGCAGGGAGGGGGCGGGGCTGACTCCCAGGTGTGGGTGCCCACCTGCGAGCCCTGGATTAGGGGAGCAAGAAATACGGCCGTGCCGGGCCGGAGGTGTGAGGCTTGCCAGGACGCACGGTTCAACGCTGTCTACAGTCTCTGCTCAACACTCAACGAGCGCGGCCTGCGCCCACCGCCCCCCTCCCTCCAGGAAAGGGCGCGTGGTCCAGCGCAGGGAGAGATGGCGGCGGCAGCTGAAACCGTGACTTTGTGATGCGCATCTGCCAAGCAGCACCACCCAAGGAGCTCGCAGGCTCTGGGGGCCCTGCCAGGCATCACGAGGGCAGAGGGTACACTTCAAAGTACAGTGGGAGGGGGGCTACAGATACCGAGTGCTGTGAATTCCGGGGGGGGGGGGTCCTCATGGGCTGGGGCACTCCGAGGACAGAGATGTACACAGACCCCTTCCCTGGGCAGTGTCGGAGGTGTGGCCGTCGGCAGGCTGGGCTCTCACGGGGACGGACAGTGGGACACAGGCACACGTAAGCACGGGGCCTGTGGGCAGGAGTCCAGGGCAACCCAGTGGGGTGAGGTTTGCGGGGATGGGGGCCGGATTCGGATGGGGCCAGCACAAAAGCCACAGGGCCTGACCTGCCTGGAAGGCACACAGACCCACACCGGCATGGCAGCACCTTGGTGAGCCAGAGCCAAGCCAGGAAAGGCAAGGCCAGGGGTCTTGGCCAGAGGCAAAGGATGCAAGGCCATTTGGGGGGTGCAGGGGAGCCTGCAAGCAGGTTGGGGCAGCTGCCTCACCCCGATCTCCTGGTGTTCCCATGAGGCCGCAGGCAGGGGCAGGGCAGGAATGCATGGCCAGCGCCATCTCTGGACCCTGCTCCCCACCTCTGACCAGGCCTGCCACGCTGTAGCACTAACGGCCATGCCCCCAAGCCACGGGAAATCTTTGTGACCCTGTCTGGGGCCCCCAGTCCCGAGGGCCCAGCTCTGTCCTAGCTGCAGCCAAACAACAGGAAGCTGGCCTTGCTTGTGGGCACCGGGGGGCTCAGCACCAACTGAGGAGGACATGGGGGATGCCAGCCCCAGACCACGCCTCCCAGGGACAGACAGCGTCCTGGCCTGAGCCCCCAAACCAAAGGGAAATCCGGCCTTACTGTGGCCCCAACACCAGGCCCATAGGAGGCCCAGCAGTGCAGGAGTTTGGAGCAAACCCAGCAGCCAGACGGTTCGCTTTTCTGTCCACTTGAAATCCAAGCTCCTGGTGGACTCAGGGCTGGGCTCGCGGAAGACAGAGCCTCTGTCGGGGACACAGCCTTTCCCGTGGGTGCGGGGGAAAGTAGCGCCCCCCCATCCCCAGAGCAAGCCTGTATGACAGGGATAGGCGGGGCGGCTGCTAATCCCGCCCTCGAGGGGCTGAGCCGCCAGGAGCCAAAGGCTTAGGCGGCGTCCATTAGCGGCCTTTGCCGACGTCAAAGGGAGGTCGGCGTCCATTTGCGGCCTTTGCCAACATCAAAGGGAGGTCGGAGGCCAGCCCATGGCGCCGCCCCCAGTGACCTCTGACACCGGGCCCAGCTGCGGTGTCTGCCCGAGGAGCTGTCAGCGGGTCCTTTGGGAACAAAGTGAAATAATCGTTTGGGGACACGTCGGGCTCAACTGGCTCTGTGTGTTCTCCTGACAAAGCCCCTGTGGGCGCCCCAAGTCAAGGACACGGGCACTCCCACAGCCTCGTGAGCGGCCGCTGCTGAAGACAGCTCCACACACACAGAGCACCTCATGAAGACCGTCCCCACCCCAGAAGTCCCACACGGGCTCCACCCAGCATGATGCCCTGCGCCCCGTGACGGCTCCACCACCCCTGCACGCGTCACCCAGCAGATGTCAGTGTCCAGGGCTGACCAATGACATCACCGGCAGAGGCGAGGTGGAGGGCGGCCTGAAAGCTCGGAGTTGCTCCACAAGAGGAAACCGGGGCAGCGTTAGATGCTGCTTTTCTTCTTTTCAGGAAGGAGCGCCTGGACCTGGACAGCACCACCCAGCCCTTTCTGCACAGCTGGGGAGAACAGGTGCATGGCACCGGGCCGGCGCGCTCTCCCCATCAGTGGGCCTACAGTGCCCCCTAGTGCCGTGCAGATGGCAGTGCAGGACACCTGCTTCCCCATCCAAGAACAAAGTGCTGCAGTGTTTTGTGATGTTTTCATGAGTCGAATGACATCTGTAAAGCCTGCCTCGTGTTAACAATGAAGACAATGATCGAGCCCCTGTTCTCCAGCTGAGAAAACCCTCAGTGGCCAGGCGAACCCAGTGAGAGCGCTGGTTGTCTGCAGCCTTCACCTTGCACCTGCTGTGCTTCTGAAAATACAAGTTTAGGGGCCGGCGCTGTGGCGTAGCGGGTAAAACCACCGCCTGCAGTGCAGGCATCCCATAAGGGCACCGGTTCAAGTCCCAGCTGCTCCACTTCTGATCCAGCTCTCTGCTGTGGCCTGGGAAAGCAGTAGAAGATGGTCCAAGTCCTTGGGCCCCTGCACCCATGTGGGAGACCTGGAAGAAGCTCCTGGCTTTGGATCAGCACAGCTCCAGCTGTTGCAGCCAAATGGAAAGTGAACCAGCATATGGAAGCCCCCCCCCCCCCCGTGCCTCTGCTTCTCTCTCTGTGTAACTCTTTCAAGTAAATAAAATCTTTTTTTAAAAAATACAAGTTAAAACGGGGTGGGGGGGCCTTTATCCCAGTGCCTGCATTCAATTCCCAGCGCCGGCTCCCGACTCCAGCTCCCTGCTAATGCAGACCCCAAGAAGCAGTAGTGAAGGCCCATGTGACTGGGTTCCTGCCACGCCTGTGGGAGGCCTGAACTGAGTCTCTGCCTACTGTCCCTGGCCCAGTCCCAGCCTCCAGGCCACTGGGGAGTGAACCAGCTAATGGGGGACTTCTCTCTTCCTCTTGTGCTCATTCTCTCTCTCCCCCCCCCAGCCCCCTCCCCTTTGGTATTGTGTGTGTCCTCACTGGAGTTGAAACATACTTGTTTGTTAAAATCTTCGCAGGAACAAATCACTCCCAGAGGGGCCCAGGCACCCAACACTTGGGTCTACAATGTCGACTTCCTGACGGGATCGTTTCCAGAGAGGAAGCTGCTGGCTGCACCCTCCACCTCCTCCATCGCGGCTGTAACATAAAGATGGAGTGACCCCAGCAGCCGGGAGTCTGGACCAAGATCCGGGTGCCCACAGAGGGCTGCCTCCTGGCTCACCGACGGTGCCAGCTCACACGCGAGCGACAGAGGAGAGCTGCTGGCCGCTTCTACGAGGGTGCCGATGCCAGCCACGAGGGGGCTGAGGCAGTGGGGGAAGGACCGGGGACATGGCACGGGTCTGTAGCACCTGCTGCCAGGACCACGGGGGTCTCTCCAGGCAGGAGCCTGACATGTGGTGAGCCCATGTGTCCTGTGCTGCAAGGGTCAGACACAGCGGTGGTGAGCAGGATGGAGCCCGGCCGGGGCAGTGGACGGTGGCCCTGACCAGCTGCAGGACAGAACCTAGGGCTGGGGCAGCGGGGCCATCCCGGGAGGCTCCTGGCTGTCACGAGAAGACAGCCAGCAGGAGGAACCTCCCAGGCAGGCCACCCTGCCGTGAGGACAAACCAGCCCGGCCCCCGTGCCTTCTGCCAAGCACGGCCCCTCGGGGCCACCATCTGCAGTCCAGCCTGGCCACGGCTGCTCCTCCACTCGGATCTGGGCTGGCAGGCTTTCCCCTGGTCTTTCCCTTTCAGGCCGGCATCACCAGCCACTTAGGAAATAATTGCTGGAAAACCATTATGAGCAAATGGTGCTCGAAACGTGCTCATCACACATCTCAAAATATTTTCCAAAGTGAGCCTGAAAAGGGGTTTGGCTCAATGCTCTCAGCTGGCAAAACTAGAGCCAGCCACACACCCCCCTGTGCCCACCTTGAGTGGGTGCTTATTGATAAGGGGAGGGTCCCCAAATCCCCTACGGTGCTGCTGCAGCTGGGACCACAAGACCAAGAAAGAAGGGAAGTCACTCATGTCTGGAGGTCATCACTGGCCAGACCAATCACAATGCTGTCCCAGGACCCTCGCACCTGCAGGGGGGGAAATGCCATCCGTCTGGAGATCGGGATACAGGGTGGGAAACTTAGATGTTCCTGGCTATACTCCCCACCACACGACCTGGGGACTGACGACAGAGGAGAGAAGCGTGTTCCAGGGCGGGGGGCTGGCTGCCATTCGAGTGCCTGGTTCACACCAGCCTTCGTTCCAACCGCATGAGCCCCAGCTCCCAAGGGCTCACCTTCCACCTCTCCTCTACTGAACCTCGGACGCGGGCTTCTGTTTCCACTCCGGTAGAGGACGGACGAGGCTCCCAGTCTACCCTGGGAAGGGCTGCAGTCCTACAGAGGATACCCAGCCAAGCCTCTGAGAGCTGCAGCCCCCGCCCAGCCACCACCCCCTCCTCGTGTCTCCCTGCTGCGTCACCCCTGCCACGGGGCACACACGGGTCCCTCTGCTTGGAATCCTCCCATCTGAGCCTGTGCGCTCAGACCTCTCCTCACTGAGCCCCCGGCAAGTGTCACTGATTACAGTCGCCTGGCCCGGGTATGTGTAAGCAGCACCCCCGGCTCTTGCCGTCCTCTTACCCTGCAGTATCAACAGCTAAATGCATTTATTAACTCATTCATTCAGTGATTTCATTTGGAAGGAAGAATGACAGAGTAACCTCCCATCCGGCATCCACTCCCAGATGCCTACGTCCGGGCCAGGCGTCTCTGTGGGTTTGAGTTACCAGTTGTGTGACCTTGGCTAGTTTTCGTAACCTGCCTGAGACGTTTCCTGGTCGTAAAAGAATGCAGACCACGGGGCCGGGGCTGTGACTGACGTTGCCTCCTACAGCGCCGGCATCCCCCAGGGACGCTGGTTCGTGTCCCAGCTGCTCCACCTGCCATCCCTGCTAAGGCCTGCGAAACGCTGCGGCCCTCCTCCTGCAGCTGCCTGTTTGACCATCCTCGTCATGTACGGGGTTCCTGCAGGGTCAGGGCCAGGCGCAGACTTGCTTAGCGTGGCGTTAAATTGTCTCCATGGGGATCCAACTTCTGAGCCAAAGTCTTGTTGGTGTTAGGCTCGCATTAGAGCGTAAAGACATCAGTCAGCACGGAGTCAGAGGTACAATCCCCGCGGATCAGCTTCTCCCACGCAGGAGCGGAAAAGCAGACCCTGGCTCCTGTCCCATTAGCGTCTCTCTCTTCTGCATAGAAAGTGCCACAGCTTGGCGAGAACAGATACCGACCGTCGCCGCAGATTCTCCCAGGTGCGGTTGTTTGTTGACTTCGTTTCCACGTACGTCGCTGGAAAAATGCTGACTGCCACGCACACCCTTCCGTCGTGCCACATTTCGGCTTTGTGCTCAGGTCGCCGCACCTCTGAGCGCAGGTGAGTGTCAGACATGCCATTTTAAACGGTGTTGCTGGGGCAGAAGACGCGGCAGCCCTGGGGCTCAGCGATGGCACGCCCTCCTGAGAAGCACACGCAGGCTGTTCCTGCAATGAGCCCAACAGGGAGGCGCAGCCTTCTCCTCCCCCCAGACAGTAACGGGGCCGAGTTTGGGGCCGCAGCCAGGACATCGCTTGGGGAGCCCACGTCCCACGCCAAGTGCCTGGGTTCAGGTCCCGGCTTCTCTTCCAGCTCCAGCTGCCTGCTAATGCAGACCCTGGGAGGCAACAGGTCATGGGGCCTGGGTCCCTGCCACCACCTGGATTGAGTTCCAGGCTCGGGATGTTAGCCTGGCCCAGCGGTTAGACATTTGGGGAGTGGGGGGTGTGAACCAGCAGGTAGAAGATCTGTCTCTCTCCAGCTATCTCTCTGCCTTTCAAATAAGGTGAAAATAAATATTTTTCTAAAAGGTAAGTTTTTCAAAGGCCTCCCCCGGAGCCCCGCCCCGCCAAGCACCAGTGCTCGCGGCATTCTGCCTTCAGCCTGGTCAGGGAAGCCAAGACCACAGAAGCAGCTGCTAGTGGGTGCTGAAGAACCCAGCACCAACCCCTACAGTCGGCCTCCTCCAAGGAGGCCGGCCCCGCCACCAAAGGAAGGCCCGTCATGAACTCGCCGAGGCGACGGAGCTTCCCCAAGTCACCCACGACACCGCCCCAGCCTGTGTGTCCCCCTAGTGCAGAGGGGGTCCTGTCCCCAAGTGTGAGTACGCGCCTCAGCGGGAACCTGCAGGAAGTGGCGAAGGTGACACTGGGTGACCTCTGAGCTTAGATCAGAGTCGGTTCCAGCTTTGAGATGCCGTGGACTGAGTACTTGCACGGGGTCTGGCTGCCCAGACTGGACGGCACAGCCCCATGGAAGGGCCCGTGTTGGAGATCCACCAGCCCACCCCAGTCTCAAACCTGAGTGTGGCAGCCTTCCGACGAACTCAGCCCAGCCACCTGGTCAACCGCCGCCCTGGTCCTCCAGGGCGGAACGCCCACCCCCAGAGCATGCATTCCTGACCCACAAAGTTCGCAAGGTTGCCTGGTGCTGGAAGACAGACCAGCCTGCTTCCCTCACCCCAAGGAGGACCGCGGGCCCAGGACCCGGACAATCCCTGTGACCAGGCCTCGGGAGTCCAGTGGACCTGGGTTCATGTTCCATGGATAGGAAGGGCAGTTTTTTTTGTTTGTTTGTTTTGGTTTGGTTTGTTGTTGTTGTTGTTGTTGTTGTTTTGCCAGGCAGAGTTAGACAGTGAGAGAGAGATAGAGAGAAAGGTCTTCCTTCCGTTGGTTCACTCCCCTAACGGCCCCCACGGCTGGCGCTGTGCCAATCCGAAGCCAGGAGCCAGGTGCTTCCTCTGGGTCTTTCATGCGGGTGCAGGGCCCAAGCACTTGGGCCATCCTCCACTGCTGGCCTGAAAGGGGAGCAACCGGGACTAGTACCCGGTGCCCCAACCAGGACTAGAACCCGAGGTGCCAGCGCCGCAGGCGGAGGATTAGCCTAGTGAGCCGCGGCGCCGGCCAAGGAAGGGCAGTTTCACCATGGTTCTCAAAACAACGACTTCTGGACATCGGTAACAACAAAATGCCAGTGCGTGAAAAAGCATGGGTGGGCCAAGAGCAGCCAGCACGTCCCAGAACTAAAACACCGAGAAATTCCAGGGAAAGTTGTTCATGGCACCAGTAAGGAAGCCAAGACACGAATCCTGAGGAGCAAAGAGTGTGGGGCACCCCGAGCAAAGCCAGCACCCGCCACAGCAGACACCAGGCCCAGCTCTCCCGCTACTGCACACTAAGCTGCGCGGTCCCAGGCGGTCTCCCCGGGGAAGGAAGCAGGCTGGTGAGCACTGGCCCCGGGCTCCAGTACGTGGGACGACACACCGGAAACACGTGCTAGTTCCTCCCAGACTCTAACTCTCCAAAGTCAAAGGTCAAGCCCCCCAAAGTCATGCAAGCTGCTGCAGGAAGGGCAGAGGCATCCCCAGCTCAGATCTCTGCACTAGAGGGATTCGCGCGGGGCAGGGTGGCCGGGTGGGCCTCGGGCTCGTCCCCCGGTGCTGACAGGGACCACGGACCACCTGTGTCTGCTGCTCACAGGGGACCACGGACCACCTGTGTCTGCTGACAGGGACCACGGACCACCTGTGTCTGCTGCTGACAGGTACCATGGACCACCTGTGTCTGCTGACAGGGGACCACAGACCACCTGTGTCTGCTGCTGACAGGGACCACGGACCACCTGTGTCTGCTGCTGACAGGGGACCACAGACCACCTGTGTCTGCTGACAGGGACCACAGACCACCTGTGTCTGCTAACAGGGGATCACAGACCACCTGTGTCTGCTGCTGACAGGGACCACGAACCACCTGTGTCTGCTGACAGGGACCACGGACCACCTGTGTCTGCTGACAGGGGACCACAGACCACCTGTGTCTGCTGCTGACAGGTACCATGGACCACCTGTGTCTGCTGACAGGGGACCACAGACCACCTGTGTCTGCTGCTGACGGGACCACGGACCACCTGTGTCTGCTGACAGGGGACCACAGACCACCTGTGTCTGCTGACAGGGACCACAGACCACCTGTGTCTGCTAACAGGGGACCACAGACCACCTGTGTCTGCTGACAGGGACCACGGACCACCTGTGTCTGCTGACAGGGACCACGGACCACCTGTGTCTGCTGCTGACGGGCGACCACGGACCACCTGTGTCTGCTGACAGGTGACCACGGACCACCTGTGTCTGCTGACAGGGACCACGGACCACCTGTGTCTGCTGCTGACAGGGACCACAGACCACCTGTGTCTGCTGCCAACTGGCGACCACAGACCACCTCTGTCTGCTGACAGAGGACCACAGACCATGGACCACCTGCGTTTCTTTGCTTTGGTTTCATTTTCTCCTACTTCCTTTCTCCACCTCTCTGGACTCCGTTTTGCTGCACAGTGTGAGGTAAGGATGCAGTTCTCTCCCACGGGAACAACCGGTGGCCCCAGTGCCAAAGATCAGCCCGGCTCCCTCTCACCTGTGAATGTCACCCTCTGAGGACTTCGCGGCAGACTGACCAGACCCTCGGCACTGTGAGCTGGGGGCACGAGTCCCACTGGGCGCTCAGCCCGGCTTCGTCACAGGCCATGCCGATGCGTTTCTTCTAAGGGCATGGCTAGGCAGTTCAGCATCTGCAGTCAGCTCAAAGGCAACCCTTCGGCCTTTCTGCCTTCCCCCTCCCCCAGCTGTGCAGGGCACTCGTGGAACCGGGCTGCTTCCGCCCAAAGAACTCAGCCCTGCCTCTCTCCAGCCAGGGCACAAACAGCGGAGTGTCTTCGCGTCCTGTGGAGCTTTCCTCCAAGCCATCTCGTGTGCAAAGGTAGAAGCCAAGCCTTTTCGTCTGGCTCCCCATTAAACCCACTACAGAACACCATGTTCAGCCCGAGGCCCCCCACACGGGACCAACAGTGTCGTCAGCACCGTGGGACCCGGCTGCACTGCGGTGAGGCTGTGTTGATCGGACACGCAGTGCTCAGTGGCGCAGTAACACAGCTCCGCGGTCACTCACAAGGCGCATGGCGCCCAGGTGCCAGTTGTCTTATTTTATGCACTCAGGTGTCCAAGTCCTTGTCCCCTGGCGATGGAATGGAGGCCATGTTTGCTTCAGAGGAAGGCGGCCTCTCACTCTCAGGGCTCCTACTCCACGTGGGAAAGGCCTCATGGAGAAGGCAGTTTGGGAGAGCAGTGGCATTTGCAGCTGGCCCACGAGGAGCCCAGCACCTGACCAGGGCCGAGCCTGGGCTCTGGGACTTCGTCTCCAGCATCTGTGAGGTCAGCAGCCCGAGTCCCGGGGCAGGTGGAAACCGCAGGTAGGAGCCACGATGCCGGGAGCTCTGATGCTGGTGTTTCAACTGCCTGCTGCCCGGGCCACTCCAGTTACAGTAAGAGCAAACCTCTGAGGGGTCACATATCCCCGGGGAACTTGGGGCACCCACGGTCCACTCCTGCCACAGGAGTTAGAGGAGGACGGAGCTGCTGGGGACAGGAGGCGCAGCAGGTGCGTCACGTTCCCCTGCCCCTTCACTGCCCACGGCGTGAGCTGCACACGCTGCCCCCATGTTACAGGTGGCTCCAGTTCACGTGGCGCATGCTGTGAGGAGCTGCAACCGGGGGGTCCCTCAAGTGCAGCTTCCGGCTCTGTGCTTCTGCAGGGTCACTTGTTGCTAGAGACCTGGTGTCTGGTGCAGTGAGCAGAGCCAGCCCGACAACGACACACACTACAGCACGCGTGAGCACTGCAAACACGCGGTGCACAGAGCCAGCCCCAGAGGCACGACACACACTACAGCACGCGTGAGCACTGCAAACACGCGGTGCGCAGAGCCAGCCCCAGAGACACAAAACATACTACAGCACGCGTGAGCACTGCAAACATTACAAACACGCGGTGCACAGAGCCAGCCCCAGAGGCACGACACACACTACAGCACGCGTGAGCACTGCAAACACGTGGTGCGCAGAGCCAGCCCCAGAAGGCCGCGTCCTCCGTGACTCCACCCCCGCCACGTTCCCTGTGGGAAACGCCCAGAAGACAAAGTTGAGGAAGGGAGAGCGGGGTGACTGTTGACAGGCATGGGGTTCCTCCAAGGGTGGGGTGGTAAGAATGTTCCAGAATTATGTCGTCATGACCATCACACAGCCCTCCTGAGATACTGAAAAGCCCTGAACTGTACACTCTAAAATACTGAATTCCATTTTGTGTAAATTTATGTCAAATACAAAGAAGCAAACAGGCAGCAGGAAGGGAAGACAAAGGCCACCCTCCGGTTGGCTGAGCCCCCACCCCAGCCCGGGGCTCTGGTGGCTCCGCCCACAGGCTCCAAGTGCAGGGGCTTCAGTCTGTGCCCGGGCCTGAGGGCTGTCCTGGTCCCGGTACCCACCCACGGGGGGCAGGCTGTCCTGGTCCTGGTACCCACCCACCGGGCCCGCGGGCTGTCCTGGTCCCGGTACCCACCCACGGGGGGTGGGCTGTCCTGGTCCCGGTACCCACCCACGGGGGGCAGGCTGTCCTAGTCCTGGTACCCACCCACGGGGGGCGGGCTGTCCTGGTCCCGGTACCCACCCACGGGGGGCAGGCTGTCCTGGTCCTGGTACCCACCCACCGGGCCCGCGGGCTGTCCTGGTCCCGGTACCCACCCACGGGGGGCAGGCTGTCCTGGTCCTGGTACCCACCCACCAGGCCCGTGGGCTGTCCTGGTCCCAGTACCCACCCACCGGGGGTGGGCTGTCCTGGTCCCGGTACCCACCCACCGGCACCAGCTGAAGCTAGGATGCGGTATTTGCTTGTTGACTGTTGGCTGACTGACTCCGTGACCGAGATGCACGCATGCCCAGACCCTCCAAGGACAGGGAAACCCTTGAGGCCAAGACGGACGACAAGACGGCAGACTGACGGGCGGGTGTGCGTCCCTGGCAGGCGGGGAGGACAGAAAGGAGTGGGCTCTCTGGGCTCTCTGGGCCAGCCCTGGACAAACCAGGACGCACAGGGGAAAGGGAAACCGGGCGGGCTCTGAGCCGGGAGAGGACGGTCCTGGGAGGGAGGCCCAGCGAGGTGGCCGAAGACTCCGCCTCCTGTCGGGGAAGTACCCGGCTCCCTCTGGACTGGAGCCCCTGGGGCTACAGCTTTGTGGAGCCGGGCACCGAGCAGGGAAGGGGCCGCTCCTAACGTCTCGCCCCGGGCGAGGGCTGAGACCCGGGTCTTACCTCTGAACACACCCTGCAAGGCCGCGGGTGACGGGGGCAGAACACCAGGGACAGTGAAAGTTTACTCGGGTCTGGGATGTCACCAGAGGTCCTGGGGAGCCCCAGCAGGAGGCGGGTGACTCCCCACCCTCACCCCAGCGCCCTATGTGGCACCCGACAAACATAGTCCTGGATGCCAGAACCTCCTGAAACAGTGGCTCAAACGCTGAGAGCGGGAGACACGATCAGGCAGCAGGAAGGGTAGCATCTCGGGCACATTCGCCCGCGGTCAACAAGGGAGCACGGGTGTGCCGACACATTCTCCCACCCCAGCGGCTCGGCCTCACCGTTCCTTCCTAGCAGTCTGGGGGCCGACCTCGCCTGGGTCCCAGGACGGGCAGGTGGTGCAGGGACAGCCAGGCAGACTTCCTCTGTGGTGACTGGTTGGAAGAGGGGCACATGACCAAATCGGAGCCAATCAGCCTCGCCCTGGCGCCTGTGCAGCAGCCGTCAGGAGAGGAAGCGGCTGCCAGGGCTGCCCGGGCTGCCGGGAGGCGAGGAGCAGGTGTGAGCTGCGTAGTTGGCAGTCGCCGTCTGGATTCAGAAGGAGGAAGACAGAGACGCAGGTGTTGGTGCACCCGGACCCCTCTGTGCCTGCAGCTCCCACTTCCCGTAAAGCTTGTGGTTCTGTGAGCCACATCCCCTCTTTGCTTAAATCAGCTCGAATTGAGTTTCTGTCATTTGCAACCAAGCATCTTTTTTTAAAAAATTTTTATTTAGTAGATATAAATTTCCAAAGTACAGTTTATGGGTTATAATGACTTTTTCCCTCCCATAACTTCCCTCCCACCCGCAACCCTCCCATCTCCCGCTCCCTCTCCCCTTCCATTCGCATCAAGATTCATTTTCAATTCTCTTTATATACAGAAGATCAATGTAGTATATATTAAGTAAAGATTTCAACAGTTTGCACCCACACAGAACATAAAGTGTTAGTTATAGCATTAATTCACATTGGACAACACATGAAGGACAGATCCCACGTGAGGAGTAAGAGCACAGTGACTCCTGTTGCACAACCAAGAATCTTAACACATAAACCGCCAAGCGTCCCGCAGGCTCCGTGGCGGGACCGCAGGTGACGGCGCCTCCTCCCTCAGGGTGGCTCTGCAACGTCGCTGCCACTGACTTGCAGCATATTCGCCAGACTCGGGTGAGGTTACCAACGGCTGAAATCACAGAATTTGGAATGGCCAGGACCACTGGTCTTGGGCCTCCCTGACACACAATCGCACTGTGAGAATGGAGTCCGGTTGTACTTGAATTCACACCGCACGGTGTCTTACACGTCACTGATGCCCGTTGAGCCGTAACCAGCAATCTTAGGAAGGTGGTTAAAGTCCGGGCCCTGGCCTCACGTCCGTTCGGTCCAGAAAACTCTGCCAGAATGCCACACAGCCACCTCTCATTGTCTGAAAAATCATCACCGAGAAACTATTACCACAAATGAAAAGGAATCTGGAAAAACTAATTAAGCCACATAGCAATGAGATATTTGTTGTATTTAATTTCGGGCCAGCTAATTGACTCCTGGCATTCCTAATGAACGAGGAGAAAATGACACAGAGCCTCAACATAATCACCCCCCCCCCGCCATGAAACAATCCCATGAATAATTCACTCTCAACACTGCTTTAAAGGAACAAAAATGAGAAACAAAGGTCTGCTTCCCAAATGACACCAGACACGCGCAGAAAGCTCCCAAGACATCAAATTAAATAAGCACCATTAATAAATAATCTGAATCGCAGTGCCTAATGCGTTGAATAAACAGGATTTACATCCCAAAAGCTTAGGGACCCTCAGCTGGGTTAGAAAAGAAAGAGATTCGGATTCCATGGGGCATGGTTTCCATTTTAATAATGTATGACCATAAATACCATATTTCCTTTTCCAATTTCATTATTACCTAACAACAAAACATCTGGGCGCTCACCGGGATCGCACAGCAGTGTTACTTTAAGTGTGTCCATTCTGTGTGTGCTCCTGGCTTTGAAACGGAGCCGAAGCCAAGCCTTCCGTGTGGGGGTCCTCTCCCTCCCAGCTCCCCTCAGCCCTGCGCCCCCCATGCTGCCCTACACCCATTCCTGACCTCTCCCTTGCTCCGGGTCAGGGAGACTCAACTCCACTGCCTGACTGCCAGCGAGCCAGGCCCACGGAGGGCTCGGGGACGGGGGTAGGGCAGGAGGCAGGAGGCGGGCGCTGCAAGGCTCCCCTGGCAAAGGGGCACTGGCAACCGTGCCCCAGCCTCGCAGTCCCCTCCGTACGTGGTGACAGCGCAGCTCCTGTGAGTGCCCTCGGCATCCTGCGTCTACATCTTTGCTGTCCCAGGGGCTCACCGGGGCCTCCAGGAGGGGCCTGTTTCCTGGCCAGACCCAGACAGGTGCACTTACCCACCCTTCCCTCCTGCAGGCCCTCCCCCTCCCCCGCGGGAGCCTGGTCCAGTGCTTCCTCCGGCCCCTGCCTGCTGGGACTGCCTCTCCTTGGGGACTGGACATCACCCCTTTGCCCACCCTGCATCCACCTGCCACGTGGGGGCCGCGCTGTGTCGACTGCAGAAAGGACACTTCTGTGGTCCGCCCACCCTGGGCTGTCCTGGACAGTGACCTTCAGGACAATCTGCTGGTCCCACTGAGAACAGTTTCAACAGCCACCTTCTCCATGCCACCACCGTGCCACGCCACCCTCCACCGCGTGACCCCGTGCTGCTCGGCCCCTCCCCCCTTACACCCCACATTCTAGAGCGTGTGAACAGAAGGCCTCATTTCCAGCTTGACCGTCTGGGGCCACCTGGTATCTCTGGGCCTAGGCCCCTCACTTCCACAATCGGCGGTTCCCACGAGGTACAGGAAGAGGGCAGTGAGCGAGGGGCCAGGGACGCGCCTTAGTGGTGGAGTTATCTGAGTGGTATTGTGATAATTAGCGTGAGCGATGCCACAAAGGGAAGAAGAGGACGTGTTTTCTTCTGAAGCCGCCGTCTTCTCCCTGTCTTGCAAAGAATCAAAGCTGATTACTGGGACTTCCTAATGAGGGTGGAAATCTGAGCGCTGTGTACCCTGCCTCTCTCCAGGTAAGCAAAGGACAGCCCTCAGCCATCAATGTCCACAGCTAATGCTCTCTGTGAATCTGGGGCAGGGCTGTAAAGGGTCAGTGGTGGAAGCTCTCGGATTGATCGGCACACAGACAGAGGGGGTCACCCCCACTCCTGTGCATCCACGTGTTCCTCAAACAAACATCAAACGTGAACTTTGGCCACTGAATGCTTCACTCGGAAATGAAACAGACAGCCCCGCCCATCCCAGCACACGGAAGAAGGTGAGGTACCAAACAGGGTGCCGGGAGGCTCTGATCCGGCCGCAGACGTGGCTTAGCCTAAGACCACACGCTGCATTGCAGACCTGACCTCCCTCCTCGTCTGAGCCGCACAAGGCTGCAGCCCCACTTCCGGACAGAGCCACTCCTCCCCACGGCGCAGCCTCTGCCCCAGGTCTGCTCAAAGCCAGCTCCCAGGAGAGCATTCTCACGCCTCCTGCACAGCCCCCATGCTGACTGAAGGCCCCGGTTGGAGCAGGTGTCGCCGGCATGCTGGGCTCTGCAAGCACGTGGTCATCGACCTTGGACCGCATGAGCCGACACGACCCCAGGGTAGACACACAGAGGAGATCTAGAGCTGCAGCTGAAACCGGGTGGTCTAGAGCCCCTCACCCTTCCACACCACGCAGGGGAGCTCCTCACCAGGTGCCATGAGGCTCCCAGCCTCTAGGAAACCAACGCCACCAGTTACGCCGGAGCCCTCATCCATGCCAAGCCCCGCACCCCGGCTCCACAGGCTGTCGCTGCCACTGAGCGTCCGTCTGGGAGGAGACCTGCTTCCCACTCCACAGCTCTGGGCTTGGTGCAGCACCGCAGCCAAGAAAACCCAAGAACTTGCCAAGCACAGCAGCAGAAAGCGTCCCTGTTTCCTGCTGACCTAATTAATTCACAGTTTTCTGGACGATTAATCTCACAGATGGGGTCAAAGGTCTATCAGTTGTAGGAGACAAAAATCTCTGAAAACCAAAACACAGAGATAACCTGGGATTTCATAGGTGCACACTTGGCTCCAAGCCCACGAAACTGCGCACATTAAATACACTTTGGCATTTAACTGTGTCAGTCACATCTATTACAAAGCCCAAGGGTCCTACTTAAGACACCCTCTGGTTTGTTGACGGGAGCCATCACACGCTCCCGGAGGACTCGGCACGGCGGGGACCTCACAGTTGGCTGGGCTGTCACAGACAGGAACTATGGAGCGGCTGACACAGCCGAAGGGGGGCTGCAGCTACAAGGTCGAGGGGTCACCAGACTGGTGTCTCCCGAGGCCTCAGGGGGGCTGGCAGGTGGCGTCTCCTCCCCTCGTCTCCCAGCGACGCTTGGTGTCGCCTGTCCTGAGGACGTCAGCCACGCTGGGACGGGACCCTAATGGCCTCAGTTTTCGTTTCATCTCCCTTTCCAGGGCCTGTCCCCAGACACAGTCACCGCTGGGTGCCTCTGACAACACATTCAGGGCGCAGCTCAGCCAACAGCAGGGGTCCCGTGCCCCAGCTGGTCCAGCTAACAGCAGAGCCGGGATGGCAGCAGGCCCCACTCCGGAGCCCCCCAGGACCCTGCCCCACGACCTGCAGCAGCCGGAGTGGCCTCTGCTCCTGGGCACCGCGCTGCCGGCACCGCGCCGCTGACGTCTCCTGCCTGTCTCTGCTGGACACAGCTCAGCTTCCCGTGGCGAAGCCTTGGGACATCCTCCACAAAGGCCACCAGCGGCCCTCGAGTGCCTGCTGGGAGCCTGACACTGAGGTGTAAGAGCTGGGCCCACAGCCACAGCAGAGCCAGCGCCTCTGAGGTCTCCCAGCTCGGTGACGGAGGCAGCAACGCAGCCCCAGGTCCTGGTCCGGAGCAGCGTGGGGGCGATGAGGGGAAGCCCCCACCCTGGGGTCCACGGAGACTTCCTGGACGAGGAAGCAAGGTGTGAGTCAGCCCAGGGACTGCGGAGAGCAGGAAGGAGATGAGATGTCACTAGTAGCCAAAGTCCTGCAGTGGCACCGTTGTCTCTGCCTTTAGTGGGTGAAGGGGCTGGAGCCACGCACACGGCCAGACACCAGGGGCCTGGGAGCCAGAGCTGTGGGCTGCTGCAGGACACAGGCTGCCGCGCTGTCCCCTCTGGGCAGCACTGCCCTCCGCGGGGGAGCCTCTCTGCCTCGGGCATGACCTTGGTGGACGCATGACCCTGCTGAGCCAGCAGAGGGTGCCCTCCAGGACTGGGGTCTCCAGGAAAGAGACGGGAGCAGCGGGAGCGGATCCCTGCAGACGCGGCCGATTCCGGGACTCCGGGGCCTCGCCTGCCTTGGCTGTCCCGAGCGGCTCTCTGGAGCCGTATTTACACACGGTAAAATCCACCCCGGAGTGCACGGGGACACGGGGACGTCAAGCTTGTGCCACCGTCGCACAGCGCAGTCTCACGCCACGTCCCCCAGCCTGAACTCCCTCGTGGGCCCCTGAGCCCCCTCCAGATGTGCCTCTGCACACCTTTCCAGGCTATTCTCTAGAAACGGCATCCATGACGTGTAGACGCTCACACCTCTCTCCCTTAGCCTGGCGCTTTTGGGGTTCACTGGCGCTGCGGCCTGCCTCTGTAGTTCACTCTTTCTCACCAGCAAACAAGGACAAGACGTCCAGGAACCTGAACAGGAAGGGGGGACGAAGCCAGGGTGCGACGAAAGGAGTCCACAGGAAGGCAAACCGGCCCAGGGCCGGGGCGGGGGCGGGGCAGGTGCACAGAGCCAGACGGGACAGGGCCAGCCGAGGCTGAGCTAATGCCCAGAATCAAAGCAGCAGGAGGAGGGCTGGCTGGAGGCTGACCAGTGAGGACACCGCCGTGCGCATGCGCCCAACGCCTCCACACCCCGCTGCGCCAGCCCACACCGAGCACTCGGTGGGTTCCACAGGAGATCCAGGTGGGCGGGAAGGGGCCCGCAGGCAGCAGGGCAGCGGACACAGACCAGTGAGGACCTGCTCTGGCTCCTAGTCCTGGGGGGCAGCAGACCACAGGGGCCTTCACAGCACGACAGGAGGAGACCCGCAGCCTGGTGTGCTCTTTCAGCCTAACCCCAGGCATCGGCTGGGCTTGGACTGGCGGCCTCCCACCCCGGCTCAGGAGGCTCCGTGCTGGGGCCACCCCCAGACCTCTTTCCCACGGAAGCACCTCCTCCACCTTGACCTGCTGTCTCTCCACGCCTCCCCTCCCCCCTCTCCATTCTCTGGACTCAGAAATAGTCCGGAGCCTTTCGCCGGGCCCTCGACTGACCCGCGGGCCCCCACAGCTGCAGGCCTATGGGGAAGTGGAGTTGGGAGGAGCGTCCACCCTCCTTCCGTGGCCCCGCCCTGCACTGTCACCGAGCTTTCCCTTAGGGGCGGAGCACCGTGCCAGCTGACCTTGCACCTGCAAGTCTTACACGACCCCACGCTGGGAATGGCTCTCTCTCAGGCCTGCTAGTGGGCTGCCGCCTCCTGTGAGAGCTTCAGGTCCAGGCGACAGCACACAGGGAGCCTGAGGGACGTGTCTCAGGTGGTCATCTAACAGGCAGTCACCTATGGAGGTTCTAACAGCAGAAAATGGTTCAGTGCCTCCCCAGGAAGGAGTGAACTCCAGCACCCTGGTCCCGCCCCGTGGTGGTCAAGATTCAATTCCAGGGACGGGGCATGGGTCGTCCCCCAGCAGATTTAGACAAAGCAGGCTGTCCAGCTGAATGGCCCGCTGGACTGTATCCAATAGGAGGCTGACTCTTCCCCGACAGGAAGACCTGGCTGACAGAAAGCGATGTCAGACAACCAAGAACGAACGGCCCCACCACATGAGACCTGAAAGAAGACACGTGCAGGGTCTTGGAGGACGTCCCTTAGTGCCTGGGGTCCTCGCCCACAGCCCTAACCCTGCCAAGCCTGGAGGCTCATGGGAATCTAGATCTGTAGGTGGCGTGGGGAGATGCAGATGATGGAGATGGAGATGATGGAGATGATGGAGATGGGGGTGGGGATGGGGGTGGGGTCAGGATGGGGATGGAGATGGGGGTGGGGTGGGGGTGGGGATGGGGGTGGGGTCAGGATGGAGATGGAGATGGAGATGGGTCAGTGAGGAGAGCATGTTAGGGTCCCTGGAGACCTCCCCTCTACCTTCCTGACTGCCCCAGACCCCACCTCTGTCTCACTTGGTCTCTTCACTGGCACTAATCCATGCCCTCATGCCAAGGGCCACAGCCACCCTCCTTCCTGCCCTCACACGACATCACTGCCCCTAAGTCACATCAGGTGGGGAAGGGTCCTGTCTGCTGGGGGAGAAGGTCCCAAGCCTTCCTCCTGGACCGTGGCTCCTGTTCTCATCAGTGCCTAGACCCCCCACTTCCTCCTGGCCCGGGTTCCTGTTCTCATCAGTGCAAACCCCCCCCCCCACCTGGCCCGGGGTTCCTGTTCTCATCAGTGCAAAGTCCCCCCGCCCCGCGCGGGCTCCTGTTCTCATTGGTGCCAAGTCCCCTGCCCCTTCTGCCAGCACCCAGGGCACCTGTGCTCCCACGTTTCCCAAGCTTCTCCCTTCAGCTGCCCCACCCTGGCAGCTGCATGGCTCCAGCACTGGGTGCTGCACGTGGACCTGAGTCCAGGTTCTGACGTGTATTAGCAAGTTGTCAGAGGTCTCTAGGCCTAGACTTCCTCGCGTACGGAGCAGGGTTGACAACAGCACCCTCCTTGGCGACCGCCCGGGGGCTGAGTGGAGCACGCTCAGGACGCCCAGGTGGCTCACCCAGCACTCGCACCGCAACCTACAGTGAGACATCCCTGCTCTGTGTGACTTCCTCCCCTCAAGGGAGCCCCAGAGGCCCGTGGTGCTCGGTCTGCTCAGAAGACCTTGACGGTGAGCAGGGAAGGACCTGGGTGAGCCGTCTGTGGGAAGGATCCTGCAGACACACAGACGCCAAACCACCAGCAAGATCCCTGGATCTTCTCCTGGGAGGGCAGTGGAGGACGGCCCAAGTGCTTGGGCCCTGCACCCTCATGGGAGACCAGGTGGAAGCACCCGGCTCCTGGCTTCGGATCGGCGCAGCACGCCGGCGTGGGGAGTGAACCAATGGAAGGAAGACCTTTCTCTCTGTCTCTCTCTCTGTCTAACTCAATCTGTCAAATAAAAAAAATAAAAAAAAACTGACTCCAGACCCTAAGACATTCCTGAATGGGAGACCCTCGCATTGTCCAGTTGGTGAGACTTACGTTGGAACCTCAGAACTGTCTGGACACCAAACAGCAGCGCCCACGCAGATTTCTGAACTGCACACTGCAGCCTGCGACGGGGAGAGTTAATTCATCGTCATGAAAACAAACACCCATTTTACACTTGCATGGCGGCAAGGATGCTCCTATTTGCATAATGATGGTGATTTGCATATGATGAAAATTCGCCTGAGTGAGTCTTGAGCTCAAAATACATTCAAGTATGATACCATTGGCACAATTTTCTCAAGGATCCCAATTTAATACTATTTATCTAATGAAAGGGAAAAAATTAAATATTGGCTGTAACATCCCATTATGCTTGGGATCTGGCTTTAGATTACACTTGAGTGAAGCAAGTGAGTGAGGGAGAGAGCGAACGAGTGGTGTTTTCTCTACATTTCCTGTTAGAAAGCAGGCGTGTCCCTCACTTTGATAGTGTCTCGGACGTCTGGGGCCAGACCCGGGGCTGCCAGCAGCAGGCACTTGTCCGTGAGCACCGTGCTTCGACCGAGGTGAGTCCCGAGCCAAGAGCAGAGACGAGGCTTTGAAGAGAACGTACTGGAGAAAAGGAAGAAAGGGAGAGACCTTCTCCAGGCGCCTCCCTCGCAGAGCTGCGGCTCAGGCAGAACCAGAAGCGAGCTGCAGCTCCGGGCCTCGCGTCTGCAGAGAGCAGAGCCGGGAAGGAGCGCCCTCGGGCTCAGCGGACGCCCAGCTCGGCGCCTGCCCGGCCCTGATGCGCCCTGAGCTCACCACGGGGTCCTCTGCTTCCTTCTGCCTGTGACGGGGGTGGGCAGAGCCTCCATTTCATCTTCATTGGCCGGAACCCGTGCCGGTGCAATCAAAGCCAAAATAGCGCTTGATCCACGCCCACGCTGCACTCGTGAGGATGCTGGCCGCTCGGATCTGCACCCCCACCTTCCCCACGGCGGCGCGGGCTGACGGAGGGCTCTCGCCTGATGCAGCTGGGGCTGGGCCCTGGGCTGGGCAGCAGCGTGAAGCCTGCTTGCTCGTGGCGTTTCCTTCCACACCGGGGCCTTCCACACTCCCGACGGCAACTCACACAAGAATGTATTTGACGTCACCAACCAAACCCACGGGGGTACACCGCATGGGTACACACGCAAACACACCGGCAGCTCCCCCACTGGAACACGCCTTCAGCAAACAGCGCTGACCTTGCCACATTCACCACACACAGTCTCCCGGCGTCTCTGTCCTAGCCCAGCCCCACCCCATACTGAACAATGCTGTGTGACACCTGCCAGGCTGTCACGTCCCGTGATGTCGCTGATTTTTAAGTGACGCCCACATCCCAGGGACTTGAGCTGAACAGTCACTAACAGCTACAAAGCACTGGTTGAGACTCAAGGAGAGAAACATCGAAGACTGCGCTCCCGCAGCCGGCAGAGGGACGAACCCATCCCAGTGCGAGTCTGTGTCCGCTTTGCACCTCACTCCCTCGGCTGCACCTGGGAGCGAGGCTGTTCCCTCAGACCTGTTCTCTGTGAGCAGAGGCGCTAATTTTTGTGCATAAACTGAGGCTTAGGCTTAGAGAACTGAGGTGACGGCTCAATGAAGGTTGCAGGCAAATAATTAAATCAGGAGCTTCCGAAACCAGAACTGTGGTGCACACAGGAGCGCTCTCCTGTGGGGTTGGGACTGATCCTGATCCAAGCTTTGATCTGAAAGGCGCATTTGCACTAACAAATGCGAACAGTCCCAGAGAAGCGCAGTTTAACCACCTGCATGCAAAACACACACCCAGGTCCAGCCACCGGAAACTGCCGGAGGCGTCCCGTGTGTGACACCGCGTCTCTCTCCAGCACTCACGGCTGGAACCAGGAGACCATGGCGCTCTCGCCCTCTGAACCCAGGGCAGACTTCAGAGCCCCTCTCGACACAGCCCCTGGAGAGCCCCCACCTCGCAACCTTAGACGTCCCTTTGACCCTCAAGTCTACACAAAGGCCTATGTGACAGCTTCCAACCGAACGTCGTGATCTGGGACAAACTCGGTAAGTGAGCATCTCACTGTGCACCCGGGAGACCCCGGTGTGGGCCAATCAGGGCCAACGTCTGGGACGTCGTTGCTCTAGGAGGAAGCAAAATGGAACAGCCTCTGTACAGATCTGAATGGAAACTTCCTCAAACGCTCAGCTTCACGGACTCTTTGAGGCGCCTTGGAGCGCTCACGGTCAGGAGCTGGCCTGAAGTCCAAGGCCACTGGTGATGCTGTGTCCTCCAAACCCAGCCACAGGCAGTCTCGCTTCCCAGTGGGTGATTTATTTATTTGTCCACTTTGCTCAGTCAGGTCAACAAATATTTACCAAGCACCTACTACGTGATTAGTTAGGGAGCTTAGCTAATTAATATGACCAGCGAATGCCCACCTTTCTAACTTGAAGATTCTGTAGAGTAACTTTTATATAAAAGTATTTGGAGAATGTGATTTTATAAAGAGCTGCAGAGTTTAAAAAACAAAAGACACCACACAGACGCAGGTGAGCTGTGCCTGCACGGTGCCTGCGGACATCTGCAGAGAGGGGGGCCTCGTTTCTCCTGAGACGTCCACTCGCAGGCGGGACTGACGCCTGCTTTGGTGGTCAGCCCAGTCACCAGTGATCTGTGCCAATTTCTGCCATCACAGCTGATGACAAGATGAGATTGTGAAAAGATGGTATTGAGTGAGGGAGCGAGCCATGGCGGCGAAAGCCGAAGGCGAGGAAAAGGAAAGGCACACGCCGGGGCGGGGCGGGGGGGTGGGTAAGGACTGATGAGGGGGGCGAGCGGGCCCACGCAGACGGAGCCCGGGGGCCGAGGGTGCGCCTGGTGGAGCCTCGGCCGGAGACGGAAGCCGCAGGCGGAGGGCACAGGCTGCAACCGCGCAGCGTCACTGTGGATGACCCAAGACGCAGTGGCGGGGTCTCGAACAGACGCACGTGACACGCTGTAGACAGGCCACTACGTCTACCTCGTGGACAAGGAGGGAGTGTGGAGACAACAAGAGCGGTGGTGTCGCCTGGGCCAAGGAGGACCGGAAGCAGCGCACCGTGGTTACAAAGCGTGTCGGTAAGGTGGACCCACGATGGGCACTTGAACCCGGCATCTTGAAACTGGCCTCCTGGTCTTCCTCCGTGGTTGTCCGGTGAGCTGGTAACTCCACCGCGGGTCGCAGCACGCTGGAACCTGGGGGCTGTCTTTTCTGGTAATGAACCCTGGAGCTGTCACACGCTCAGCGAGACTCACGTGTCCTCCCCAAGTGAACAGAGCAGCACCCGCGCCTCACACCCTCACGGCCCGAGACACGGGTGCGGTTAGACTGGACTGATGCTGTTGAAAGAGCGTCTGACACATGGAGAGAAAGGCACCGGGCGGCCTGTGATCTCAGGCCACGGGCACGGTAACCCCGCCTGAGACCCTCCCACGCCAACACCGTTCAAGCTGATGTGCCTGACTCGACTTGTCCAGCCCCATGGAGAGATGGCGCTGCCTTTGCCAGGTAAGGACAAGGAACCAGGGAGACAGAGCCTGCAGGACCTCCCGGGGCTCCTAGGAGGCAGTGCCGGGGAGGGGGCCTCCCAGCTCCGGGGCGGTGTGATTCCGCCTCTCACGTGGCACTGACCGACTGCACGCAGGCAGGTGTGTGAGGTCAGTCCTGGGAGGCGGCGGGGCGAGGCCAGCGCGTGGGTGTGAAGACGAGTTACAGACCCCGGCGCCGCACCTGCAGCACCAGCCCAGCTCCTGGCAGCGCCGGTGGACTCTTCCTCCCCGCACGGCAGCGCCCCCATCCCAAGCTTCCCTGGAGATGGCTCTTGGTGGCGGAGGGCAGCGCCCGTCCTGTCTCTTCGCCTCCCAGGCTCCTGGCTTCCCTTCCGCGAGTGGGAAAGGGTGTTCCGGTCCTAAGGAGATTCTTTCTGCCCCGGTGGCCTACCATTAACTCAGCAGCCAGAGCGCCTGTCACCAGTAAAGTCCCATCAGATTCTTCTCTGCGGGGCTCCCAAGCCAACCGACGAGGCCCCAGGGCCGCCAGATGTCCACAGTCCAGGGTTCCAGCATCGGCAGGATGAGTTCCATGCTTATTAGCAGGAAACAGAGCAATCAGCCAAAAGCCAGGACACCATCTGGAGGGACACGGACGTCTCTATATTCAGGCCAGATGGCCGCCCAGTCAACCGCTCTGAGCAGCGCGTGTCTGGGACGTGCCTGCCACTGGCCGGCTCCACGTGGCCTCGTTCCATTATTTACCAACCAAGACAGAAATTGTGCTTGAGCCGGGTGTCCCCTGTGGGTTCACAGAGAATCTGCAGATCGGCCCACGGAGGTGGCACAGAGAGCCACGGACATCCCTGGAAGACGCCCCCTGTGCATCCGGCCCAGGCCCCGTGTTGGGCCGTGAGTCCTGCGGCAGGCTTTGCTTCCATGGAGGAGGGGCTGCGTGTGCCAGATGTGGCCGCCTGCTGGGGTCCTGTGCATGACTGTGTCTGAATCCCCACTATTTATTTATCATTCAATTAAAGAGACCAGAACTGATGCATCAGCCATGAGCTTGCCCACTGGAGAACTGTTTTTGGTGGACGTCTGGGTCTTCCCTGACCAACAGCCACCACTATATTTCTGGCCAAACTGGGCGTCCACTTCCTGCTGGCCGCCTCCCCGGGTCACTGCCAGGCTGGGTGAGTGACCTTCCTCACCCCTGCTCAGACGTGGTTGTTCGTCAGGGCCGGCCCGTCAAAGCCTCGTTCTCTCCAGGCCACAGTGGGGTTCCCTGCGTAGCTCAGCCCAGCAGAGGCAGGGAGAGGCACTGAGATGTGCTGGGCTCTTGGAAGTGAGGCAGGTCGAACTACAGCTTGGCACATGGGCACCCCTGTCCGAGTGCCGGCTGGAGTCCCAGCTGTGTTTCCTGCTGTGTTTCCTGGGGGGCACAGGTGAGGCTCCTGCCTCCCGGGGGACCTGGATGGAGCTCCAGGTTTGTGGTGTCGCCCCCAGCCCTGGCTGCTGCAGGCGTCTGGGGAGGGAACCAGTGGATGGAAGGTCTCTCTCTCTCTTTCTCTCTCTGATAAACACTTGTTTTTAGAATGTATTTGTTTATTTGAGAGGTAGAGTTACAGACAGTGAGAGGCAGAGACAGAGAGAAAGGTTTTCGTTCCGCTGGTTCACTCCCCAGTTGGCCACAATGGCCAGAGCTGTGCCGATCCAAAGCCAGGAGCCAGGAGCTTCTTCTGGGTCTCTCACGTGGGTGCAGGGGCCCAAGCACTTGGACCATCTTCCACTGCTTTCCCAGGCCACAGCAGAGAGCTGGATTGAAAGAGGAGCAGCTGGGACTAGAACCTGCGCCCATATGGGATGCTGGCACTGCAGGTGGAGGATTAACCTACGGCGCGGGCCCCGATGAACATTTATTTTAAAAAGTAAGTTAGGCAGGTCCTCCTCTTTGACAAGAAGGGAGAGCGGGTCCGTTACTTGTCCCCAGATGAGGTACCAGGGCTCTGTCGTGCCAGTCAGTACCACTGCTTCATTAATAGACGCACATTCCAGATCAAATGTCCACACATTGTCTTTTTTTTTTTTTTTTTTACTTTTCCTGTCATAGGATCACCCATGGCTTCCATTTTCCCCTGAGTTTTTGTGTATTTTCCAGGTCCTTTAGAAAGGACGTATTTTCAAACAGAGGAACCATGTCTTCCCTTCAAGCAGGTTGCGAGGGTCTGCGATGACCTGGAGGGTCCTTCACTGTGAACGGCTGCCGCAGACATGGTAACAGGGTACGAGTTACGTGCGCCCACCCCAGGCAGCCTTGGGGCCGATGACACACCTCTGGGCACTGCTGGCTGCTAGGAACACAATTCTGCTCCCACTGGCTCAACGAAAGGGGCTTAAGTCAAAGCGTAAGCGGCCACAGAACCCAGCCCGAGAGGCAGCAGCGCAGCTGAGACGGCGTCAGGGCGACTCCGTGGCCTCGGCCGCAGGGGCCTGGATGCAGCTCCGGTGCCACGTGAATGGGACGCGGTCAGCAACCGGAGGCGCAGCCTCTGCCGGTCCCCACACGGCCACGCGCCCTGCCGCTCGCAGTCTACCATTGCCCTCTTCCTGCTGGAGCCTAACGACCCGGTAACGGCAGAACCAGGTGACTCCAGCTGCTGCGAGCTGAGCTCCCAGGGAGAGGCCCTCATCCTCTGCTCCCCGGAGCCCGGCGCCTGCTGGGTCTGAAATCCTCTGTGTGCCTGAGGTCGGGGAAGCCGTGCCTTTTGGCTGTCAGTGACTTCCATTCGAAAGCGGCACGGGTGGGCAGGAAATTCGAGAGAAGACAGAGACGTGGTGTCCAGTCCACGTCCTGCCAGAAGAAAATCCCCAAAGTTATCCGAGCAGACTCATCCCTGCTGTTGCCAGCACCAATTCCTGCTGCTTTACTCTAGTCCTGGCACCACCTGACTCTCTGAGGGAAAAACAAATCATAAACTTTATAAATATTTTAATAAGGACCAGAGTTCAGCAAGAGTCATGATGCTTAGAGACAAGTGACGTAAGACATTCACAAGCCCAAGAAGATTTCATCAAGAAAGTGTTAAACCCTGGCCAGCTAAAAATTCTATTAAAATAGACTCACAAAATGGCATTAAGATATCTACTAAAATAAGTGCAGGCATCTATATAACGGCCACCACGAACTGATGACCTTTTCAGACCAATACAGAACCATCAATAAGCCAGTGACGCGGCTCACTAAGCTAATCCTCCGCCTTGTGGTGCCGGCACACCGGGTTCTAGTCCCGGTCAGGTTGCCGGATTCTGTCCCGGTTGCTCCTCTTCCAGGCCAGCTCTCTGCTGTGGCCAGGGAGTGCAGTGGAGGATGGCCCAGGTGCTTGGGCCCTGCACCCCATGGGAGACCAGGAGAAGCACCTGGCTCCTGCCATCGGATCAGTGCGGTGCGCCAGCCACGGCGGCCATTGGAGGGTGAACCAACAGCAAAGGAAGACCTTTCTCTCTGTCTCTCTCTCTCACTGTACACTCTGCCTGTCCAAAAAAAATAATAATAATAATAATAATAAAAAAGAACCATCAATAAGTATTGAGCACCGGGTACTTCACAGGGGTTTGTATCATCTTTTATTTTATCTGAGAAGCAGAGGGAGGGAGGGCTCTGATTTGCTCCCCAAATGCTTGCAACAGCCAGGGCTGGGCCAGGAGCTGGGAATACAATCCAGGTCTCCCACCTGAGTGGCAGGGACCCCATGACGCGAGCGACCCCTGCAGGCTCCGGGTGCTCATCAGCAGGGAGCTGCAGCAGGAGTCGCTGGCAGCTGAGCCGCGACGCTGGAAGCCTGCTCTTTGCGTCTCAGGAGCCCAGCGACGTGGGCTCGCGTCCCACAGCCAGGTTGTCCCCTGGCTAAGCCGATTCTTATCGAAGCTGAGAGCTGTTTCGTAAGACGGTAACAAGTCCAGCAAGATTTCATCAAGAAAGCTTTAAACCCGGACAGCGGATCCTTGTCGGAAGCAGTACCCTAAGTCCTCAGTGTCGCCCACTGCAATTGGAAGAAGTCAAGGCAGGGGCCCTTCTGGAACATTCTGTCACCTGAACAGACTGCGGACGCGGAGTTCTTTCACGTCGTGCTTTAGTTTGATACATAAGCCAATGTCTACTTCATGAATAGAAACAATAGCGGTGTTGGAAGAGACACAGCGACCTCGAATGTGCTGGAGTCGGCAGCTGACTTCTCTTACGCGGTTTCTTGCCAAAAACGCTGAGCTCATCAGACACCAGGCTCGGCTTTGCCTCACCTCATACAGGCCCTCAAGGCACAGAAGCCACGGTGATGCGCAGAGACTGTGAAGGGAGGGGCGCTCGCACCCTGCGCGTCCACACTGCTCATGTTTTTTTTTTTTTTCTTTTGACAGGCAGAGTGGACAGTGAGAGAGAGAGAGACAGAGAGAAAGGTCTTCCTTTTGCCGTTGGTTCACCCTCCAATGGTTGCTGCGCTGATCCGAAGGCAGGAGCCAGGTGCTTCTCCTGGTCTCCCATGCAGGTGCAGGGCCCAAGGACTTGGGCCATCCTCCACTGCACTCCCGGGCCACAGCAGAGAGCTGGCCTGGAAGAGGGGCAACCGGGACAGAATCCAGAGCCCCAACCGGGACTAGAACCCGGTGTGCCGGCGCTGCAAGGTGGAGGATTAGCCTAGTGAGCTGCAGCACCGGCCACTGCTCATGGTTTATATTAGCGTCACTGCTCTTGGGCTAGTCCAAACACTTCCTGCAAAATTGGGGATTTATCGTCCATAGGATCCAAAGAAGGGGGGACAATGACAGCAGGAATGGCACGCATGCCGGGAAGACTGGACGTGGGATCCGAGGCCAGCTGTGGCTTCCCTGCCAGCCCTCGTCCTGTGCCAGCAGCCTGTCTCCCCATGGACCGCGGTGGTCTCCAGCTCCCAACTTTAGGAGAAGGCTTCCACGGCCAGCGCAGATGCAGGTCTCTTTCCCAATCCCAGTTAGGAACACCCTGGGGAAGTGATCCGAGGACTTCCTGGCCCCACGTGGGAGTCTGGAGAGACAGGCACACGGGAACACGAGCACCTCTGAGCGAATCCGGTGGCTGGGCGGGTCCCAGAAGGAACCTGCTGTTCCCAGAGTAGGGCAGGTGCTCGCGGGCAGACGGAGGGGGAGCCCCCCAGGCTGCTCTTCCCTTCAGTGTCTCCACCTCGTGACTCTTCCACTATCCTGCTGTCACGGGAACGCCGAGTGAAACACAATCCAGGAGAAGCACCGAACACCTGCCTGGATGCTACGTGTCCAGGAGACCCTCGGCCACCTTTCACACTGTGGAACTAGGGCGCTCATCTCACACGGAAAATCACAGTGAGGGCATCACACCTGAACGCTGACATCACCATTTCTCCCTCCACACGCACACACATGCACATGCGCACACATGCACGCACACTTAGATTTCATTTGTGGGTTGAAAGCAGCGGTGTTACTTAATTTTAATCGCACATGGAACCCATGCGTTAGATGCTCCTTGTAAGGCACTGAAATTCATGGGGCAAACCTCCCTCCGACGCAGAACCTCTCTTCTCTTCCCCAGAGGCAAGCGCCGGTGCCTGTTGGTCTCCCCTGGGACTTGTTTCTGCGCATTCGCAGAGGTGCCCTGGAGCAGAGGCCGTGGCCATGCTAAGCGGGTGTCCACCCGCACGGGGCTTTCATGAAAAGCCCCCGACCCTCGGCTCCTTTGCCTATTCAGCAGTGTGTCTGGGAAGGCTTGCACGCCACTGCAGGCCTCATCCTTTAAACTGCATTCCCTGCTAACAGACTCCACATTGCTTCCGGTTCTCCTTGTGAACCTCGGTTGACACAGATAGCCCTTTGTGGGAGGGGAGAATTTCTCCTGCAAAAATTTCTGAGCTGTGGAATTGGTGTGTGCTTTGTTTTCAAAAATGCTGTGACTGGGGCCGGCGCTGTGGCACAGCAGGTTAAAGCCGCAGCCTGCAGCACCGGCGTCCCATATGGACACAGGTTCTAGTCCCAGCGGCTCCAGTTCCAATCCAGCTCTCTGCTGTGGCCTGGGAAAGCAGTGGAAGATGGTCCAAGTCTTTGGGCCCCTGCACCTGCGTGGGAGACCAGAAGGAAGCTCCTGGCTCCTGGTTTCAGATCAGCTCAGCTCCGACCATTGCGGCCATCTGGGGAGTGAACCAGCGGATGGAAGAATTCTCTCTGTCTCTACTTCTCTCTGTGATTCTTTCAAATAAATAAAATAAAAATCTTTTTTAAAAATGCTGTGATTAACACGTAAAACATGTCTGTCTGTGTGAGGTCGAGGGCAATGTTTCAGGCCTACACAGAGCAAGCCGGCTTCAGCCCTGCCATTTCTGTGTCGTGTCTTCAAGTCCGCCACCTACCAGAAAGCTTTGAAGACTCCACTCATGCTCCCACCCACGGCGTGAAACTCCTGTTCCCAGCACACTGCTCAGCTCCCAGCACTCACAGCCCCTCTGCCTTTCTTACCCTTCTCTCACGAGGCGCTGTTCAGATCGCAAGTGAGACCGTGCACAGCGGCTTGTGTGCCACTGGCAGGTGCCCGGCACCGGACAGATACGAAGATAGCGCGAGCGCAGCACGGATTTTCACGAACCAACGCTGACGCTGGAAGTCAAACGACCCTGCCTGCAGCAGCCTCTTGCCATCCCAGTGGCCGTCTGTGAAAGTGACGTCCACTTAGGTTCCCAACGAAGCGTCATCGGGAAGCTGCACACCACGCACGTGGTGGGACGGCAGCTGCCTCCCGTCCACAAAGCACCGAGTTCTTTCTTGAGTGCCTTCAGCTCTGGAGTCTGGGCGGACAGCACCTTGGATCCGGTGCTGGGTGTAGACGGCACTGGACGCAGTTGAAGTCCTGTCCCGTCCTGGGAGCCTGGGAGCCTGGGGTTCCCCGTCTGACTCACACGAGGACGACTCCTGTTACATCGTGGATTTCCTGCACAGGTCAGGAGCTGGGAGCAGAGCAGAGGGAAACGGACGTGGCACCTGCTCGCACACAGTGGCTATCACACAGCAGGGCATGGGGAAAACAGCAGGGAAATCAGAGGACGACAGGGCGGAGAGGAGAGAGGCGGTCCTGCTGGAGGTGCAGCCCGAGGGGAACTCAATGCACACAGCCGGGGTGGCCAGGCAGGCCTGGGTCGTGGTCCTGATGGGGCTCCAATGCCTAGGGGATGAGGAAGGAGGGCACCAGTCAGCACCAAAGAAAGGCGGGGCCTGGGCTCAAGGACATTTGTCTTCCCTCCCAGCTCACAAATCCCTAGCTTCCTATACCAGCATGAGCCCCCCTCCCTGTGTACCTGGAGTCAGGAACAGGGGTGACATCACCACTAAGACTCCTCCCTCTGTACCCGGAAGTCAGGGACAGGGGTGACATCACCAGCTCCCCCCTTCCTCTGTACCCGGGAGTCAGGGACAGGGGTGACATCACCACTAAGACTCCTCCCTGTGTACCCAGGAGTCAGGGACAGGAGTGACATCACCACTAAGACTCCTCCCTGTGTACCCAGGAGTCAGGGACAGGGGTGACATCACCCGCTACCCCCTCCCTGTGTACCCAGGAGTCAGGGACAGGAGTGACATCACCACTAAGACGCCTCCCTGTGTACCCAGGAGTCAGGGACAGGAGTGACATCACCAGCTCCCCCCTCCCTGTGTACCCAGGAGTCAGGGACAGGAGTGACATCACCACTAAGATGCCTCCCTGTGTACCCAGGAGTCAGGGACAGGAGTGACATCACCAGCTCCCCCCTCCCTGTGTACCCAGGAGTCAGGGACAGGAGTGACATCACCACTAAGACACCTCCCTGTGTACCCAGGAGTCAGGGACAGGAGTGACATCACCACTAAGACACCTCCCTGTGTACCCGAGAGTCAGGGACAGGGGTGACATCATTAGCTCCCCCCTTCCTCTGTACCCGGGAGTCAGGGACAGGGGTGACATCATCAGCTCCCCCCACCGTGTACCCGGGAGTCAGAGACAGGAGTGACATCACCAGCTCCCCCCTCCCTGTGTACCCAGGAGTCAGGGACAGGAGTGACATCACCACTAAGACACCTCCCTGTGTACCCAGGAGTCAGGGACAGGGGTGACATCATTAGCTCCCCCCTTCCTCTGTACCCGGGAGTCAGGGACAGGGGTGACATCATCAGCTCCCCCCACCGTGTACCCGGGAGTCAGAGACAGGAGTGACATCACCAGCTCCCCCACCCTGTGTACCCGGGAGTCAGGGACAGGAGTGACATCACCAGCTCCCCCCAACCGTGTACCCGGGAGTCAGGGACAGGGGTGACATCACCAGCTCCCCCCCACCGTGTACCCGGGAGTCAGGGTCAGGAGTGACATCACCAGCTCCCCCTCCCTGTGTACCCGGGAGTAAGAGACAGGAGTGACATCACCCGCTACCCCCTCCCTGTGTACCCAGGAGTCAGGGACAGGAGTGACATCACCACTAAGACGCCTCCCTGTGTACCCAGGAGTCAGGGACAGGAGTGACATCACCAGCTCCCCCTCCCTGTGTACCCAGGAGTCAGGGACAGGAGTGACATCACCACTAAGACACCTCCCTGTGTACCCGGGAGTCAGGGACAGGAGTGACATCACCAGCTCCCCCTCCCTGTGTACCCGGGAGTCAGGGACAGGGGTGACATCACCAGCTCCCCCTCCCTGTGTACCCAGGAGTCAGGGACAGGGGTGACATCACCAGCTCCCCCCTCCCTGTGTACCTGGGAGTCAGGGACAGGGGTGACATCACCAGCTCCCCCCTCCCTGTGTACCCGGGAGTCAGGGACAGGGGTGACATCACCAGCTCCCCCTCCCTGTGTACCTGGGAGTCAGGGACAGGAGTGACATCACCAGCTCCCCCTCCCTGTGTACCCAGGAGTCAGGGACAGGGGTGACATCACCAGCTCCCCCCTCCCTGTGTACCCGGGAGTCAGGGACAGGAGTGACATCACCAGCTCCCCCCTCCCTGTGTACCTGGGAGTCAGGGACAGGAGTGACATCACCAGCTCCCCCACCCTGTGTACCTGGGAGTCAGGGACAGGAGTGACATCACCAGCTCCCCCACCCTGTGTACCTGGGAGTCAGGGACAGGAGTGACATCACCAGCTCCCCCACCCTGTGTACCTGGGAGTCAGGGACAGGGGTGACATCACCAGCTCCCCCGCACCGTGTACCTGGGAGTCAGGGACAGGAGTGACATCACCAGCTCCCCCCCACCTTGTACCCAGGAGTCAGGGTCAGGAGTGACATCACCAGCTCTCAGTGGGCATTGGAGGAAGTCCCTGGCACTGCCAATTTCACCGCCGCTGTGGGTGTCACTGGAAATTCTTGTGCAAAAGAAAGAGCCGTGTCTGTCTGGTCTGTGGGGACCCTGCATCTTGGTCCTTGTGACAGACTTGAAGCCAGGCACTCTGGGTTCGAACTCTGGCTCTGCCACTTGCTAGCCAGGGGCCTTTCATGCCTCGATTTCCCTGTGCCTTGATTTCCCCAGTGTAGAGTTGGGGGATAAATGACTCAGCACGAAGACGCACAATAAGCACTTGGGCAGTAGGTTCAGGAGCTCAGTATGCACGGTGAGCACCCTCTATGCACCAGCACCCTTCTCTGGGGTAGTCACCCCTCTTTATCCAAGGCTCCTTGGCGGGAGGCACCTGGTGGGACAGAAGACAACCGAGGGTGGGCACCCAAGGAAGCTCGCCTCTGAGGTGGGCGCTGAGCCTGGGACCCTCTCCCTGCGCTCGCTCCTCTGCACCTGCGTGCTCGCAGCACCAGCAGCCCCGACACCTCCCTCTCGGGAGCCCTGATGCCCCAGGGCGAAGCCCAGAGCCCACACAGCACCTGCTCCGCCCTCCTGCTCCGAAGCAGACCACGCCGGTCCCCACATCTCTCTGGGCATCAACGTTTGCAGCAAGCCCGAGGTGCTTCCTAGATTTGCTTTCTTCCCCATCTTGTCTGAGGGTTGAACCAGAGCTGACTTCCACTGCAAGGGAGGGAGAGACAGAGGAACAGGTGAGTGTGGTGTTAGAGGGCAACAAGACCACCCCGCCGACATGGGGTGACGCGTCTACACAGAGGGCCGCCTCTAGCAAAGGGGCCACTGACAAGGGGGAGGCAACTTGACTGGGAACCCACAGGAGATGGCAGTGGGGAGCCTGATGCCACCCTACAGGACTGGGGCACTTTGTCAGGGCCACTGGTGCTGGCCCTGCAGGGGAGAGCCAGGCCAAGGTGCAGGACCACCCCCCATCTGCCCGCTGTCCTGTCATAGTCTCACTGACCAAACACAACCAGAAGACAACCGGGCCCTGACTCAGTGGACAGACCTTAGCTCCCCAGGCCTAGGGCAGCAGGAAGGCACGAGGGGAGATGGCGCACGTTCAGCACAAGCCTCAGCTCAGGTCTGTAGGAGGAGCACACGAACCTCCTCTACAGGAATGCTTCACAGCCCACACAATTCACACGTTGAAGGGACACAATCCACAACCCACGTGCAGTCCACAGTCCACGCGCAGTCCACAACCCACATGCAGTCGACAACCCACACACAGTCCACAGTCCACACGCAATCCACAACCCACATGCAGTCCACATCCACACGCAATCCACAACCCACGTGCAGTCCACAGTCCACGCACAGTCCATGATCCACACACAGTCCACAGTCCACATGCAGTCCACAGTCCACACGCAGTCCACAGTCCACATGCAATCCACAACCCACACACAGTCCACAATCCACACGCAGTCCACAGTCCACGCACAGTCCATGATCCACACACAGTCCACAGTCCACATGCAGTCCACAGTCCACATGCAATCCACAACCCACACACAGTCCATGATCCACACACAGTCTACAGTCCACGTGCAGTCCACAACCCATACGCAGTCCACAATCCACACACAGTCCATGATCCACATGCAGTCCACAACCCACACTCAGTCCACAATCCACACACAGTCCACAAAATCCACACTCAGTCCACAATCCACACACAGTCCACAGTCCACACATAGTCCACAAAACCCACACACAGTCCACGGTCCACACACAGTGCACAGTCCACATGCAGTCCACAATCCACACACAGTCCACAGTCCACACACAGTCCACAACCCACACACAGTCCACAGTCCACACGCAGTCCACAGTCCACACACAGTCCACAAAACCCACACACAGTCCACACACAGTCCACAGTCCACACACAGTCCACAATCCACATGCAGTCTACAACCCACACACAGTCCACATCCACACAATCCACAATCCACACACAGTCCACGATCCACACACAGTCCACATACAGTCCATGATCCACAATCCACACTCCATACACAGTCCACAATCCATGCAATCCACAATCCACACCAATCCACAACTCACACGCAGTCCACAATCCACACACAGTACACAATCCACACACAGTTCACGATCCACATACAGTCCATAGTCCACACACAGTCCACAGTCCACACGCAGTCCACAATCCACACACAGTCCCCAATACACACACAGTCCACAATCCACACGCCCAGTGATGGAGCAGGGTAAGAAAAGCAGCAGCCAGGCTCCGTGGCTCACGTGCGGGCAGAGGGCACAGCAGAGGCCTCTCCAGTCAGCAGCTGCTTGAAGATGTGGCTCCCTTGCCCAGTGCCACAGTGATCCAGCTGGGTTTATGCCGACCTCACGGATTTATAATCCAGGTCATTCGTTAAATTCAAACAGTGACAGCAGCTGCCTGCAACGCTGTGGAGGGTGAAGCAGGCTGCTCCTGGGGACACTGGCACCCAAAGGCAGCAAAGGGCACCCAGTACCCGACAGGAGGAGCCTGCTCTCCAGCACCAGGACGGGCGCACTCCTCACGAGGGGACGGGGACAGCCAAGGGCAGCCACAGACCCATGGACACAGAGGAAGTCAGGCTCGGTCTGCTGCCACCTGAATCTCTCAGGACTGCTGATTTTCCAAGATTGGAATCCCAAAGTGGGAATGCTGGCTGCTCTGTGAGAAGCTACCCCGGGGGCTGACACTGTGGCGTAGTGGATAAAGCCACCGCCTGCGGTGCCACCATCCCATATGGGCACCAGTTCAAGCCTCGGCTGCTCCACTTCCGATCCAGCTCTCTGCTGTGGCCTGGGAAAGCAGTAGGAGATGGCCCAGGTCCTTGGGCCCCTGCACCCATGTGGGAGACCTGGAGGAAGTTCCTGGCTCCTGGCTTCGGATCGGTGCAGCTCCAGCTGTTGCAGCCTTCTGGAGAATGAACCAGCGGATGGAAGACCTCTCTCTCTCTCTCTCTCTCTCTCTCTCTCTGCCTCTCCTCTCTCTGTGTGTAACTCTGACTTTAAAATAAATGAATAAATATTTTAAAAAATAAAAGCTACCACGGCCTTAGCGCCTTTAGAACACGTGTACTGCCCCCCGTCTCTGGGAGTCAGGGTCTGGGCAGGGCTCGGCTCGGCTCGCTCCTCTCAGAGGAATCCAGGTGTCTGTGTCCAGCCGTGGGGACACAGCCGCTTCCACAGTCCCACCAGCACTGGCAGAAGCTCCTCCCTCATGCAGGCGCTGGCAGAGGCCCCCTCACCGCCTCGTGCCTAACCTCACCAGGCACCCACGGCCACTTGCTCCGTGAGGACAAGGACAGGGAGCCCCGCCCAACAGCTCTCAGCCTCCTGTCACTCACACCTGCACTGCCTTCCTTGTTTAGGAGCAGGACACAGGGCCGCATCCACTCGGGAGGAGAGGGCACCGTGTGGCCACGGGGACAGAGGGAGGAAGGCAGGAAGCGACCTCGGGCAGAGGACGCCGAGGACAGGACAGGACAATGACACGAACACAGACACACTTGGAAACAAAGACACTGCAAGACAACAGCTCCAAGATGGTGTTTCTGGACGCCTGAGCCTGGGGTGCGGGGGAGGGAAGCCCAGGAGGAAAGCCCCACCCTGGTGGGTTCAGTGTGATGCGGGCCAGCGCCCTGTGGTAGCCAAAACGTCCCTCTGACAGACCGTACAGGGCAGGGCCTCTGTCTCTTCCCCCCAGGAAGCCGTCAGACAGGAGGCTCCCCCACACGCCCACAGGGGCTCCAGCCCTCACATCTGCAGGTTCTCTGACCTCACTGGCAGCTGAGCCCAGGCCAGCAAGGGGACCAGGAGGGACTGTGAGGGAAGGCATCCACTGATTTTCCTGGCCTGGGGGAGGGGAGGGGCTTTCGTTTAGCAACTTGTCTGCCCCAGGGGGCCCGCAGCAGCCAGGCCGGTGGCTGACAATTGCCAGGTGCAATTGTCCACAGAAAGCCCAGGAGGAAGGGGGGGCAGAGGCGGCGGCGGGGAAGGGAGGCATGGAGAGGCTGGGAGACGCTGCAGGGGCCAGCGCCGACCAGCTAGGCTGCGAGTCCTGGTCTGCAATACAGACCAGAAACTGCTCTAAAGGGACTGGCTCTGAGCACAGGGCACCCCGCTGTGGTTGGAATGAATGTGTCTCCAACAGTTCTAGGGTCAGAAACTTGATCCCCAAAGTCCTGCATCCAGGGGCACGGGGAGGCGGGGCCTGTGGGAGGTGCTCAGAGTGAGATGACCTCAGGGGAAGGGGTGATTGATGGCCGCAGGAGGAAAGGAGCTGAGCCGGCAACTGCTCAGCCTCATCGGTGACGGCAGTGCCTGCCCCTGGACACTTCAGCCTCCAGAGCCGTGAGCCCGCTGACCACTGACCACCAGGCCGTGCAAATGACCGGGTCTGGCATCCTGCTACAGCAGCGGCGTGGCCTAAGTCACCCTGCACCCCCAGCATGCCGCTCACTGGAGGGCTCGGACACGTGTCCTGTGACCTCTGTCCCTCCACGGGAGCTCACTTAAGCACTGCCCAAACGGTTTCCACTGCCCCCCGAGAGGAAAACTGGGGCTGTGCCACCCCAAAACGGTACCTAGGGCCTCGTGCTCCCCGTGAATTGATTTCATGGCAGAGTCAGTGTCTCTGTCCTTGGTAAGCCCTTTATTCCTTCAAGGTCAAAGTCTCCACTGACGCTAACAGGGCTGTGAAGTCGTCCGGGCCCCTGCTCGCCTCCCGTTAATGAAGCAGGGGCTTACGGCTCTTGGCAGACAATTCTGAGTACCCAGGGCGAATTAACTTCATCGCAATTGCTTCTTATGGCCCACTTATTTCCATAAAAAGTTGTAATGATTGTCCAGTCAGGCAGCAATAACATTTTCCTTTTAAATTAGATTTACGTAAGTTTAAAACCAGGATTCCATCTAACAGAAAGTCTACATTGTATTGAATTGAAGGCACCGTGGGCTGTGAAAGAAACCTGATCTCAGACCACGGTTCGGGAGGGGCTGTGGTCACACAGCCGCTGCCCTCCCAAGGCTGGAAGCCCCATGCCCAGGATCCTGCCCCAGTGTGGCCCAGGAGGAGGCGCCACACGGAGGCCGAACCACACAGCAGCAGCAGCTGGCTGTCCCCAGAGCCACGGGCGACTGGACGTGCGGGCAGGAGCACGGCTCACGGCAGCATCCAGTGCAGCCACCAGGGCAGCTTGTGTTTCTGTGTGGAGTCCCCAAGTCTGATGTCACCCCATCCCTGACACCTGGGTACACAGGGAGGGGGGACTGGTGATGTCACCCCTGTCCCTGACTTCTGAGTACACAGGGAGGGGGCAGCTGGTGATGTCACCCCTGTCCCTGACTCCTGGGTACAGAGGGAGAGGGTAGCTGGTGATGTCACTCCTGTCGCTGACTCCCGGGTACACAGGGAGGGGAGACTGGTGATGTCACCCCTGTCCCTGACTCCCGGTACACAGGGAGGGGGCAGCTGGTGATGTCACCCCTGTCCCTGACTCCCGGGTACAGAGGGAGAGGGTAGCTGGTGATGTCACCCCTGTCCCTGACTCCCGGGTACACAGGGAGGGGGCAGCTGGTGATGTCACCCCTGTCCCTGACTCTCGGGTACACAGGGAGGGGGCAGCTGGTGATGTCACCCCTGTCCCTGATTCCTGGGTACAGAGGGAGGGGGTAGCGGGTGATGTCACCCTGTCCCTGACTCCCGGGTACACAGGGAGGAGTCTTAGTGGTGATGTCACTCCTGTCCCTGACTCCTGGGTACACAGGGAGGGGGTAGCGGGTGATGTCACTCCTGTCCCTGACTCCTGGGTACACAGGGAGGGGGCAGCTGGTGATGTCACTCCTGTCCCTGACTCCTGGGTACACAGGGAGGGGGCAGCTGGTGATGTCACTCCTGTCCCTGACTCCCGGGTACACAGGGAGGGGGCAGCTGGTGATGTCACCCTGTCCCTGACTCCTGGGTACACAGGGAGGAGTCTTAGTGGTGATGTCACCCCTGTCCCTGACTCCCGGGTACACAGGGAGGAGTCTTAGTGGTGATGTCACCCTGTCCCTGCCCCAGTGTCCCAGCAGGCCTCGGGGAGCACCGTGTCTGTGAGGCACTGGAGTTGGCTCCTCCGCCTTCCCCGACTGCCTCCCCCCAGCTCCTCCCACTGCGCACCAGCCCCCAGTTCCGGGGCCTTTTCCCGTGCACCGATCTCGCGACCTCCGACTCTCCGATCTCTCCCGGATGGTTCAGCCACCAAGAAATGAACGCCCTGCCCGTCGCACCACGCTCCGAGATTTCCTTCCTGTCGGTCTGTGGTTTTCACTTATTTTGACGACACATTGGCTTTTTAATCGCTCATCACTCTCGTTCATACACTTCCCGCGTGTGCCAGGGAAAACGGCCGCAGTGGGACAGGAGTGGGGAAGACACTGCCGATGAGGACAGCGTGGGCCAGCTCCATTCTCACTGCTTCCTACCAAACAGTAGGACAACAGGGCCCCTGATGCTCCACACTGCTCCGTCGGGAGGGGCGTGGGCTGGGACCCACACGGGAGACGGGCTTGAAGGCCACGTCACGGGGAGGCAGGCTTGGAACGAAGCCCACCCGTTCTCACCGCCAGGTCCAGCGTGAGTCTGCAGGAAGCTCCCTAACTGTGGCGGCTGCACTGCGGTTGCCCGGAAGGTTAGGCTGGCTCCGAACGTGAATGTGTCCACTGCGAGAGGACTGATTGCAAATATCGAACGCCTTTGGAGGAGCAATAAATTACTTTTGAAATACAGATCTCGCCAGGAACAGATGAGCTGGATTTACATGGAATTCCAGCAGACTGGGGACATTCTCTCATGTGGGTGCTTTTCTAAAAACTGGGAGAAAAGAGAGCCACGGCGATGAAATGAGATGTCACTGACGTCACGCTCCGCTCTCGAAGATGAACGGCCAGTGTGTGCGGGGCGTCAAACAGGACAAGAGCAGGAACCTCAGACTCGGAAACAAAGAATGGGGACCTCCTCATGTACGGGGTGACTGAGCAGGGGGCCGGCACTGTGGCGCAGCAGGTTAATCCTCCGCCTGCGGCGCCGGCACCCATATGGGCGCAGGTTCTGGTCCTGGCTGCTCCTCTTCCAGTCCAGCTCTCTGGTATGGCCTGGGAGAGCAGTGGAAGATGGCCCAGGTGCTTGGGCCCTGCACCCGCGTGGGAGACCTGGAAGAAGCTCCTGGCTCCTGGCTTCGGATCAGCACAGCTCTGGCCGTTGTGGCCGTTTGGGGAGTGAAGCAGCAGATGGAAGACCTCTCTCTGTCTCTCCCTCTCACTGCCTGTAACTATTTCTCAAATAAATAATTAAAATCTTTAAAAAGAAAAAAAAAGTAGCTGAGCACTGCCCCCTGCCTGGGGAAGGCAGCCGTGTGCAAGTCTTCACAAGCCTCTGTGGACCCACACGAGGCCCAAAATAGCCGGCAGATGGCAAACCTCGCCTCTACAAAACGGCCGCTCAGAGGTTGCCATTTCATTTTGTTTCTGAACAAGTAGAGAGAAGACGCAGAGAGATGCTCTCTGAGAAAGGGGCCCACAGTTTGTCCATCCAGCTCCATGACTCCGGGCAGAAGTCACCGTGGAGTGTGTCATTCCTCGACTTTGTTTGGGGCCTTTTTGGACAGCAAAAGTGAAGCTCAGATTCCATTCTAGAAAAAGCACTGGAGAAAGAGATGGCAAACTGCCATGTGGGAAATTGATTTTTTCCATCCGAGCAGTATCGATCCGGCGTCTACCGTGCACAAGCGCTGAGTGCACTTCTGAACACTCGAGGAAAGTGGCAGAGCAGAAAATGGACGAAAGTCAGCGTGGAACTTGTCTCCTGATGTGGACTGAAAAGTGCTTCAGTGTGCGGTGACGGTGACAGGGTCACACACACACAACCGCAGAGCTGCCACAGTGTGTGTGGTCACAGTGACGGGGTCACACACACACAACCGCAGAGCTGCCACAGTGTGTGGTGACGGTGACGGAGTCACACACACAACTGCAGAGCTGCCACAGTTTGCGGTGACGGTGATGGGGTCACACACACACAACTGCAGAGCTGCCACGGTGTGTGTGGTCATAGTGACGGGGGTCACACACACACAACCACAGAGCTGTCACGGTGTGTGGTGATGGTGACGGGGTCACACACACACAACTGCAGAGCTGTCATGGTGTGCGGTGACAGTGACAGGGTCACACACACACAACTGCAGAGCTGCCACGGTGTGTGTGGTCATGGTGACGGGGGTCACACACACACAACCACAGAGCTGCCACAGTGTGTGGTGATGGTGACGGGGTCACACACACACAACTGCAGAGCTGCCATGGTGTGCGGTGACAGTGACAGGGTCACACACACACAACAGCAGAACTGCCACAGTGTGTGTGGTCACGGTGACGGGGTCACACACACACAACTGCAGAGCTGCCACGGTGTGCAGTGACGGTGACAGGGGTCACACACACACAACTGCAGAGCTGCCACAGTGTGTGTGGTCACGGTGACGGGGTCACACACACACAACCGCAGAGCTGCCGCAGTGTGCGGTGACGGTGACGGCGTCACACACACACAACTGCAGAGCTGCCACAGTGTGCGGTGACGGTGACGGGGTCACACACACACAACTACAGAGCTGCCACAGTGTGCGGTGACGGTGACGGGGTCACACACACACAACTGAAGAGCTGCCACAGTGTGTGTGGTCACAGTGACGGGGTCACACACACACAACCGCAGAGCTGCCACAGTGTGTGGTGACGGTGACGGAGTCACACACACAACTGCAGAGCTGCCACAGTGTGCAGTGACGGTGACGGGGTCACACACACAGCACACTGAGAGCTGCCACAGTGTGTGTGGTCACAGTGACGGGGGTCACACACACACAACTGCAGAGCTGCCACAGTGTGCGGTGACGGTGACGGGGTCACACACACACAACCGCAGAGCTGCCACAGTGTGCGGTGACGGTGACGGGGGCCACACACACAACAATCGCAGAGCTGCCACAGTGTGTGGTCATGATGACGGGGTCACACACACACAACCGCAGAGCTGCCACAGTGTGCGGTGACGGTGGCGGGGTCACACACACACAACTGCAGAGCTGCCACAGTGTGCGGTGACGGTGGCGGGGTCACACACACACAACCGCAGAGCTGCCACAGTGTGCGGTGACGGTGACGGGGTCACACACACACACCTGCAGAGCTGCCACAGTGTGCGGTGACGGTGACGGGGTCACACACACACAACCGCAGAGCTGCCACAGTGTGCGGTGACGGTGACGGGATCACACACACACAACTGCACAGCTGCCACAGTGTGCGGTGACGGTGACGGGGTCACACACACACAACTGCAGAGCTGCCACAGTGTGCGGTGATGGTGACGGGGTCACACACACAGCACACTGAGAGCTGCCACAGTGTGTGTGGTCACAGTGGCGGGGGCCACACACACACAACCGCAGAGCTGCCACAGTGTGTGGTGACGGTGACGGGGTCACACACACACAACCGCAGAGCTGCCACAGTGTGCGGTGACGGTGACGGGGTCACACACACAGCACACTGAGAGCTGCCACAGTGTGTGTGGTCACAGTGGCGGGGGCCACACACACACAACCGCAGAGCTGCCACAGTGTGCGGTGACGGTGACGGGGTCACACACACACAACCGCAGAGCTGCCACAGTGTGCGGTGACGGTGACGGGGGCCACACACACACAACAATCACAGAGCTGCCACAGTGTGTGGTCATGGTGACGGGGTCACACACACACAACCGCAGAGCTGCCACAGTGTGCGGTGACGGTGACGGGGTCACACACACACAACTGCAGAGCTGCCACAGTGTGCGGTGACGGTGGCGGGGTCACACACACACAACCGCAGAGCTGCCACAGTGTGCGGTGACGGTGACGGGGTCACACACACACACCTGCAGAGCTGCCACAGTGTGCGGTGACGGTGACGGGGTCACACACACACAACCGCAGAGCTGCCACAGTGTGCGGTGACGGTGACGGGGTCACACACACACAACCGCAGAGCTGCCACAGTGTGCGGTGACGGTGACGGGGTCACACACACAGCACACTGAGAGCTGCCACAGTGTGTGTGGTCACAGTGGCGGGGGCCACACACACACAACCGCAGAGCTGCCACAGTGTGTGGTGACGGTGACGGGGTCACACACACACAACCGCAGAGCTGCCACAGTGTGTGGTGACGGTGACGGGGTCACACACACAGCACACTGAGAGCTGCCACAGTGTGTGTGGTCACAGTGGCGGGGGCCACACACACACAACCGCAGAGCTGCCACAGTGTGTGGTGACGGTGACGGGGTCACACACACACAACCGCAGAGCTGCCACAGTGTGCGGTGACGGTGACGGGGTCACACACACACAACCGCAGAGCTGCCACAGTGTGCGGTGACGGTGACGGGGTCACACACACACAACCGCAGAGCTGCCACAGTGTGCGGTGACGGTGACGGGGTCACACACACACAACCGCAGAGCTGCCACAGTGTGCGGTGACGGTGACGGGGTCACACACACAGCACACTGAGAGCTGCCACAGTGTGTGTGGTCACAGTGGCGGGGGCCACACACACACAACCGCAGAGCTGCCACAGTGTGTGGTGACGGTGACGGGGTCACACACACACAACCGCAGAGCTGCCACAGTGTGTGGTGACGGTGACGGGGTCACACACACACAACTGCAGAGCTGCCACAGTGTGCGGTGACGGTGACGGGGTCACACACACACAACTGCAGAGCTGCCACAGTGTGTGTGGTCACGGTGACGGGGTCACACACACACAACCGCAGAGCTGCCACAGTGTGTGGTCACGGTGACGGGGTCACACACACACAACCGCAGAGCTGCCACGGTGTGTGTGGTCACGGTGACGGGGGCCACATAGCAAATGTATTGGAGAAGGGGACAGGGAACACGGGATGAGGATGGAGAGCTGCCCTCAGACCAGCTGGTCAGGGAGGGGCCTGATGTCCAAGGAGAACCTTGCGCTGGGGCAGAGGACCCCACACAGACGCCTGCAAGACCGTGATTCCAGAAGTCAGCGGTCTCCCAGACTCAGCTTCTGTCGGGAAACCATCCTGCAGGTGCAGGTGCACTGTCCGAGACAGCAGCGCCGCCCCCCCCGCCCCCCCCCCCCAGCACCTGTCCACCACTGTGCCAGCACCATCGTCCTCACGTGGCAAAAGGCCCGGGAGGCAAAGTTGCCGCAGGTGCAGTTTTGTCACACTGTGTGTTACGCTTTGGTCAGACAGGAAGCTGAGGCTGGTCTACTGCTACTTCTGCAGCTTGGGTGATCTGGGATTAAACTTCTACGAGTGACATGGACATCTTTCCACGTGTTGACAGCCCTACCTTCTTCCTGCGAAACTATGGTCTTTCACTTCTTACCTGGCGAGTTTTTCCTTCCGTGGAGCACTAAGCCTTTGACTATGATGCACATTGAAGAAAAGAACAGAAGAACCAATGAGCAAGAAGGAACAGTGATGAGACGGCGCCGCTGGGACGCACGGCTGATGGCTGCCAGGCGCAGAAGCAGGCCCGTGTCCCTGGGGCAGGGAGCGAGGGGCAGTCCTGGAGACGAGGCCGCCGGACAACAGAGGCTGCTCGCAGGAGGTCCTGAGGGCCACCCTGTTGGCCGCTACTCTGCCCCCGGGAGTCCGTGGCAGGGACAGGAGTGCCGCTGGCTCCTCTGCCCCTCCGGGTCCACTCTCCACTCTTCCGCACCGGCTCTGGGCGGTCACCAATTGCATCAGTGGCTTCCGTGGCTTCCCTGCTGGTCACCACGCGACTTCTATCAAAGGATGCAACTCCTGTCACGTGGCCTCACGACAGCCACACTCTCCCGTTTCGGTCAACCACGTCCTTCCCCCTGCCCCCAGGAGCGCCCCCCAGTGGCGGGTCCCCGATTCTGTCAGCCCACTGCTCCTGCTCGTCCCAGGGCCCTGAGGGACGTCTCCCAGGGGTCAGTCTTGGATGGAGACGTGGCTGCAGCTCCCTCCTGCCTGGATGCTCGGCTGTCAGTCTCCAAGAAGTCAACAGAAACACACAACAAAAGGACACATTTGGCTTTTAAAATAAACGCTGTTAAATAAAAAGGCTTCAAATGCATTCTGTAGCTGGAGGCCTCCCGCCGTATGTACAAGCACAAGAAACGCAGCGGCAGCTGTTTCTAAACTTTGCCTTTTTCCTCACTCAGGCAGAGGCTGCTGACGTGACTGGCAGCTCCGCCGTGGCCGGGGGCGGGGGGAGGGGGCGGCGGGGGGTGGGAGGTTCTCGTGCTCACCTGTGGAGTTCTGATTCCAAATACTGGCAGCGGCAGCCTGGCGGCAGGGTTGGCCTCACACAGGCAGGAAACTTGGAGACGACAGATGTGGAACAGGTTTGGGAAAACAATCCAATGTGCTAACGCCTCCTAAAGCCAGCACAGATCACGCCTTTGGTGTTGTCCTGTTTTGCAGCAGGGGAAGGTGGAGAACACCACGGTGACACGGGCAGTGCTGAGACCAGGGAAATGCGGACAAGACAGAGTCAGGGGGGCTGCTCTCCACGCCCGGTGCTTTCTGAAGGTGAGAATCCCAGACCTCCGCTTCCGGGAAGAGACGCAATCTTCCTGTCCCTCCTGCTAAGTACAGACGGCGCCTGAGGAAACAGAGGGGGCTCCCGAAAGGACCCGGAGCAGGCACACGGCTGGGCCATCCAGGCTGGAGGACGAGGGGCAGGGGGGAGGCACACGGGCTGGGCCATCCAGCTGGAGGACGAGGGGCAGGGGGGAGGCACACGGGCTGGGCCATCCAGGCTGGAGGACGAGGGGCAGGGGGGAGGCACACGGGCTGGGCCATCCAGGCTGGAGGACGAGGGGCAGGGGGGAGGCACACGGCTGGGAGGACGAGGGGCAGGGAAGAGGCACACGGGCTAGTCCTCCAGGCTGGAGGACGAGGGGCATGGGGGAGGCACACGGGCTGGGCCATCCAGGCTGGAGGACGAGGGGCAGGGAGGAGGCGCACAGCTGGTCCTTCCAGCTGGAGGACGAGGGGCAGGGAGCAGGCACACGGGCTGGGCCATCCAGGCTGGAGGACGAGGGGCAGGGGGGAGGCGCACGGGCTGGGCCATCCAGCTGGAGGACGAGGGGCAGGGGGTAGGCACACGGGCTAGTCCTCCAGGCTGGAGGACGAGGGGCATGGGGGAGGCGCACGGGCTGGGCCATCCAGGCTGGAGGACGAGGGGCAGGGGGGAGGCGCATGGGTTGGGCCATCCAGGCTGGAGGATGAGGGGCAGGGAGGAGGTGCACGGCTGGGCCATCCAGGCTGGAGGACGAGGGGCAGGGGGGAGGCGCACGGGCTGGGCCATCCAGGCTGGAGGACGAGGGGCAGGGGGGAGGCGCATGGGTTGGGCCATCCAGGCTGGAGGATGAGGGGCAGGGAGGAGGTGCTCGGCTGGGCCATCCAGGCTGGAGGACGAGGGGCAGGGGGGAGGTGCACGGCTGGTCCTTTCAGCTGGAGGACGAGGGGCAGGGGGGAGGCACACGGCTGGGCCATCCAGGCTGGAGGTCGAGGGGCAGGGAGGAGGCACACGGCTGGGCCATCCAGGCTGGAGGACGAGGGGCAGGGGGGAGGCGCATGGGCTGGGCCATCCAGGCTGGAGGACGAGGGGCAGGGAGGAGGCACACAGCTGGGCCATCCAGGCTGGAGGACGAGGGGCAGGGAGGAGGTGCACGGGCTGGGCCATCCAGCTGGAGGACGAGGGGCAGGGGGTAGGCACACGGGCTAGTCCTCCAGGCTGGAGGACGAGGGGCATGGGGGAGGTGCACGGGCTGGGCCATCCAGGCTGGAGGACGAGGGGCAGGGAGGAGGCACACGGGCTGGGCCATCCAGGCTGGAGGACGAGGGGCAGGGAGGAGGCACACGGGCTGGGCCATCCAGGCTGGAGGACGAGGGGCAGGGAGGAGGTGCTCGGCTGGGCCATCCAGGCTGGAGGACGAGGGGCAGGGGGGAGGTGCACGGCTGGTCCTTTCAGCTGGAGGACGAGGGGCAGGGGGGAGGCACACGGCTGGTTCTCCAGGGCTGGAGGATGAGGGGCAGGGGGGAGGCGCACAGCTGGTCCTTCCAGCTGGAGGACGAGGGGCAGGGGGGAGGTGCACGGCTGGTCCTTCCGGCTGGAGGACGAGGGGCAGGGAGGAGGCGCACGGGCTGGGCCATCCAGCTGGAGGACAAAGGGCAGGGAGGAGGCGCACGGGCTGGGCCATCCAGCTGGAGGAGGAGGGGCAGGGGGGAGGCACACGGCTGGTTCTCCAGGGCTGGAGGATGAGGGGCAGGGGGGAGGCGCACGGCTGGTTCTCCAGGGCTGGAGGACGAGGGGCAGGGGGGAGGCGCACGGGCTGGGCCATCCAGCTGGAGGAGGAGGGGCAGGGGGGAGGCACACGGCTGGTTCTCCAGGGCTGGAGGATGAGGGGCAGGGGGGAGGCACACGGCTGGTTCTCCAGGGCTGGAGGACGAGGGGCAGGGGGGAGGCGCACGGCTGGTCCTTCCGGCTGGAGGACGAGGTGCTGAGATTTATGGGTTTTATTTTCGCCTCGGATGCCCCAGGCTGGGTGCCAGACAAGCTGATGACTCAGAAACACCAATGGGTGCAGACAAAAGGGTCCCGGGAAAAGCCTGCTCCCTAAAGAGCCCACGGCCAGGGAACGGAACGACCTAACAAGACTGAAAACTCGTAAATGATCCCTGTGTGCCCGGCCACATGCCACAGAAAAAGCCGCGACCCGGCTCCCTCCCCTGCCACAGCTGACAGGGAGCTGAGACTGCAACCCCCAACCAGGTGACAGGAGCCGCGCACGCAGCCCAGCGCCGGGGCAGGATCGGAGAGGGCCACGCCGCAAGTCTGCACGTTGCCAACACTCTGGGACAGGCCAGGCTCACCAGGGTCTCGCTGGAGGCCCCACAGCACTAGTGCAGCCACCAGCCCCTCCTGGAAGGGGCCTGGAAGGGGCCTGATCCCCACCTCCCTTTCCCCAGGGACCAAAAGGGACTGCACGAGGAACCTCGACCCCAATGAGGCACCACCTTGCGCACTGGTACCAGAGGAAGCCTATGGAAGGAGATTTGCATAATATCCAGTCTCACAGCACAGTGCTTCAAGTGAGCAGTAAACAGTCCCCGGTGTAGTGAGAACCGGGAACACAACAACCTCAGTGAGAACAGTCTGTTACGGCAAATCGTAGGTGACACACATTGCAAACGTTCTGGCAGGACTTTGAAATAGCTACCATAAAATGTTTCAGTAATCAAAACACACGCAAGGGGCAGACACTGTGGCACAGTGGGTTAATCCTCTGCCTTCAGCGCCAGCATCCCATGTGGCCACCGGTTCTAGTCCTGGCTACTCCACTTCCCATCCAGCTCTCTGCTCTGGCCTGGGAAAGCGGTGGAGGATGGCCCAGTGCTTGGGCTCCTGCACCCACGTGGGAGGCCTGCAGGAAGCTCTTGGCTCCCGGCATTAGCCTGGCCCAGCCCCAGCCGTTGCAGCCCTCTAGGGGGTGAACCAGCGGATGGAAGACTTCACTCTGTCTTCTTCCTCTCTCTCTCTGTAACTCCGCCTCTCAAATAAACAAATCTTAAAAAAAAAAAAAAAGTACACTCAGTTCAAAACAAATGAAATATTGAAACCTCAGAAGCAGGAACTATGAAGAACCAAATAAAACCTTCAGAGCTGAGCAATATAGTAACAGAAATAAAATCTACAGGGGCCGGCGCCGTGGCACACTTGGTTAATCCTCTGCCTGCGGCGCCAGCATCCTATATGGGCACCAGGTTCTAGTCCCGGTTGCTCCTCTTCCAGTCCAGCTCTCTGCTGTGTCCCGGGAAGGCAGTGGAGGATGGCCCAGGTGCTTGGGCCCTGCACCCGCATGGGAAGCCAGGAGGAAGCACCTGGCTCCTGGCTTCGGATCGGCATAGTTCCAGCCATTGCAGCCATTTGGGGAGCGAACAACGAAGGAAGACCTTTCTCTCTGCCTCTCTCTCACACTGTCTGTAACTCTACCTGTCAAATAAATTTTAAATAAAGAAAAAACAAATAAAAAACTTCAATGAATGGGCTCACGACAAAATGCAGGAGCAGACGAATCAGTTATCTGTGATGCAGAGTATGTTAGATGTCGTTTGGGGGCAGATACATCCCGTGCCATCATCTGACACAGTTATCAGCACTTGGCTAACTGGACCTCCCTTCTGCCCACTACTGAGCGACAGTGAATCCAGACAGCGTAGCCCGAAGACCACCGACCTCGTGTAGGGCCCTCCGGGTTCTCCCTGGCTCTGACAGAGGGGCTCCCTAGGCTTGGCACAGCACTGCTCACCAGTGAAAGGGATCGGCAGTGAAGGTTCCTCCGATACTTGCGATCGATCAATCTCCGACACTTGCGATCAATGAATCTCTCTGATACTTGCGATCAATGAATCTGATGATTCGTATTGAGTGTGAGTGTGTATTACCTAGAATCGCTCATTTCTGACCCCGTCCATTCTTTGCTTTAAGATTGACACCAAATGGTCACTCAGGCACAGATGGCGTCGTGGCCCTCAACGCCCTCTTTGCTCTGATGCGGCTGGCGGGGTCTGTGTGCCCGTCGGGCCTCCCAGCCGACAGGGAGCTCCTCTTCCGCCTCACGAACCCTCTCTCATCCTTCAGTCCTGAGACAAGGCCCTCCACCCACGGCGGACCAGTACCCTCGTTGTGGGCGCTGGCGTTTACTGGTTCCTTCCCAGGTACCGCTCACTGTGGTGTTTCGGCATGCATGTTCAGCTATCGTCTATCTCACGCTAGACACTGAGGCTGTGAGCTCCTGGGCAGAAATGTCTATTCTGTTCACCAGGGTACCCCAACAGCCGTGGCACCTAGGACATAAACAGGGAAGGATAAAAAGAAATAATTCTTGGGCCAGCGCTGCAGCTCACTAGGCGAATCCTCCGCCTGTGGCGCCGGCACACCGGGTTCTAGTCCCAGTTGGGGCACCAGATTCTGTCCCGGTTGCCCCTCTTCCTGTCCAGCTCTCTGCTGTGGCCCGGGAGTGCAGTGGAGGATGGCCCAAGTGCTTGGGCCCTGCACCCCATGGGAGACCAGGGGAAGCACCTGGCTCCTGGCTTCAGATTGGCGCAGCGTGCTGGCCGTAGTGGCCATTTGGGGAGTGAACCATTGGAAGGAAGACCTTTCTCTCTGTCCCTCTCTCTGTCTAACCCTGCTTGTCAAAAAAAAAAAAAAAAAAGAAAAGAAAGAAAGAAAGAAAGAAAAATAAACAATTTGTAGGAAGCAGCAAAGGCAAAAGTGCCGAAACAGGAAGACCTCGGGTCCAGACTACAGGGTGACAGAGGTGAAATACGAGAGGTGGAAGGCGCCAGATCTGTTCAGGAACACGGAGATCACTCTCAGCAGCTGCGATATTTTGCTAAGTAAAAGGAGCTGTCACTGGATTTGGTTGAAAGACATCTGTTTTTCAATGTCAGATGATCACACTGGCTCATGTGAAAACTGGACTGCAGGGCCAGCACTGCAGCTCACTTGGCTAATCCTCTGCCTGCGGCGCCAGCACCCTGGGTTCTAGTCTCGGTTGGGGCACCAGGTTCTAGTCCTGGTTGCTCCTCTTCCTGTCCAGCTCTCTGCTGTGGCCCAAGTACTTGGGCCCTGCACCCGCATGGGAGGCAAGGAGGAAGCACCCGGCTCCTGGCTTCGGATCGGCGCAGCGTGCCGGCCGTGGGGGCCACTAGGGGGGTGAACCAATGGAAGGAAGACCTTTCTCTCTGTCTCTCACTGTCTAACTCTGCCTGTCAAAAAAAAGAGAGATAGGAAGAAAAGAAACTGGACTGCGAGGAACACGCGTGGAGGCAGGAGCCTGACACATCTGGCCAGGTGAGGCACGGCACCTCAGGATGAATGGTTGGTGGTGGGTGGGCAGAACTGGGTGGTTCAGGTTGTACTTCTGAGACGAAGCCTGCAGGACTTGCTAGTGGTTTGCTTTTTGGCATAAGGGAAATGAAGACTCTCAGAACCTTCTGAGCAACACCTTGACAACAAAGAGGTTGACTGATTTACTAATAAAATGCAAGAAGAGAGCGCTGATGAGACTAACATGATTGCATCCCACTGTTGGAGAGCTACACATACTGGGACGTTTGACCAACAATTCCCTACGTAGGACCACAGGCAATAAGGAGAAGCTAATCCTTCAAGAAAGAACTGGAGTGGTGTTGCAGTTGATTTCTTCTGAGAGGAGGAGCATGGTGGGGGCAAGAGGCATGGAGTCAACACACAGACCCCAGGAGTTGGGTGAAAGCAGGCCTGAGGCGAGCAGCCTGCAGACTCGTTTATTTCAGTTGGTACAGCTGCTTATATAGTCAAGGCAGCCAATCCCGGTCAAGGGGCAGTCTATGTCCTAACCAATCACAGCCTGTTGCCAGGCAGTTTCTGTTGCCAGCAGCCATCTTGGCATGGCCTTCTCATTCCACCAGAGTGGTACTACCAAGAGAAACAGCAAGCATTCTGGGTGGCAAAAATGGGCTGTCCACACAACCCAGGAGACACGTGTACGTGGCCAGCATATAACGACGTGAGTGTCCCAAGGAGGTCCGTTATAGGCGCCATCAGCTGCTCATCGCTACACCAATCCCTCAACGCGGCTACTTAGGGAGGAAGGGGGGGTGGAGGTTCTCAGTGCAAGGCCGGTGTCCTCACTGCTCCGACACCTGAGGAACAGTGGGAGTAGGCAATGGTGGGGCAGGGTAGGAGGAACAGGAAACAGGGCGGGGCTGAACATGGCTTCCAAAATCAACACTCTCTCGAGAACTACCTTCCAAGCGTGAGGCCCCAGTGACCTCGTGACCTCCCAGACAATGCTCCACCCTAGTTAGTTGACCATTACTATTCACCCATTAACTACGCATGCACGTGAGACTTTGGTGACCGAGCCTTCAATGCGTGGCCTTGGGAGCAAGGGCACCCAGACTTGTGCAGCCGTAACATCGGGTGAGGGCTCTCAGGGGAGGGAAACGTCATCAAGACAGGGTTGCCTGACTTCCCGGGAGGATGACACGCTGGTGGCAACTGTGTGGACTTGGCTTGTTGCTGTCCTTCCACCAGGCTGTCAGAGGGAGCCCAGGATGGAGCTGGAGACAAGGCCACAGTGAAGACAGGGGCAGAGGGGAAGAGCTGAATGCCCCCGGCACACGTCTTGGCTTCTGCCTTCCCGCTCCCCGTCCCAGAACAGGGCCCCTCGGTGCCTGAGGTTCCCAGAGGGCGGGCTACCCAAGAAGGCAGACTTGTCCCCTGCACATCCCTAACACCTGTTACAGTCCCCGAGCTGCATAACAGTTTCTAAAGGCTCTGAGTGAACACCCAGATCAGCAAATTGTAGACACACATGGGTCATTAACTCTCACATCACTGCTCCTCTGCTGTGTTTTTTAACTTCTCAAGCTCTTCTTTTACAGGCTCCCACCTGCACGCCCACAGAACAAAGACTCCCGTTGCTGAGTTCCTCCCAGCAATCTCCTGACAGCTCTATCAGCGCTTGGTTCAGAAAACAATTGCACACGGTTCCAGCCCCATGGAAATCCAAAGAAGTGACTTGGCAGCTTCGGGGCCTGGCTGGGCTGCTACACTCACACGGCTCCTTTGTCCCTGATGAATTAATCCCTCAATTAGCAAAAGGCACAGCTTTTCACTGGATTTACATCGATTTCCTGAGGCTTGCGGAAGACAGGCAAAGCCAAAAGTAGTTTTGTTCCTGCCCGCTGTGAAAGGTGAGCTGCCTCTCCACTCCATCCTCTCTCCGTGCCTGGCCAGCCTTGAACTGCAACTTGGCCTCCGCTTCTAGCATGTTCCATCATGGGTGCAGAGGTGAGGAGGGAGCCCATTCATCTCAGGTGAGCTGAAATTGAGGTCAGCACGGACACAACGTGACCAATTAGGAGACTCCAGCTGCTGAGCTGCCTGGGCGTTCCAGGGGTGGGCAGCTCCCCAGTGTGTGGGTCGCTGGGCTCCTGCCGGTCTCAGCCCGCTCCACCCGGCCAGCAAGGCTCTGCAGAGGGAGACTTTCCCTACTGCTTTCCTCACCACCATGGTCATTTTGCTCAGGGAAGTGGGTCTGCTTTTGTCATGCAAAACAGTTCTCTGCAGCCAAATCTAGCCTTGCACACTTCTCCCAGCTCAGCCAATTTAAGAAATCAAACGACAGGAACCAAAACGGGAGGGAGGAGTAGCGTGTTGCAGAGAGAACAAAACAAGCACCACTTCTCCCTCCCCCCCCCCCCAATATCCTGAAAACTGCAGAAACCTGTGAAGCGGGTGAGGCTCCGCTCTCAGTAATGTGAAACCAGACAGCACCTTGCTTTCCAGCCCATAATAGCTGAGACCCAAGGAGCCACTGCGCAGGGCTTGGCTTTAAAATGTTAACGCTGGGAGCTTTGGGAAGGAGAGCCCGGGGCCGAGCCTGAAATCACAAAGGGGCAGCAGGACCTGCTGTCCAGGACGCAGCCACTCCAGAACCCCAAGGTGGGGCTGGACCGCGAACGCCACTTGGCCAGGGAGATGGAGGCATAAACCCCCCTCGCAGACCCTCAGCCCCAGGGAAGACGGTGAAGTCCAAGGTCTTTCAAGGAAGATAAACAACTGACTGTAAACATCGATTCTAAGCTCGGGCTGGCTAATGTGCGGGCACATTCTCTGAGACCCTGTGGACTCAGAAAAGGGAGACGGGGGCACTTTTAACGCAGCCTCAGCGGACGCAATAAAGAGCTTGAATCATTAAGGATCTCCCAGGAATTCCACTTAAGAGTTGAGGACGGCCGGAACACATTCTGAACGACTTTAACCTGGCAGTGTGGGACGACTTTAACCTGACGGTGTGGGAGGAAAAATGAACTCGTCCCCTGCTTGTTTTTTCCCTTTGTGCTTTTACAGAAATCACGCTCTGAAGACAACCTCAGAACCAGGAACGGCGCCGCACATCCTCCTTGTGGGAGGGGTGGTGATCCACAGCACCAGGCACCCCTCGGCTGACGTTCTAGAGGGAACAGCACAGACGTGGCAGAAACACAAGTGCTGGCGCTGGATGGCCGGCTAGTTCTCCGACTGCACCAGGTTCCTGGTAGCTTTGGGATCCACATGGATCGAAGGCCTATACTTCTGGGGAAGAAAAGTCCTTGTCAAGGTCCCCGCAGGTGCCTAAAGGTCAACCAGTGAGGATCAGACCCGCCTCAACCTTTAACCCCCACGCCCTGAATCTATAAAAGGAGCCCTCCCAACCTCTGATGCGTGACTTCCCCGGCCCCCGCTCTGTCGCTCTGTTGGGACCGGGGAACCTCGCCCGGGAGCGGAACCCCAATAAAAGCCTGTGAATTAATTGATTCTGCCTGGGAAGATTTGTTACGTGCCGGACACCTTGCAGTTCCATTTGCTACCCCCAGTAAATTAAACACTGAATTTGTTAAAGGAAAAGAAAAGCACAATTAACTTACACGCCATTGTCATCTTTGCTAAGGCTCTTTTCAGTTCACTAGCACTGCCTACCTTCCCAACAACCCCTCTGTCTTGTCACATCAGGCACCAAGGACACATCTATGGCTTTCCGTGGAGAGGACCCACACGATAACTAGTTCACCTGTACCACCAAGGCCCAGTCCTTCCAAGTGGAGTGATTCCAAAACTCTGGTTCTTATCACACGACAGAGTTCCTGACCGCTTCGGGCAGGGCCACTTGGGACAGAACAAAGACCTTGTAAGCTCCACCACGCCTGTGTGCGGCCGTTTTTCCCTAAAGCCTCCAGCAAACACAAGCAAGAGCGGGGCCAGTGGACTCGGGAGGCCATGAGCGGGGACACTGTCGGTGAGCCGCCATGCTCATGCAGGCGCACACAGCAGCGGCGTCCCCTCCAAGTCCCTAGTGGCTATGACGCTACGGCGAGCTTTAATTACGCCTCTGCTGTCCTTGAGAAAGTAATGCAGGAATTCTCTGTTCCTCACCAGTGGGAGACGCATTCACCCAAGTGGTAGTCGTAGTTTGTTAACGTGGTCCATCCTGAAGTCGGAAACCTGCTGTGAACTCTGCCCACAGGGAAACTTGCGGACGGCCAACGCCGAATCAATTCTAACGCTGGTGGAAAGTCTTGCGATTGCCAGTTATCCGGGGCACAGCCTTCTGGGAAGGCGCGGTGGGGAGGGCGGGGGTGCTGGGTGGATTTACTTGAGCACCTCCCCTGCAGAGGAGCTGTCCAGCACAGAGGGGAGGACCACCCCGGGAGGCCACCCACGCCACTCCCAGCCATCGCCAGTGACGGCTTCCTTACCTGGAGCCTGAAAGGGCTTTTACCAGGGGCCCTGTGCTGCTCTCTGAAGGTAAGGAGAGGGGACAGGAAACCGGAGACGGGGGCTTGATGCTGTCCGAAGAATAAGGAAAATGATCCTCTCAGGAAAGCTAACAAAATACTGGAAGACAGGAGTCAGCCTCTGGGTAGTCAGAGCCCCAGGCACCCCCGGTCTCGCGCACTGAGTGCGGAAGTCATGGCTCCCACGACGGCCGCAGCGGCCCTGGCCCACGCTCCTCCGCCTGCGACCTCGCCTCTCCGACCAGGTGGACTCAGGTGGGATCTGGCCCACAGCTGAAGTGACGCTCTGTGGCCTTCCCGGCTTGGCTGCACCAACACCGATGTGTGAAATGCTCAAGCCCGGAGCCTGGGGCCACCGCACAGCGGGGAGGCCGGCGTGGGTGCCCTCTCCACAGCAAGGCTTCGGTGCTGCTGGCCCACGCGACAGACACGAGGGTGAATGGCATTTCAGGCAATTTCAGTATCCACCTGTAGTCTCCCCAGGTGAGGCCCAGACACCATAAAGCCACCAAACAACCCACGGGGCCCTGTCCCACACCAGCCAGGAGAAATTTGGAAACAACAATGCAGTGCAGAGTTTTTGCAGTGATTGCTATACATAAATAGCAGCCGGAAAGAGGAACTCAAGTCTGCCCCTAGAAGCAAACACCTGGCTCCTTTTCAAGGGGCGGTGTCTAGGTGTGACAGACAAGGGGCTCCTAGCCGGACAGAGGGGTCACAGGCAGCTGGAGGCCACCAGGCAAGCAGGACCTCCCCAGTGCCTGCTCCCTAAACCTCCTACACCTGAAGCAATGCCGGGACGGTAGGGACCCCGCCGCAGTCAGCCAAGGAGGAACCGGGGACCGGCGGGGAGGCAGCCGCGTGTGCTAGGGTATAAACGGCTCCATGAACTGCACCAGAGGGTGCCGGCCCACCAGGCCACTGGCCTTGCAAGGCTGCTAACAAAGTCGCACTCCCACTGCACTTCCTGAGCCCGGGTGCACCCTGGAGCACAGGTGAGGCTGCGTCACACAGGCTGAGGTGTCTGCAAGACGGCGAAGCCTATTCAGGTCTCAGCCCAAATTTATAACAAAACAGCAATGCTGCCAAGTGAGCGGGTCGGCTTTACGCTCAGAGACACTGTCAGCAGCCTCAAAGATGCCTGGGGGTGTTGGGAGAATCTGAATGTGGACTGGATGGTAGCAGATACTCTAGCTACTCCAGAATGAGTGATAATAACACATATTACGGTTATGCCGGCAGATATTCACCCCTGCAGGGAGGCCTGCCGGGGGATTCAGAGATTGTTTTCAAGTGGTTCAGCTCCAGTAACAAATCCGGGACTGAGAGCGAGAGGAAGCAGACACAGCACAAGCGGTGGCGAGCATGGCCTCCAGGTGGGGCTCTGCGTCTGCGGCCCAAGGGTCCTTGGTCCTTCTCCACTTCACAGAGAAACAGGAACCAGGGGGGGGGGGGGGGCTGTTACTGGCTTTCCTGACCGTGAAAAGCGCGCGGGAAAGACTGCATGACGGAGACTCGGAATCCCCGCTGCTCCAGGCCCAACCAGCTCAGCAGCTTTTGTGGAACCAAAATGAGAGGCGATTAGCCGCCCGATAACACCAGAAGTTTACCAAACAGGCGGTCAGTGCAGCAACACCGAAACAGGACCTGGCCTTTTCCTCCTCCCACAATCAGACGGCCACAAGCCCCAGCACCTGTAGGGGCTGGCAAGAGCCCCTGAGTGAGGGAGCCAGGTGGGCATCCGCGGCAAACGCCAGCTGACGGCGTCTGCACCCAGACCCTGCCCACTTAGGCTACCCAGGGACATCAGCCAACTGTCACCTGCTCACCCAAGGTTGTTTTTTTGTTTTTGACAGGCAGAGTTAGACAGTGAGAGACAGAGAGAAAGGTCTTCCTTCCGTTGGTTCACTCCCCAAATGGCCACTACAGCCGGAGCTACACCGATCCGAAGCCAGGAGCCAGGTGCTTCCTCCTGGTCTCCCACGGGGTGCAGGGCCCAAGCACTTGGGCCATCCTCCACTGCCTTCCCGGGCCACAGCAGAGAGCTGGACTGGAAGAGGAGCAACCGGGACTAGAACCTGGCACTCATATGGGATGCCAACGCCGCAGGCGGAGGATTAACCAAGTGAGCCACAGTGCCGGCCCCTCTCCCAAGTTTTTAAAAGCCAAAAATATCAGAACTTACGATTTTCAAATGCAGAAAACAAATTTTTAAAGGTCAAAACACAGTACTTTGCCACAAAATAAAAGTGTACCTGTGTCTTATTCCACGCAGGAGCTAACAGTTGGCGACTTACGCTGAATCAAGTGGTGGCTGACGGCTGAGCGCACGTGTCCCTCCCCCTGCTGTGGCTCTGGGTGCAGCCAAGAGGAGAAACACCCAAGCGGACACGCTGTTTGCACTGGGTGGTGCCTGCTCTCCCCCCACCATGAGTGAGGATCAAGGAGGCACCCCCGGATTCAGCACCCCACATGCAGGCCCAGGGCCACTCCCTCCACCCCCAGTGCCTGCTGCCTAAACCTCCAGGCTCCGCCCTCCTCCCCCGGGCATACTGAGGCCAGAATGGGGAGCTTTCCCGCACTGTGCAATTTGTTTTATTTATTTGAAAGGCAGAGTTACAGAGAGACAGGGAGAGAGAGAGATCTCTCATCGACTGCTTCACTCCCCAGATGGCCACAATGGCCAGGGCCGGGCAAGGTCGAAGCCAGGAGCTTCTTCTGGGTCTCCCACGTGGGTGCTGGGGCCCACGCACTTGGGCCATCTCCTGCTGCGTTCTCGGGCACATTAGCGGGGAGCCGGATGAGAAATGGAGCAGCTGGGGCATGAACCGGCGCCCATGAGGAATGGCAGTGCTGCAGGAGTGCTTAGCCTGCTGCGCCACGAGACCAGCCCCTCCACACTGCGCACCTGAACAGGGCCCACTGCCACGGAGTGGTCAGCAAGGACAGGACTGGCGGAAGGGTGGCCACGGCGGCGGACACCGCACAGCCCCTGCTCTGTCCGCTCTTCTCACAGCTGCCTGTCTTCACACCTTCTGCTCCCGGGAGACGTTCTGCGGCCCTGGCTGCACTTTGGGTTTCACAGCCTGCTTGCTCGTTAACCTTAAGTTCCGTTCTCTGCTGCGACAACCCTTCTTTGAACAAATGCCAGATGTATGGACCCCAAAGAAATGCCAAGGGAAAGAAGGTAAAAATACCATAAGGAAGAAAAAAGTCAACAAATCCACCACCTGCGCTTGAGACAGCATAAACAGCACAGCCCTCACACCCACACCGCACACACAAGGAGGACAGGAGAGAACGGGAGAGAACAGGAGAGAACGGAAAAGGGAAACCAAATCAGCTCAGGGAAAGTCAGTCCATTCCTCAACCCTGCACTTCCTGGGGTCTGCTCACATGGGCTCTAAAATGGCCAAGGCCACACCCCATGTCCAGTGCCACCACCCATCCGCATGGAGGCCAGGTGCCAAGAGGGGTTGGCTGAGAGAACACCAGGGAGCCAGAGCAGAGGCGGGGCTTGAACTTGCCGCGGCACTGCCTTGGGGGCTGCTGCCCTTGGGGTGACAGCCACGGAGGTCATGGCGGAGTCCACAGCGTGAGATGGCCTGGTCACCAGCCCCGTCTTGGGGGACAGGACAGAGGAGAAGGGCTCCTGGCTGGGGCTTCCACATACCATGCTGGGGCGTCTGTGTCCCTCTGACCGCCTAAGTTGGAGCTCCTACCCCGAGGTGGTGGTGTTAGAGAGCGGGGCTCGGGGGGTGTTAGCATCCCTATGCACGGGCCGCGGGGGAAGCGGCTGGGCCATTTGCTCTGCTGCTCCTCTGCTACCTGAGCCCACACGAGGCACCGTCTGGAAGCAGAGGGCAGCCCACGGCGGACACCGCACCGCAGGTCTTCGACTTCCAGCCGCCAGGACTGTGGAGTGCGTTTCTAGAGGGCCCAGTCTCTGGTATCCTGTTGCCAGCACAGACAGACCCCGCCCACCCAGACGGCCACGTGGGGCGCTCGCAGCCCCGGGACAGCTGGCTCAGAACCTGGGCTCACGGAGCACGTGGTGGCAGAGCTGCCGGGGCTTTGCGCTGAGAGGTGGCGCCCTGTGGCAGGTCACAGACCCCGTCTCAGCCCGGCAGTGGTACTGCTCGCTGAGACGGGAAGAGCAGGGTCCCCAGAGGCCAGCATTTGTCACGGCCCCAGAATCCATGCAACCTGGACTTGCGGTGTCACCCGGATTGTGCCACGTCCGCTCTCCAGGGCTGGCGCTGGCCTGGGTCGCAAGACCCCTTTCCCGCTGGGAAGCTGCAGGCGGGGCAGAGTGTGTGGAGCCCGGATGCGGGACCTGCGGTGACACCTGCAGCGGGACTGAGCGGGGCACCTCAGGAGCCACTTTTTGGAGAAGAGATGCCAGGTGCACTGGCTGGGGCGAGCACGCGGCTGCTGGTGCTCCGTCCTGGTTTCCCACCAGGCCTCTGGTCGCCGTGATAGGCGGCACCCCGAGACCAAGCCTGCGCCCCTCCAGGCCCCCGACACCCCAGAGCCCTTCTGCTCCCTTCTCCCTCCACCCACCTCTTCTTCCTGGGCCTCCGGCTCCACCCTCAGGCTGCAGCCCCCGGCTCAGGTTTGGCTGGGAGCAGCGGTGTGGCCCCCCTGTCCAGCTCCACTGCACTTCCACAAAGCCAGGCAAGAGCGGCAGCACCAGGCGCCCAGAGCACAGAGCAGTGCGGTGAAAACTCCTCCCACGAGGAAACACACAGGGCGGAGCCAGACACGGGGACGGCACCTTAGCCCCTGGCAGCCTGAACACCCACCCACAGAGACACACACAGAGACACACAGACACAGACACACAGACACACACAGAGACACACACAGACACACACAGAGACACACACAGACACACATCCTACACACACACAGACACACACACAGAGACACACACACAGACACACATACACCTCCTACACACACACACAGAGACACACACAGAGACACAGACACACAGAGACAAGGACGGCAGCACCAGGCGCCCGGAGCACGGAGCAGTGCGATGAAAACTCCCACGAGGAAACACACAGGGCGGAGACAGACATGGGGACGGCACCTTAGCCCCTGGCAGCCTGAACACCAACCCACAGAGACACACACACAGAGACACACAGACACAGACACACAGACACACACAGACACAGACACACACAGAGACACACACATCCTACACACACACAGAGACACACACATCCTACACACACACAGAGAGACACACAGACACACATAGACACACACACAGAACACAGAGACACAGACACACAGAGACACACAGACACACACACAGACACACATCCTACACACAGAGAGAGACACACACATCCACACACACAGAGACACACACAGACACACACAGAGACACACACATCCACACACACAGGCATCCTAAACACACACATATACTAAATATGCACACACGCATCCTAAACATATGTACACACACAGAGAAACATACATCCTACACACACACACATGCATCCCAAACATTCTCTGACACACACACCCTAAACACATACACACACAGATATCCTAAACACATGTGCACGTACACACACAGGCATCCTAAATGTATATACACACATCCTAAACATACACACACACATGCCATACACACACCCATCCTAAACATGTGTGCACACGCACAAGCATCCTAAACACACACATTCTAAACATGTGACACACACAGCCATCCTCAACACACGTATGCAAACACGCACTCACGTGTCAGGAAGCAGAGATGCTAAAACAGAAAGTCAGATGCGGGGGCCCCACTGCCCCAGGTTCAGGAGGGCACAGCGGCCATGCTGGAGGAGGAGGGGCAGCGTGGGGCCAGCCACGCTGGGCAGGGGCGGGTCCTGCACCCTGCTGGTGAGGGGACGCGTTAGCGTGCGCAGCACCCCAACCATGCGGACTCCCAACCACGGCCTCCGCGACCCGCCTCCCCTCTCCCCGCTGAGGGCAGCGCCACCTGGAAGCCACCATGTCCCTCTTGGGGAGGCCTCGTGGTGGGGTCGCCCAGGGGATGGCAAGACTTCCGCAGGGAGCAGACAGGCCCAGGCACTTTCTCCCTGCAGGGCCCAACAAGCCAATCAGCACGGACAGTGGCCTCGCCGCCCCGGCCTGGGCCGTGCACTGCCCAGGATGGAGAAGCCTTGGCGTTCCTGCGACAGGTGCAGACAGAGGTGTGGGGCAGCTCGCGGGGCCCCGTGACACCTGGGGCCGTGCTCTGCCTCCCGGGAAGGCCCCAGCCACTCCTTCTGGGCAGCCCAGGCTCCGGAGGCCGAGTGGGCCGTCACAGGGGACACACAGGCGTGGCTGAGTTCCAATAAAACTTTATTGGCAACACAGCCCAAGCCGACGTCCTTGTAGTCTGCCAACCCCTGCTGTCCGGCGTCGTCAATCTCAAGACGCCCTGGGAAGCAGAAACGCTGACTGAGACGGGCAGGCAGCAGGGCCGGCAGGCCGGCGGGTTCCGGATGAGGTTTTGATTTCTCCTCCTGTTTCCCCTGTGCGCCGCACCTTCCAGAGTGAGAATAAGTCACCTGACACCTGGTCGGGCGCGGGATCTCAACAGGAACAACCAGGAAACACTTTGTGAGCTGCGGTTCTCTTCCTCTTTGAAGGTGCATGGTCTGTGTGACTCTGCACCTACTGGGTTATCTGTGCTGGTAACGGCATCAGCGGTCGGGGGCCCAGAGGAAGCAGAGGCTCCCCCACCCCTCCTCTTCCTCCCCCTCCTCCTCATCCTCCTCCTCCTTCTTAGGAGACAGACGCTCCCTGGAGGAAGACGAGGACTCCGGGGACTCCCTCTGAACAGGGGCTGGTGAGCATGATGGCAGAGAGGCTCCCGGTGGGAGGCTGAGGCAAGTGGCAGCCACGGGCCTCGCAGTGGGTCTGTTTCCGTCAGTTAGAGCTGAGATAGAGAAATGTGTCACGAAGACCCCTGGCTTCCTGCAGACGTCCTCAACCACGCAGACTCAAGCCGTGGTCCAATGCTAAGACCAAGAACCCAGGATGGGGCCCACTTCTCTGTTCTAGAAGCCAATTACATAAATGATACTTATTTTAAGAAAGACACTGTGTGCGTGCATATTTCGTACTCTGTGTCTCAACTGAAGTAGTTTCTGGCTACAGAGGGCTGTGCGCAATCCTGGGGAGTCCTTCCCACTGTCGCCCCCTTCCCAGGCCGCACACGGGCACAGACGCTCAGGAGAAAGTCAGAGCGAGGCTACGTCAGCCCCACCTGCGCTCGTCAGCAGTCAGGAAGAGCGGCTGTCGCCTCCACAGCAAGTCTGCTTATCCTTGTGATGGACAGCGAGACCAGCAGGGGCAGCGGTGGGGTCTGGACCAGTCAGCTTGTGCTAGGTGATGGTGATGGTGGTCACGGTGGCAGTGGTGATGAGATAATGCTGGTGATGATGGCGACGGTGATGATGGTGGTGATGGTGACAGTGGTGATGAGACAATGCTGGTAATGATGACAGTGGTGATGGTGACGGTGGTGACAGTGGTGATGAGACAATGCTGGTGATGATGACAGTGGTGATGGTGATGGTGGTGATGGTGACAGTGGTGATGAGACAATGCTGGTGATGATGACAGTGGTGATGGTGATGATGGTGATGGTGACAGTGGTGATGAGACAATGCTGGTGATGGTGGCGACGGTGATGATGGTGGTGATGGTGACAGTGATGATGGTGATGGTGACGGTGGTGATGGTGATGATGGCGACAGTGATGATGGTGATGATGGCGATGGTGATGGTAACGGTGGTGATGAGACAATGCTGGTGATGATGGAGACAGTGATGATAGTGATGATGGTGACAGTGGTGATGACAACAATGCTGGTGATGATGGTGATGGTGATGATGGTGATGATGGTGACAGTGGTGATGGCAATGATAATGATGACAGTGATGATGGTGATGGTGACAGTGCTGACGACAATGCTGGTGGTGATGGTGATGATGGCAATGAAAATGATGATGGTGGTGATGGTGAAGATGGTGATGATAGTGATGATGGTGATGGTGGTTTGATGGTGATGGTGGTGATGATGACAATGCTGGTGACGGTGGTGATGGCAATGATAATGATGACAGTGATCATGTTGATGGTGATGACAGTGAGGTCCACACCAGACTAACAGGCACGGGTCCCTCCCTCACAGGACATGCCCCGCATGAGTCAGCGGCAGCACCTCCCCAGCGTTCCTCACCCTGGGGCTGACTGTCTCCTAGCACCAGGTACACTGACTTCCGCTCATTTCATTGGCCAAGGGGATCATACTTGATACTGGTAGAGCAGAAATGGAAGATCTTCCAGCAGGGGCAGAGAATGACTAGAAAAATGTTATTTTCTTTAATATACTGATTTGTAGCCACAAATTCCCATTTTGAATGAAAGTCCTCAGGGGAATAAAATGGCAGATCATTGATTCTCATCTGACGAAGCCAGACTCAGAGTGGAAAATCAGAAACTCGAAGGCTGGGGTCCACAGCCTGTCGGAGGCGTGAGCTGGCCGTGTCTGTGCACCAGGCAAAGCTGCCCGAGCATCTGAATGTGTCCAGGGTCTCTGCAGGACTGCACCAGGCCGAAGCTTAGTTGACTGTGCCGTGACAACAGGGCGCCCTCCAAGGACAGCAGCCTAGAAACCCCAGTGCAGTGCTTTGGTGTGCTCAACCAGCCTGTGTATGTCACACCGTAAGATGACAATTCAAGGAGAAAAATTGTCACTTCTCATAATTCAGAGGCTAGAATGACTGCACTGTTCTCCCAGAGATGAATATTCCCAGCCATTAGGAGGGCATAATGACATCTGACAGATGGACTGGAAACACCATGGAAGCCAAGAGCCATTTGTCACCACTGGCATTTACATCGTCAGAGTCCAGGAGTTCCGTCGACCTTAACATTTTGCTTCTGATTAGAAACAATAAAATGGGGAAGTGCTGTGTTAAGAGAAATGCAGGTGGCCATAAAAATCCATGTTTCTACTTTTACCAAACTACAAGGGAAATCCACATGCAGATGTCAGCAATGCTCCTCCCGCATCCAGGGTGACCCCGGCTTGCATTCTTGTCGCTCCCCCCCTTCATGGAGGAACGACGCTAAACCCTGCCTAGGCTTCATATCCGAGTCACGGCACCATTATGTCGCTCCCCGTCTTCGTGGAGGAACGACACAGGACCCTGCGCTGTTCTTTGGTCTGCTCGGCCCTCCCCGGGTTTGCTGCTGGTTCTTCCCGGGTTGGCTACCGACCCTTCCACCTCCGTGGAAGGGCGGTTCCCCCTGCCACATTCCCCACTTCCGCGGGGGAGCGGCACACCGCCGGCCGGCTCTCTCGGGGGCTGCACAGGTGTTCCTTCAGATAGATGTTCCCGGTGCATGTTGTCTCTCTCCTCCTTTATAGTCCTCTTCCACCAATCCCAACTCTGCTACCCACACGCCGAGTACGCTGCTCTCCTCCAATCAGGAGCAGCTCCTGCAGCTTGTCAAGTTGGTGAGAGGCAGCTGTGTAGAAGCTGTTTGCTCCTCTCCCAGCGCCATATTGTGGGAGAGCAGATGCATAAAATAAGTCTTAATTCCAGTAACTTAGTCTAGTCCGAGTTGCTCCCCACAATTCTGAATCCTGAACCTATTGAATCACTGTTCTTGGTGAGGTCTCAGCTCTTTCGGGGTCAGGTCAGGCAGACTTTAAACTCTGACCACCAGTGAGCCCAGGAAAGACCCTCTGCAGGCCGGAGTTTGCTGCAGGCACCCAGTGCACCCACACAGGTCCTGGGGACATTGTCTTGGAGGACGGACCCCAGGAGGAATGAGGAGCAGGACCGTGGCACCACACAAAGGAGCTTGGACCTGGTTCTGGAGAACCAGGCACAAGAACCGTTGTCTTCAAGTACTCTTCCTGCAGGCCTAGGACTTCACCGAGCCTCCACCTGGCACCCACAGAGGGTGTCAGAGTATCTGTAGTTTCTAAATAGGGCAGACAGGTCATCACCATCATCGTCCAGCACTACAGGACCCGAGGAGGACAATCTGGAGAGGGGAAACTTTCTGGGCATTTGGTGAAGGGCAGCACAGTGACCAGCAAAAGGCTGGGAGTGAGGTTCACCATCACCACCAACATCACCACCATCACCACCATCATCACCACCATCACCATCATCATCACCACCATCATCACCACCATCACCATCATCATCATCACCATCATCACCATCACCAGCATCACTACCATCATCACCATCATCACCACCATCATCACCATCACCAACATCATATCATCACCATCATCACCATCACCACCATAATTACCATCATCACCATCACATTATCACCATAATCACCATCACCACCATCACCATCATCACCATTATCATCACCATCACCACTGTCATCGCCATCACCACCATCAATCACTACCATCATCACCACCACCACCATCACCATCACCACTATCACCGTAGTTACCATCATCACCCTCACCATCACCACTATCATCACCATCACCATAAGCATTGAAGCAGAGAGGCACTGGGTGCAGGGAGTGGAATACTAAAGCCAAATTTTTCCAGTAAATAGTACTTTATCCATAAGTAGCTAATTTTTAAATCATCAGCGTCCATCAACAAGTACCCCAAGACCAATTCAGCTCACAAATATTTTATTCACTACACCCAATGTGGCCGCCTTCAAAGACAATCATGAACACGTTTATGGCTGGGAGACTTTCCACAGAAGTCCTAGCTCCTTGCAAATCGGATGACGTGGCCACCTGGGCTCTTCCATGTGACAACAGCTGGCCACAGCTGAGAAACCATCATCTCCTTTAGGAGACATAATCTTTCTAATTTACCGTAAGCCTTATTACTCTCTATCGCCTAACAATTATCAGCTTACAGATTTCTTTTATATTTTTTTAAAGATTTATTTGTTCATTTGAAAGGCAGAGTTACAGAGAGGCAGAAAGAGAGAGGTCTTCCATTCGCTTGTTCACTCCCCAGATGGCCACAACAGCTGGAGCTGCACCGATCCGAAGCCAGGAGCCAGGAGCTTCCTCCAGGTCTCCCATGTAAGTGCAGAGGCCCAAGGACTTGGGCCATCCTCCACTGTTTTCTCAGGCCACAGCAGAGAGCTGGGTTGGAAGTGGAGCAGCCAGGACTCGAACCAGTGCCCATGTGGGACAGCGGCACTGAAGGCAGCAGCTTTACCAGATTACAAGATTTCTATTGCCTGCCTTCTTCTTGTCAGAGTACAGGTTTACTACTCTATACTTCAAAATTATTCAGATTTTTTTCTAATTTGCCAGTTTCTTCTTTGAATGAAGTCGGTGTTATGGACATCACATGTGCTATACCTAAGCAGAGAAAATCGATCAGTCTCCCCTGGCTCCCTGTCACACTAAGGAAACATCGATGGGCACCAACATCCAAACATCTGCTGTGTGTGTCTTGTTTCCTTCTCACAGCCGCCTGTGAGGGGGTCAGGCCGTCTCCTCACTTCCAAACGGGGAAACAGATGCAGAGAGAAGGTCAGCACCATGGCCAGCAGGTCAACAGGCAGGATTCAACTCCGATGTGCCTGCCCAGAGCCTGCAGGCTAACACTGTTGGGTCTGACCTCCTCCTCTGTCCTCGTGCCGTCTGTGGCTCCGCCGTGGCACAACACTGAAGCCCACAGAACAGAGTCCCACGGCGGCAGCTCAGACACAAGACTGAGGCTTACAGGAGGAGCACGTGCCCATCCCAGCAGCACAGGGGCACGCACACAACACAGGGGCATGCACACAACACAGGGACACACACACAACACAGTGGTACACACACACAACACAGGGACACGCACGCAACACAGCGGCACGCACACAACACAGGGGCATGCACGCAACACAGGGACACGCACACAACACAGGGGCACGCACGCAACACAGCGGCACGCACACAACACAGGGGCACGCATGCAACACAGGGACACGCACACAACACAGGGGCACGCACACAACACAGGGACACGCACGCAACATAGGGACACACACACAACACAGGGGCACGCACGCAACACGGGGACACGCACACAACACAGGGGCACGCACACAACACAGGGACACGCACGCAACACAGGGACACGCACACAACACAGGGACACGCACACAACACAGGGGCACGCACACAACACAGGGACACACACACAACACAGGGACACGCACACAACACAGCGGCACGCATGCAACACAGGGGCACACACGCAACACGGGGACACACACACAACACAGGGGCACGCACACAACACAGGGGCATGCACACAACACAGGGGCACGCACGCAACACAGGGACACGCACGCAACACAGCGGCACACACGCAACACAGGGGCACACACGCAACACAGGGGCACACACGCAACACAGGGACACACACACAACACAGGGGCACGCACGCAACACAGGGGCACGCACGCAACACAGGGGCACACACGCAACACAGGGACACACACACAACACAGGGGCACGCACGCAACACAGGGGCACGCACGCAACACAGGGACACGCACGCAACACAGCGGCACACACGCAACACAGGGGCACACACGCAACACAGGGGCACACACGCAACACAGGGACACACACACAACACAGGGGCACGCACACAACACAGGGGCACGCACGCAACACAGGGGCACGCACGCAACACAGGGACACACACACAACACAGGGGCACACACCTCAGCTTCAGGCTCAATGTCAGGAACGCCAGCCTGAGTCCTCAGTGGGCCCACGTCATGGTCCACCACAGGCCACAGACACAAGGGCACGCCAGCCTGAGTCCTCAGTGGGCCCACGTCACGGTCCACCACAGGCCACAGACACAAGGGCACGCCAGCCTGAGTCCTCAGTGGGCCCACATCACGGTCCACCACAGAACACAGACACAAGGCAGCTTCCGCCAGTTCATGACTCGGGGCTCCAGGCTGCTTCCTTGCGGACACACCACTTTGGGAGAAAGGGATGCAGGACCAGGCCCGGAATGGATTACATCACTTCTGCCCAATCTCATTGGACAGGACTGGTCCTACGAGCTCCCCCGGACATGCATGGGCATCAGTGAAACTCAGGAGGAAGGAGGCAGGGTGCTTGGTCTCTGCTCCCTCATTGCAAAGCTGAGGGAGACGCCCCCTAATCGAAGAGTCTTACTCCACAGCATGAGTCAAAACGACCAGGAACCTTTTCTGAAATCAGATTCCAGGATGCCACCGCAAAGTACTGGCCAAACCCCCACAGAGGGGGCCCTTGCGTATCTGACCTCAACACTTCCCACCAGCGGGAGTCGAGAACAACTGAACCTGGCGGCTTCCAAGTGTGGTCTCCATTTCTTGGGTTCTGCAGTTCTGAGGTTTTCCTTTTTAATCCACAAGCAGAAAACACAGGGAGAGGGCTCCTGCCCAGAGGCACGCACACAACCACCCTTGGCCGGCAGGTGCGCAGGTGCCAGAAGCCGGGGTGGGCCAGGATGCTGTGTTCCCGCCTCCCTGAGATTCCCACACCCACTCCCTCCAGTGCCACTCTCTTGACCTCACGTTTCTTCAGATCTTGCCGATTCACCAAAGCTGTTTCGGGCATCCTTGGGCAAAAGCAGGACACCCAGCCCCAGTCACTCCCGGAGCCCACAGTACCCTGCACCCCACCCCTCCGAACAGTCTGCACCGCCGCCAGTGCACAGCCATCCCTCCACACGGACAGCCGACAAGGCCCATCCTGTAACCTCAGGAGTGCTTCCGTCCTGTCCCAGTTCATGAACTTAACTCGAGTTGATAGACGACCGGCGTAAAACGGACACAGACGGCGGTGCTGAGACAGAAGAGAACTGTGGCTTTGATACTGACCTGAAACTCCCCTTTCTTAAAGAGGTCAATCTGTCCTCTCGAACGGGTTCTTTTTGAAAACTTCAGGGACTAAATAAACGACCGAAAAGCAAAACGCAAGAAATGAGGAGAGTCAGAAGGAGGAAGCAGGGCCTGACTCCGAACCCCTCAGTCAGAGGGTGCGGGCCCTGACTCCGGGAGCACAGGAGAGGAAGCCACGCGTGGGTGTGAGGAGCGGGTTCCTGGCCAGCCCGTGTCCCGGTCCTGCCTCTTTGCTGCTCCACACCAGAGGGGACCCGAGAGCCACCAGGCCTCCCTCCAGCCACCTCGGCTTGGGTTTTGCCGTGAGGCCATGATGGAGGGGCATTACGGCAGGAAGAGGAGCGGAGGTGTTCTCTTCGCTGGCTGCTTCCAGACGGCCCAGCACAGCCACGGTGCTGGCGGCACCCCTGGCCCCAGCTGGGGTGGCCCAGGGCCTGCAGGCGTGCGGCGACGCCAGGGGCGGGGCGGGAGGGGCACAGAGGGAACTGCTCCAAGCTCCCCCCGAGTGTCCGCTGCAGCTCTGGGCCTCTCACGGCAGGGGGCGTCCTCCTTCTCTCTGACACGGCACGGACGCACACGCTGTCCACGGAGCAGTCCCCGCTGTCGAAGAGCAGTGACCGCTTCCTTCTGCAAACTGGCCCGCCCCTCCCTGCGCTTGAATCTGGCTGCCATGGACGCAAGAGGCTTCCACTGGCCATGGGGCCCCGGGCACGGCCATGTCCACAAATCACCACCCACAGGCTTTTACTCAGAGGAGGAAAATCCAGTTAATGCTTCTTGGAATGACTAGGGAAACAGTTGATAGCAAAGTAGAGAAACGGAGGTCGCAGGAAGCATCAAGGATACGTCAGACACAGCTCACAGGCAGAGTGAGATCCAGCAGGAGCGACCAGCGACGCTGCCGGAGGGCAAGCCCCAGGGCCCAGGGTCTCGGGACCCAGCCGCCCCCGCCCCCGCCCCCCGCCCTTCCTGGTGCTGGACGTCTCGCTCCCTGCAGCAGAAGCCCGTCCAGGGCCTGGTGTTGCTCTCCGGGAGTCTGCGCCGTTCTCTCGGACGATTACACAACCAGAAACGACGCGGGGAGGAGAGAGAACCAGGTTTTCCGGAGTGAGCAGCTCTCCGCACCGTGGCAACAGGACTGGCATTCCTGGCTCGCCTCCCGCCCCCAGGCCACGGCCCTCAGAAGGGCGGCACACGCAGGCCCCGTCGGCCACGCGGCACCACTTCGGCTTTGTCTTGACCCGCTTCCGGAAGCAGGGCTCGAACGTCCACACCTTGAACTTCTTCATCTCTGGGAAAACAAACAGCAAACGAACCGCATCCTCCAAGCTCCTCTTCACGATGTCCTCAATTTTGAAAACGAAAGTATTTCAAAGGCAGGATGTCTACCCCAAGTATCGGACGGGAGAAAAGACACTGCGTGTGGCGTGTAAAGAGTTAAAAATGCCCTGGCAGGCCGGCACCGCGGCTCACTAGGCTAATCCTCCGCCTTGCGGCGCCGGCACACCAGGTTCCAGTCCCGGTCAGGGTGCTGGATTCTGTTCCGGTTGCCCCTCTTCCAGGCCAGCTCTCTGCTGTGGCCAGGGAGTGCAGTGGAGGACGGCCCAAGTGCTTGGGCCCTGCACCCCATGGGAGACCAGGAAAAGCACCTGGCTCCTGGCTCCTGCCATCGGATCAGCGCGGTGCGCCAGTCGTAGCGCGCGGGCCACGGCGGCCATTGGAGGGTAAACCAACGGCAAAAGGAAGCCCTTTCTCTCTGTCTCTCTCTCTCACTGTCCACTCTGCCTGTCAAAAATAAATGCCCTAGCAAAGAGCTCCTCTCTAAGCCCCCGCCTGCCCATCTGTCAGTCAGACAAGCACAGCGCGGGCCACGGGAGCCACGGGGAGAACTCCTGGAGACGGCGGCGGCGCAGAGGAAGGAGAACGCTCTGCCACAGACCTGGTGCGGAGGCGCCCTGAGCTGCTCTGCACAGAGGACGCGGTGATGATGGTGCGGAGAAGCAGGGGCGTGAGGGCCACGCAGGACTCTCCAGCCTGTCCCGAAACAAAGCCCCGGCTCGGCCGCCGTTCCCCGCCCCCGGGCATTCCGGTGCCGGCCGGGGTTCTCATCGGCAGACGAGGCAAGGTCATCCTCGGCTCCTTTGGTCATCGGCGAGGTCATAACCTTCTCACTGCCCCGTGTTGTCGCGAGAGCGCCCACGGAGCAAGCAATGGTCTGGGTGCTCTCGGGGACGGCGATGGATTTGGAAATCTGTGGCCGACGTGCAGACTTGTCCTGCTCTGGCCAGTGCTGCCTCATGTCCATGCACAGTGCCTTCCTGTCTGCACCACCGGGCCTTCCTGTCTATACCATAGTGCTTCCTGTCTACACCACAGGGCCTTCCTGTCTCCATGCACAGGGCCTTCCTGTCTCCATGCATAGGGCCTTCCTGTCTCCACCACAGGGCCTTCCTGTCTACACCACAGGGCCTTCCTGTCTACACCGCAGGGCCTTCCTGTCTACACCGCAAGGCATTCCTGTCTACACCACAGGGCCTTCCTGTCTACACCACAGTGCCTTCCTGTCTGCACCACCGGGCCTTCCTGTCTATACCACAGTGCTTCCTGTCTACACCACAGGGCCTTCCTGTCTCCATGCACAGGGCCTTCCTGTCTACACCACAGGGCCTTCCTGTCTGCACCACAGGGCATTCCTGTCTATACCACAGTGCTTCCTGTCTACACCACAGGGCCTTCCTGTCTCCATGCACAGGGCCTTCCTGTCTACACCACAGTGCCTTCCTGTCTACACTGCAAGGCATTCCTGTCTACACCACAGGGCATTCCTGTCTCCACCACAGGGCATTCCTGTCTCCACCACAGGGCCTTCCTGTCTGCACCACAGGGCCTTCCTGTCTACACTGCAAGGCATTCCTGTTTACACCACAGGGCCTTCCTGTCTACACCGCAGGGCCTTCCTGTCTACACCGCAAGGCATTCCTGTCTACACCACAGGGCCTTCCTGTCTACACCACAGAGCCTTCCTGTCTACACCACCGGGCCTTCCTGTCTACACCACAGGGCAGCTGTTGTTACGTGCACTCCAGCTGCCCCAGGCTTAGAGACCACATCCCCCACGACGCATCTACTCTCTATTAGGGGCTTCTCCAAGTGTGTGTCCAGTGAGCGCTGTCCACACATGGGCAGCTACGCGTCCAGTGACAGCTGTCACACCATGGGAGCTACGTGTCCAGTGAGCGCTGTCCACACCATGGGCGGCTACGCGTCCAGTGACAGCTGTCTACACATGGCAGCTATGCGTCCAGTGAGCGCTGTCCACACCATGGGAGCTACGTGTCCAGTGAGCGCTGTCCACACCATGGGAGCTACGCGTCCAGTGACAGCTGTCACACCATGGGAGCTATGCGTCCAGTGACAGCTGTCCACACCATGGGCAGCTACGCGTCCAGTGACAGCTGTCCACACCATGGGAGCTATGCGTCCAGTGACAGCTGTCTACACACGGCAGCTATGCGTCCAGTGAGCGCTGTCCACACCATGGGAGCTATGCGTCCAGTGAGCGCTGTCCACACCATGGGCATTACACATCCAGTGAGCACTGTCCACACATGGGCAGCTATGTGTCCAGTGACAGCTGTCCACACCATGGGCGGCTACGCGTCCAGTGAGCACTGTCCACACCATGGGAGCTACGCGTCCAGTGAGCGCTGTCCACACCATGGGAGCTACGTGTCCAGTGAGCGCTGTCCACACCATGGGAGCTACACGTCCAGTGACAGCTGCCACATCATGGGCAGCTATGCGTCCAGTGAGTGCTGTCCACACCATGGGGAGCTATGTGTCCAGCGTGAGCTCTCTACAAGATGACCACTCTCTACGAGATGGGAGCTGTGTCCAGTGTGAGCTCTACGAGATGGACAGCCACGTGTCCAGTGACAGCTTTCCCCGCGCCATGGGAGCTCTCCTTACAAGACGTGACACTGCCTGTTTCCACTGATAAAACTCAGCCCAGCCTTGCTCAACCCCACGGCTGACTTCCCAGCTCAGTCCTGTGAAGCCCAGGGCACACGGCCTGGAGCGGCAGCGCCGTCACCAGGACGCGGTGTCTCTCGGTCTCCACTTGTAGATTGCGTTTGCTGCTGCATCTGAGACTCCGCTTGGTGGCAAGGCACCTCCCGGTAGCCAGATCTGCCACTCCAGGCTGTCACCATTCGGCCATGAGCTGCAGCTCCGGGCCTGTCCGTCGGCCTCATGGACAAACAGGTGGAAGGGAAGGCACATACACCCAGGGAAATGGGGCTTCTCTGGGGAACCGGCTGGGGCCACTGTCACGGACACCAGGACACCAAGTGGCCAGCAGGGGGCATTCTTGCCAGAGAGCAGAGGGACTGAAAAGCTCTCTGGCATGCCATCGGCCAAACCTGCTCTCAGCCAGGAAGCCGGTAGCCCACAGCAAGCCTGCCCACGACACCCGGCCAGCACAGGCCCAGCACAGGCCCAGACCTCGTGCCCGCCACTGAGGGCGCTTCTGAGCGCTCTCCACCACACACAGTTTGCTAAAACCTCCAGAGACCAGTGCGCAGCTCTGCCCCCACCCTGCAAGCCAGGTCCTGGGCTGCCCCCACCTGCCCAGGGCCCGCCTGCCCTCTGTCATCTGGGCGCGGTCACCAGGACTGACCCCGCCTCTCACAGGCTCTGGACACACTGCGGCCTCCTAGTCGTTATACCCATTTTACAGATGAGAACAAAGCAGCCCCAGGTTCCCTCTGGGAAGCAACGCCCACGAGCCAGCGGCCAGGTTTGGGTGCAGGGGTTCCCAGCTGCAGACAGCAGCAGACCTGGTCCACGGCCGGTCTGGCCAGCACTTCCGTCCCCCGCCTCTGAGGTGCGTATGACGAGGCCAGCCCCAGACTGCAGCTCACAGAGGAAACGGGCCAGGGAGCAGGAGCTCTGGCCCTGCTTGGCTGTGCGTTTGAAACTGGGGGAGTCCACGACTAACTCGAGGGGGCGCCCAGCGCCAGACCAAGGGGACCCCAGCCCCAGGGCCTGCAAGGGCCCCTCCGAGCAGGCGCCCCGGAAAGGCCCGGCTCCGCCTTCGTGTCCTGCCAGCCGGGGCCCCGCACCCACGCGGCCGGATCAGGGCGGGCAGGGGCGGGGCCGTCACGCGGCTCCTCCGGCAGCGCATCCTCCGTCCCGTCCTGCACACCAGGCTTGGCAGCCGCACTTGACTTCCAAAGTCAGCCCAATCAGGGCCTTTCTTGCGGGAAGAATGCCTCATTTTCTCTTTCTGTGCATCAGCCCTGCGCCTCCCTCACAGCTGAGCCCGTCAGCAGATTCCAGCTCCCGCATCTGTGCAGACAAGTGGGACGTGGGGACCAGCCTTCATCTCCGCTCCCCGGAACACGGGACGTGGCCCAACAGCGCCCCTCCGCGGGAGAGAGAAGAGCAAGCCCCAGAGGCCTCGAGGGGGAGCGGCACAAGTCCAGGCCGCAGGAACGGGCGCACAGAGAATGACTGGGTCAGGAAACCAACCCCCCGGACGGGCCGGGGAGCACCCCAGGACGGGCCGGGGAACACCCCAGGACGGGCCAAGGGAGCACCCCAGGACAGGCAATGGGAGCACCCCCAGGACGGGCCAAGGGAGCACCCCCAGGACAGGCCAGGGGAGCACCCCAGGATGGGTCAAGGGAGCACCCCAGGATGGGCCAGGGGAGCACCCCAGGATGGGCCAGGGGAGCACACCAGGAGGGCCAGAGGAGCACCCCAGGACAGGCAAGGGGAGCACCCCAGGACGGGCCAAGGGAGCACCCCAGGAAGGCCAGGGGAGCACCCCAGGACGGGCCAGGGGAGCAGCCCAGGAGGGTCAGGGGAGCACCCCAGGACAGGCAAGGGGAGCACCCCAGGATGTGTCAGGGGAGCACCCCAGGATGGGCCAGGAGAGCACACCAGGAAGGGTCAGGAAACCAAACCCCCCAGGACGGCCCAGGGGAGCACCCCCAGGACAGGCAAGGGGAGCACCCCAGGAGGGCCAGGGGAGCACCCCAGGACAGGCAAGGGGAGCACCCCAGGAGGGCCAGGGGAGCACCCCAGGACGGGCCAGGGGCACCCCAGGACGGGCCAGGGGAGCACCCCAGGAGGGCCAGGGGAGCACCTGTTCCCACCCCAGCATCGTTCAAAGAAGCAGGCAAAGCTGTGAGGGTTACCTGGTGGCCCCCTCGCTCCTCGGGCCCTTCTGCCTCATTTCCTGGCAAACAACACCCTTGAGTATTTTTTTTTTTTTTGCTTATTCTATATTTTACAAGACTTAAAATGCATCAACAAAGTACTGATCCAAGATACCCAAGAAAATGCCCCAAATCGCCGAGGAAGTGCTGGGGGCGCCAGGCGCCGCAGAAGCCCTGGAGGGACGCTCGCAGCCCCTCCTCGCCTGCACCCTGCCCCACCCCACACTCAAGGCCACACTGGGGTTCTCGGGACCCCCGCACAGGACCTCCCCTCAGGGCCCTGGGGACCCAGGTACCGGGAGCTCAAGGGCAGAAGAGAAAGAGCGATGCAGGTGCAGCGGCTGCCACTCCCACACAGGCGCCCAGGGCGGCACCCGACCAGGCCCTCGGCCCCTCCGGGAACTTGCCCAGGTGTGCAGCACTGGCCGGGACCTCCCCACCTCTCACTGGCCTCGCCGTCTGAAGCAGCGTCTGTCTGTGCTTTGACGCGGGCCAGGAAGTAACGGCTCTGCGAGAAGTTACTGAGGTGGGGGCCTGCGCCTGCTCACGACGCTGCTCCTCACATTCAGGCAGCTCTTGGCACCCCAGACACGTGCAATCGGATGAACTGGGGCTGGGTCGTGGTCCAAGTACCACAGCTGGAGGCAGGGCCTTTGGGAAGTGACGGCTTGGACCGTGTCAGGGCAGCGCCTGGGCCGGCAGCAGGCTGGTTTCACAGGAGAGCCCCAGCAGCTGCCCTTGTGTCTCCGACCCGCCCCTGCACCTGCTCCGGGGCCAGTCAGAGGCCAGACTGATGGGCGCCCACTCCTGCACTGGGAACCTCCCCAGCTGGGAGCCAGAACAACCCTTCTCCCGCCTACGAAGCTCCCTGCAGGTACCCCAGTTAAAGAAGGAAAAGCTGCCATAGGCAGGGCCTCTCTGTCCTCACGGCTGGCGCCTCCCTCTCTCGTCAGGCGGCCACCTCCGTGCCCCCACGCGGGCAGGTTCCCGTCTGGCAGCGCACGCACAGTGTGCTGAGAACTGTAAACTGGTACAGAAACCCTCCCGGGCAGGTGTGCTGTAACGGCAGGTCCCATCTCAACACGCTCTTCCCCGAGGCAACGGCACTTCTGCCACAAGCGACCAGGGCGGCGAGGGGCAGTGCTCCTGGCCAAGCCGGGGGACCCTGGGGGGAACCTGCCCAGCCGTGTTTCTGTGGCCGTCAGAGAAAGAGAACCAGCAGGATGCACGGGGTGTGGGTGTAGACGTAACAGCCAGAGAGCAGCTGGTCTGAGTGTGGGCAACTCAGGAGTGGGACATGCCTACACCTAGGCAGACAGACAGACACAAGGGCACTTCACAAGCAGAATTAAAGGGTCATTTCGGTTGGGGCCGACTCTGTAGCACAGCGGGTAAAGCTGCTGCCTGCAGTGCTGGCATCCCAAATGGGCGCCGGTTCAAGTCCTGGCTGCTCCACTTCCAATTCAGCTCTCTGCTGTGGCCTGGGAAAGCAGTGGAAGATGACCCAGCTGCTTGGGCCCTGCACCCGCGTTGGAACCTCAAAGAAGCTCCTGGCTCCTGGCTTCGGATCAGCTCAGCTCCAGCCGTTGCAGCCACCTGGGGAGTGAACCAGCAGATGGACGACCTCTCTCTCTCTCTCTCTCTCTCCCCCTCTGCCTCTCTATAACTCTGATTTCAAATAAATAAAAATAAAATTTTATTTTTTTAAAAAAGTGTGTTTTGGTGCAAAAGGCCCTGAGATCCGGGCACAATTTTCTCCTAATACACATTTTCTGTGAACATTCTGAGGACCCCTCCTACATGATGCGGAGCCGTGACAGACGAGACTAAGGGGTCAGCTCTCCTGGAGGCCGGGCGGCAGGACTGCCTGGCACAGACCTCAGCCAGCTTCCCGGAAGGAGCTCTGTCCTCGCTCCTAACATCGTCCCGCCCACGTCATCGAGGGTCTTTGGCCATGGCCAACGTCGGCCACACCGCCAGCGCCTTCACGGTGGACGGTCTCTGAACCAGCAGTCTGGCACCGGCCCAGCGTCCCCACGCGCCCCACAGCACCGCAGATTTGGGGACAAACTACCTAGCAATGCTGCAGAATGAACGCAGGACTGGGTACAGCCAAGGCCCCGTCACACCCAGCATCGCCTGAGCGTCTGCCCTCCCCACGCTGGACCCCCCACAACCTCGCCTACGCCGCCTGGGGCTACCGCAGGGGAGCAGGGGGCAGGAGGACGCCTCAGGTCCGGCCTAAGCAGAGAACTCCGGGAGGGAGGCCTGGGCTGCGGCGCCGCAATGCTGCCCCCGTGCGTCCCCGGACCAGGTTGCACCCGGCAGGTTCACTGCGGCCCGCAAGCTCTCCCGCGCTCCCGCCAGTCCAGACCCGGCAGCCCACGGCGGACACCGCCGCCCCTCTCGGAGCCCTGCGAGGCCCGGAACCCCCGCGGGAGGGGAGGCCCGGAACCCCTGCAGGAGGTCAGCCCTGGGGCGGAAGCCCTGGGGATCACGGCCGCTGTGGACCCCGGCGCGAGCCATACCTAGGTGGCGCCTCGCACTCGCAGGACCCGCGGGACTCCCAGGAGGGCTCCCAGGCACCTGACGCTGGCACCAGAAGGCCCCTAGGGACCACCCAATGCCTCAGACGCAAGGGGCGCGGTGTGCCTGTCCACACGGCCAGGTGCTCTCCTGTGGCCGCCTGCTTCTGCCCGTTCTTAAGCACCGTCCCGTTTCCCACGTGAACGCACCACGTGTTCAAGTTTTACGTGGGATGAACTAATACGCCCGGCTCTGCCAAACGCCGGCAGAGGGCAGGTGTTTCCACCTTGGCTCTGGCCTCCGCCCTGGGCCGCGCCTCTGACACACAGTGACGGCCCATGGTCCCCGAGCTCGGCTGCGCTGGGCGGCATCAGTCTCCCGCGTGCTGACGCGTGTGAGGCGCTGTTGCACAATTCTCCCCCGCGGCCGCCACACCACCAGGAGGCGCGCTCTGCTCTGGCGTGAAGTGGCTTGTCCCTGCCACACAAGTCTGGGTGTGTAACACCGCTGGGAATGTGGCCTCTAAGGGGTGGACGTCCTCGTTCTGGCCACAGCAGGCTGCTGTCAGCCAGGCAGGCACGGCTGCGTGCCCACGGGCATCCGGCCTTCACAACCGGGAGCCGAATTCCTCTCTTTACGAATTCCCAAGTCTTGCAGAAAATGGGCGGAGACACAGTCATCACCCCACCTTCAGAAAAGACAGTCACAGCCGGACAGCCTCAAGGATTCAGGTTACCCGGACAGCCAGGATTTGAACCCAGGACCCAGCACTTACGCACTTAACCGCTGTTCCATTGCCTCTTCATTGAAAGATACCCACCCAGGCCCAGCGTGTATTAGCACCACGGCCAGTGGCCAGTGAGCACTGGGAAAAGTGAGCAGGAGCCCAGGAGAGGCCGCAAACACCCCCACCCGGGGACAAAGCGGGATTCACCCCCGGCTCCGGAGCCCACTGCCTTCTCCCCTCACAACTCCCACCTTGAGGGGGCATCTGACCTCAGTTCCCCCACTCTCCACCCTTTCTCACTTCTCTGTGGCAGAGTGTGCGGCCCCAGCCTGCTGACCCTGGGCTGCCTGACTCGCGTCGGCAGGTGCCATGCCGAGAGAAGCAGGTGCTGTCCCAGCCCCAAGAGACACCTCCTGCTCCTCCAGGGGTCTCCATCTGCTACGAAGGAAGACGCCTGGCGGCCACTGCTCTGAGATGGAAGACGTGGAGCAGAACAAACTGGACAAACATCCTGGGGTCTGGGGCCAAGCCGGCTCCACTGGGAAGAAATCCTTACTGTCATTAAGCCCTGGACATCTACAAGGTCCTGGGGATGAGCAGTGCTGTGGCACAGCCGTGCCCACCCAGTGTGGGGCTCAGAGTGCCTGGGAAGAATGAACGGAAGGGTCAGTCCAGGGGCCAGCATCGAGGCACAGCAGGTTAAGCCACCACTGTGATGCTGGCGTCCCATCAGAGTGCCAGTTCAAGTCCCGAGAGCCCCACTTCTGATCCAGCTCCCTGCTTTGCACCCTGGGAGGCAGCGGAAGATGACTCAAGTGCTTGGGCCCTGTCCTCCACGTGGGAGACCTGGACGGAGTTCCCGGCTCCTGGCTTCACCAGATTCATTAGGGGAATGGACCGGAGGCGTGGGCATACAGAGAACCTCTCCCACGTGCGCATGCACTGTCTTTCACACAGAAAAAATCAGAAGCACTAAAAACAAAAGAGGAAAATCAATCAAGAAACAATTATCACTCATCACAACTTTGATTCTTCACCCAAAGCAGACAATACCCAGTATGCGCCAATTCTGAGGCACTCCCAGAACTCACTGGGGCTCACAAATGGATCACCTTGTGAGGATATCAGGGAAAACATAGCCAGAGTTTCTGTAAAACACCTAGTACCGCCATCATACCGTAATATCACCCCCTCCTCATCATCATCACCATCAATATCATCACCACCACCACCCTCACTGCCATCATCATCGCCATCACCACCCTCATTGCCATCATCACCACCACCACCACCCTCATCACCACCATCACCACCACCACCCTCACTGCCATCATCACCACCATCACCATCACCACCCTCATTGCCATCATCACCACCATCACCATCACCACCCTCACTGCCATCATCACCACCATCACCATCACCACCCTCATTGCCATCATCACCACCACCATCACCCTCACTGCCATCATCACCATCACCACCCTCATTGCCATCATCACCACCACCATCACCCTCACTGCCATCATCACCATCACCACCCTCACTGCCATCGTCACCAGCACCACCATTACCACCACCCTCACTGCTGTCACCACCACCATCACCACCCTCACTGCCATCATCACCATCATCACCATCACCACTCTCATCACCACCATCACCACCACCCTCACTGCCACCATCACCATCACTACCACCCTCACTGCCATCGTCACCAGCACCACCATTACCAGCAACATCATCAGTATCACCATCATCACCATCACCACTACCACCCTCATTGCCATCATCACCACCACCACCATCACCACCCATATCATCAATCTCATCACCACCATCACCATCACCACTACCACCCTCACTGCCATCATCATCACCATCACCACAACCCTCACTGCTGTCACCACCATCACCACCCTCATTGCCATCATCACCATCAATATCATCACCACTACCACCCTCACTGCCATCATCACCATCACCACCCTCACTGCCATCATCACCACCATCACCATTACCACCCATATCATCAATCTCATCACCATCATTACCACCCATATCATCAATCTCATCACCATCATCACCATCACCACCACCCCATTGCCATCGTCACCAGAAAGGGGAAGACTCCTATTGCTGGTTCCACGGCAGCGTAATTCAGGCCTCTGTACCCAACTAGACTGTGGTCCTCACAAGTGAACTGTGCTGATGGGCGCCTCATGTCCGACGGATCTCACCCCTTTTAGGAAGAATTCCACGAGTTTTGATGAAGGCAGCCGCTCAGGTAGCCGTCGCTGCAACAGAGACGTAGAAGAACATCGGCGTCACCCCCAAAATTCTCTGGGTTGTCCTCCGGCGTGTTTCCCACCAACGTAGGTCAGATGTGCACTTTCTAGAATTTCGTATGGTGGAATCCTATACTGCGTGTCATTTTTCAGTCTGACATCTGCTTACAGCAGTGTCTCCAGCTCATCCCGTGTTGAGACGTGTGCCTGCTTAGCTTTTTTTTTTTTTTTTTTTTGACAGGCAGAGTTAGACAATGAGAGAGAGAGAGAGAGACAGAGACAGATAGAAAGGTCTTCCTTTTTCCGTTGGTTCACCCCCCAAATGGCTGCCATGGCTGGCGCTGCGCTGATCAGAAGCCAGGAGCCAGGCGCCTCTCCTGGTCTCCCATGGGGTGCAGGGCCCAAGCACTTGGCCCATCCTCCACTGCACTCCCGGGCCACCCCAGAGAGCTGGACAGGAAGAGGAGCAACCGGGCCAGAATCTGGCACCCCAACCGGGACTAGAACCGGGTGTGCCGGCGCCGCAGGCGGAGGATTAGCCTAGTGAGCCGCGGCGCCGGCCAACCTGCTTAGCTTTTGAAGCCTCCCTACAGCGGGCAGCCCAGGCAGGACCTGTCTCCCATGTGCGAGGCCACCTGGAGCTGTACCCTAGCGGCCCGCACGCTCTTCACGGCACACGCGCGGCAGGCAGCGTCCCTGCTCCGGGCTCCCGAGCTTGGAGGCCGTCGGAGCGCCGCCTGCAGACCATGTCCGCTGCACCGCATGTCCGCCTTGCCCGCCCCTCTTACCGCAGGAAGTACACGCCAGGAGCAGCGGCTCCGGGAGGCACCCTGACCCCTGCACGTGTTAATGCAGGGCCGCGCCAGCGGGAAAGCAGGCTGACAGAGGCAGGGAAGGCAGAACCCTGTCCTCTACACTCTCACGGCCTCATTTCCCGTTGTGTCCACCTGAGGGCCGGTGGATGGGCCTGGCATTTCTCCCTCGGCTCCGGAGATGAGGCTCCGCAGGGACGATGACAGGTGTCCGCAGCCCGGCCACTGGTCTGCCCCGTTAGGCCCTGTTCACTGTTCTTTCAGACGCTCGCTGAATGAGAGCAGTGTGATGACGCTGAGGCCACAGCTCGAAGGTCAGGAGAGGCGGAGGCGCGCTCCGCTTGGGTGAGTTTATGCTTCAGGTCACGGGCGACGAAATGAACTCGTGACAAATGTTTACCAGTGCCAGTTATGCCCCGGGCACCGGCTCAGTGCTTGGCATCTGAAGATGTTTCCTGTGTAAGGACAAAACGAACAGAGGGGAACCTATGTGCGTATATAGGTTGTGTTTTTGCGAAAGGAATGTGTCTTGTTGCCGCGCTTGGGATGTGATGTGAAATATACATCGTCACATTAACCTCAGTGCCCATGAGGTCCCGGAGAACCTCCCCCTGGGGTGGAAGGCGTGCCCGCTGTAGCCGAGGAAGACGAGTGAGGGCTGGGATGGAGATGTCCAGGGGGAGACACGAGGCGTCCACGAAGTGACAGGAAAGTGGTGCCCGCGGTGGGAGTTGGTGCAGCCTCAAGTCCCTGTTCTCAGGACGCCTGTGTCCCACCTGGGAGCACCTGGTTCGAGTCCTGGCTCCCCTGCCAGTGCACACCCGGGAAGAGCAGGTGCAGCCCAAATGCTCGGGTCCCCACCACCCACGTGGACGTTTCAGGCTGCTGAGGCCGGCGCCGTGGCGCACATGGTTAATCCTCCGCCTGCGGCGCCGGCATCCCATATGGGCACCAGGTTCTAGTCCCGGTTGCTCCTCTTCCAGGCCAGCTCTCTGCTGTGGCCCGGGAGTGCAGTGGAGGATGGCCCAAGTGCTTGGGCCCTGCACCCCATGGGAGACCAGGAGAAGCACCTGGCTCCTGGCTTCGGATCAGCGCAGCGCCGGCCATGGCAGCCATTGGGGGGTGAACCAACGGAAAAAGGAAGACCTTTCTCTCTGTCTCTCTCTCTCTCTCTCTCTCATTGTCTAACTCTGCCTGTCAAAAAAAAAAAAAAAAAAGCTAAGCAGGCACACGTCTCAACACGGGATGAGCTGGAGACACTGCTGTAAGCAGATGTCAGACTGAAAAATGACACGCAGTATAGGATTCCACCATACGAAATTCTAGAAAGTGCACATCTGACCTACGTTGGTGGGAAACACGCCGGAGGACAACCCAGAGAACTTTGGGGGTGACGCCGATGTTCTTCTACGTCTCTGTTGCAGCGACGGCTACCTGAGCGGCTGCCTTCATCAAAACTCGTGGAATTCTTCCTAAAAGGGGTGAGATCCGTCGGACATGAGGCGCCCATCAGCACAGTTCACTTGTGAGGACCACAGTCTAGTTGGGTACAGAGGCCTGAATTACGCTGCCGTGGAACCAGCAATAGGAGTCTTCCCCTTCCTGCCTGGTAGCGGTTCGGCCCAGCCAGAGCCACGAACACAGGCAGGGGGCGCCTCTGAGCCGCCCGGGGTCTGCCGGCAAAGCCGTCTCTCCCTGGACACCTGAGGCTGTCTGCACGGGTGAGCGCCCTGGCGGGTGAGCATTTCACCAAGCGGCTGAGACTCCTGCATCCCACCCGCGAGTGCTGGATCTGAGGCCCGGCCCCGGCTCCTAGTGCAGACCCCGGGAGGCCGCGGTGCTGACGCAAGGCGCTGGGCCCCGGCTGCCCAGGTGGGAGCCTGAGCTGAGTTCCAGGTTCCCGGCTTCGGCCCCAGCCCAGCCGTGGCCACTGCAGGCACCTGGACAGTGAGCACGCGATGGCAGCACGCAGGGGAAGAGAAACGCCTAATCCCCTGGAGCTGTCGCTAGTCTCGGTGTCAGGAGAGCTGATGGACCCTGACTCACTCGCACCTGGCTCCCCTCCCCAGCAGGCGCTGCCACCGGAGGCAGCCCACCTCTCACCTCCTGGCTGGAGTTTTTCTTCTCCGCGGGAGCAGAGCCGGTGTCCCTGGTGTCAGGCCCGGCCAGCGCGGGTGAACGAAGGAGTGGATGCCTGGTGGAGAAATGATGCCGTGCTGCTCGAGGTCGTGCGGCACTTGGTGTGCGGCGGCCCGAGTCTCCTTCTTCTGTTCCCAAGCCCTGGACGCGCCCGCCCGCCTCCCCACCACCGGGCAGGGAGAAAGGCCAAAGCTCCCGCCAGAAGCAGGTGCAGCCCCAGCTCCATGCCTCCCCCACCCACCCGGCATCTGCCAGCTCCTCCTGAGCTGGCTCTGCCCATGGTCAGGCTATGCCCACATCAGGCTCCGCCCACGGTCAGGCTCCGCCCATGGTCAGGCTATGCCCACGGTCAGGCTCTGCCCACATCAGGCTCTGCCCACGGTCAGGCTATGCCCACGGTCAGGTTATACCCACAGTCAGGCTCTGCCCACGGTCAGGCTCCGCCCACGGTCAGGCTATGCACACGGTCAGGCTATGCCCACATCAGGCTCCGCCCACGGTCAGGTTATACCCACAGTCTGGTTCTGCCCACGGTCAGGCTCCGCCCACGGTCAGGCTATGCACACGGTCAGGCTCTGCCCACGGTCAGGCTCCGCCCACGGTCAGGCTATGCCCACATCAGGCTCCGCCCACGGTCAGGCTCCGCCCACGGTCAGGCTATGCCCACGGTCAGGCTCCGCCCACGGTCAGGCTCCGCCCACGGTCAGGCTATGCCCATGGTCAGGCTCCGCCCACGGTCAGGCTCCGCCCACGGTCAGGCTATGCACACGGTCAGGCTATGCCCACGGTCAGGCTATGCCCACGGTCAGGCTATGCACACGGTCAGGCTATGCCCATGGTCAGGCTATGCCCACAGCAGGCTCTGCCCACGGTCAGGCTATGCCCACAGTCAGGCTCTGCCCATGGTCATACAGGTCAGCTATGCTCTTGGGGGCTTTGAGGTGCCCAGAGACACAGGGGCCAACTGGGACCCCCGATGGGATCCACCTGACATCCACACACTGCACACAAGGAAGCCGAGGCCGTAAGGGCAGCGCCAGTCCCCGGCCGTCTGCCTGCGGATCCCTGGCCCCTTGTTCCTGCCACTGAGGGAACCCATGGGCTTTGGGGTGTTGCTACAAACACTAGAGATCTGGGGGTTTGCTACAAACACTGCATGTCTACTAAGGTCGCGTGGTCAGAAAGAGTGCCCAGGGCACACCAGCGGTGGGAGCTGGACAATGCCCCTCTGGCACAGGCCAGCTGGACGGTGCCCCCTCCAGCTCGAAGGTTGGAAATGGAAAGCCCCCAGGTACCGCAGGCAGGAAGGGGTCTGAGGCAGGGAGTGTTGGGAAGGCTGCAGCAGACAGGAACCCAGACCCCCAACGGCTCCGAGAACAGCCCTGTCTATCCGGGCCTCTGGGAGAGACCGTCTCCCCACCAGCTCAGTACAGCGGGCAGCCGGGGCATGCCATGCCACAGTCCAGGAGTAGGAAGTCACCCCTACGGCCCAGGACAGCCCCCTGGACACCACCAACTGAGCAGCTGTGCACAGACTCAGATGCAAAACCTCCCGCGCTCCCTCTGCCCCCAAGAGTGCTGCCCTGGGAACAGCAGAGGCATCGCACGGGGCAGCGGGCCCACGAGGGCCGAATCCTCGCAGCAAGGGGGCCGGGGAGGCTGTTGGAGGCAGCTCAGGCTGCCACTCTGGACACAGGCTGCAAGGCCGCGGAGCACACCCCTGACACGTCTGCCGCATCCCACGGCATCAGAAGGAAACCCGCGGGAGCTCGGCAGACTCCCGGGAGGGCACCAGCAGACATGGCTCCTGCCTCCACTCCCCACCAGTGTGTTCCAAAGCGGCCCCACGTCCACACCTCGACAGAAGACACGGAGACACGGCGCCCAGCAAGAGTGGGGTCGGCAGTGCAACTCCCGGCACGGGACAGGTTCCATGTCCTCCCGACAGAACCGACACGCAGGACAGCACACAGCCGGCCAGGACAGGGGCCAGGTCACGTCCCCAGCGGTGAGGCACGCGCCACGAGCCCAGGGTGAGCACCGTTCTAGTAAGTGTGACAGCAGCTGTGAGCCTGCCTCCCAGGAGGTTGGGGTGCTCCTGTCCGCCCCAGGGCCTTTCGGTCCCTGTCCCTGTGCCCTGGGCATCATTGCACAGCTGCGCACCAAGCTCCGGCGCCGGCAAACGCTGGTGCTGCCCTCTAGAGGGAGCTCTCGGAACGACCTCGGAGAGTAAACGCAGTTTCTGCTCCCTGGGACCCTGAACCAGAGCGCCCACCTGCAGGTTGACACCTTGGGCCCCTGGAGGGAGCGGTCACCTGGGAACACAGGGCGGGCCTGCGGGTATCTGCGCGTCAGCTAACGTTCAAGGCAGAGCCGCAGGTTACAGTGCCGTCCCGGGAAGGTACAGAACCCTCTCCGGCCTCCCGTAGGGAGTCAGAGCCCCGATTCTGCCCCGGACACGAGGCATAATCCCGTCCTCACTGGCCGCACTGTCCGGAGCAGCACGGCACCCAAGGGCCCTGAGAAGCCGGCTGTGGAAACCCGCAGCAGGTCAAGGACGGACTACAGGCACCAGGCCAGAACCCGCCATTCACCTCGGGGTTCCCCGGGCGCGCCCGCTGGGAGCTGTCCTGCACGCGGTCCTCTCGGAGCCGGTCCTGGAACCACCCACGCCGCCCCGCGTCTCTCCCCCGCCTCAGGCTGCGGGGCGGACCGCAGGCCTCCCAGGACTCTGCGCCCCAGGCTGCGGGGCGGTAGGGTGGGCTGCGGGCCTCCAGGGCTCTGCGCCCCAGGCTGCGGGGCGGTAGGGTGGGCTGCGGGTCTCCCGGGGCTCTGCGCCCCAGGCTGCGGGGCGGTAGGGTGGGCTGCGGCCTCCCGGGGCTCTGCGCCCCAGGCTGCGGGGCGGTAGGGTGGGCTGCAGGCCTCCCGGGGCTCTGCGCTCCAGGCTGCGGGGCGGTAGGGTGGGCTGCTGCCTCCCGGGGCTCTGCGCCCCAGGCTGCGGGGCGGTAGGGTGGGCTGAGGCCTCCCGGGGCTCTGCGCTCCAGGCTGCGGGGCGGTAGGGTGGGCTGCTGCCTCCCGGGGCTCTGCGCCCCAGGCTGCGGGGCGGTAGGGTGGGCTGCGGGCCTCCCGGGGCTCTGCGCCCCAGGCTGCGGGGCGGTAGGGTGGGCTGCGGGCCTCCAGGGCTCTGCGCCCCAGGCTGCGGGGCGGTAGGGTGGGCTGCAGGCCTCCCGGGGCTCTGCGCTCCAGGCTGCGGGGCGGTAGGGTGGGCTGCGGGCCTCCCGGGGCTCTGCGCCCCAGGCTGCGGGGCGGTAGGGTGGGCTGCGGGCCTCCCGGGGCTCTGCGCCCCAGGCTGCGGGGCGGTAGGGTGGGCTGCGGCCTCCCGGGGCTCTGCGCCCCAGGCTGCGGGGCGGTAGGGTGGGCTGCGGCCTCTCGGGGCTCTGCGCCCCAGGCTGCGGGGCGGTTAGGGTGGGCTGCGGTCTCCCGGGGCTCTGCGCCCCAGGCTGCGGGGCGGTTGGGGTGGGCTGCGGCCTCCCGGGGCTCTGCGCCCCAGGCTGCGGGGAGGTAGGGTGGGCTGCGGGCCTCCAGGGCTCTGCGTTCCAGGCTGTGGGCCTCCCCCAGCCTCGCGCGTTCAGTGCAGCCCAGGGTTTCCCGTCCGCGTCCACGTCCATCCCCACGGTGAGCGCCCGGCCCGGGTCACTCGGAACCTGCGCCCGGCCCGGGTCACTCGGAACCTCCTCCCGGGCGCCGCCCCTTCAGTCCGACACCGAGGCGACCCCAACCCTGCGTGCACTCCTCTGACGCCCGGGTTCGCTGACCGCCTGAGGCCCAGCAAACCGCCCCGAAGCTTCCATGACGGGGCTTCGCGCCGCGCCGCCCACGACCCCGCCGCGCGCCCCACGCTGACTCCGCCCGGGCGGGGTCAGAGGTCCCGGAGCAAGCGCGGCCTGGCGACATCTGCCCTCCTTCGACTCCACGAAGGCCGCGCGTGCGTGGGCAGAGACGGCGGCGTCATCTTCCCCCCGCAAAGCATCCCCGGAGCCGGGGTCCCTGAGACCCCGCCGGGCCACGCGGCAGTGGCGGTGAGGGGCCGCGGCTGCCCCCTGCAGAAGCGCGGGTCCCCCTGCCCCTCGGCCCCGCGCCCGGAACTCCCCAGCCGCAGAATGCGGGCTCGGCGCGGGGTTCAGGCTTGTGCCCTCTTCCGCGTCTTCCTCTTGCTGCTCCTGACCTGCAGCTCGGGGCAGCGAGGAGCCCGAGCTGTCACCCTGGTGTGGCCCTCACGTCGTCACCCTCTGCTGGGTCCTCTCCAAGTCCTGGTGGGGCCCCGGGGTCCCTGCAGCCCAGACGCCCACCTGGAAGCCCGCGGCTGGGAGCGCCCGGCGATGCTGCCCACTGCTGCCCCCGGGGCAGAGCTCGGGGGTCGTCTCTGACCCCACGCCAGTGTCCAGTGTGGGGTGAGACCGGCTCTGCTACCCAGGCTTCCTCCCGAAACCTCTGCTCATGCCGTGTGAGCGCCGGCTCCCTCTGAGGGCTTAACACCTGGCAGCTGCTCTTCTAGGGCACTCACGGCTATGTCAGCGGTGAGTGACCACGTAAAACGGGTTCCTGGGGAGGCGGGCACTGTAGGTTGCAGGTAGTGGGTGAAGCCTGCACTGCCAGTATCCCACGTGGGCGCCCGTCGTGTCCCGGCTGCTCCACTTCCCGTCCAGCTGCCTGCTGGTGCTCCCGGGATGCTCTGGACGAAGCTCCTGGCTCCTGGCTTTGGCCTGGCCCAGCCCCAGCCACTGCAGCCATCTGGGGAGTGAGCCGGCAGAGGGAAGACCTCTCTGTCTCTCTGTGTAACTTTCAGATAAATACATAAATCTGTTTTTAAAAGGGGGCTTACAGGGTTGCATGTTGGAGAGCTCAGAGGTATCCGGCTTCAGGCACAGCTGGATCAAGGCGCTCAGAGACAGTCGCCAGGACCCAGTCTGTCTGGAACCTCCGTTTCTGCTTTCACAGATGGGCCTGACTTCCTTGTGTCGGCTGTGATCCCAACAAGAAAAGAGCTGTAAGAAAGAACACAGAGTCCCCGCGGCCTGGCCACCCCGTTGTCTAAGCTGTCCGCTCCTGGATCAGTCCCCGTTGCTATCTAGTAACGCCCTGACTTGGGCCCATGTGGGTCACAGGCGACCGCGGGAGCTGGGGGTGGGGGGGCTGATTCCGGGAGAGGGGACCAGATTCCAGCAAGACAGAAACGCAGACAAGCCCTCCACCTCCACCCAGCGAGGGGCCGGGGCTGGAGGGCAAGTGCCCAGATCAGTGGGAGGGCGTCTGCCCGGGCATTTTGCCCGTCACTCACACCCGCCCCGTGACCCTCCAGGGCCCACAGGCACTGCCGTGACGGTAGCTCCCACAGAGCCCTCCCCGGCTGTATTTCCACATGTGGACACTACTCATCGAGAGCTGTCCCCATGATGTCGATGGAAGAAACAGAGGGGGTCCAGGGGTGGCACAGACAGCTAAGCCATCACCTAGCTCGCCAGCCCCTGATCGCGGAGCGCTGAGTCCCGGCCGCTCCCTTCAGATCCAGCTCCTGCTGGCGGCCGGGAAAGCGGCGAAGACGGCCCAAGTGCTTGGGCCCCTGCACCCACGTGGGGGACCCGGATGAAGCTCCTGGCTCCGGACTTCAGCCTGGCCCAGCCCCGGCCATTGGCGCCACGTGGGGAATGAACCACTGGATGGAAGACTTCTCGCTCTTTCCCTCTCAGCCTCTTCCAATTAAATGAATAAGTAGTTCTTCATTTTGTTAATAAAAGGAAAAACGCTCAGGAAAAGAGCGCACGTTGACGAGTGTTCCCCTGGCGGAACCCCTTTCCACTGCGTCGGGACGGCCGTGAGGACCCACTCACTCCCCGCGGGGCTCCCACGGCCTGGGCAGCGGCGTCCGAGGGCCCCGCCCTCTGTGGCCGGGAGGCCCCTGGAGAGCAGCACCCTCCGCTCCGGTCGCAGTCCAAGCACAGCTCCCGCCGGGCCGGCCGGACGGGCGTTTCCCGCGCTGCTGGCAGGAGCCGCGCCCGCGACTCGCTTCTGAGTCCGGCGGCAAGGCGCAGCCTCCCGCCACTCCCGGACACAGCCCTGTGACGGGAAAGACGGTGAAGTGGGCGTGGGCGTGGGGCGTGGGCGTGGGCGTGGCCTGCGGGGCCCCACGCTGCCCTTCCTAAGAGGCCAGCTCCCCGGAGCTCTCGCAGCCCTGCACAGCCGGGTTCTCCGAGCCGCCGCGGTGAGCGCCTCTCTGGCCGTCATGGGATGGGTGCGACCCCGCATCCCTGCCCTGCTGCCCTGCAGAGCCCGACTCCCAGAAGGCCCGGTGGTGCAGGGGCGCCCTAATAGAGCCTTCTCTCCCTCGCCCAGCACCGTGCTGTGTGTGTGTGTGTGTGTGTGTGCGTGTGTGTGAGCTGGCGTGTCCCGGTGTGTGTGTGTGTGTGAGCTGGTGTGTCCCAGTATGTGTGTGTGTGTGCTGGCGTGTCCCAGTGTGTGTGTGTGAGTGTGTGTGTGAGCTGGCGTGTCCCTGTGTGTGTGTGTGTCTGTGTGTCTGTGTGTGTGAGCTGGCGTGTCCCAGTGTGTGTGTGTGTGTGTGTGTGTGAGTGTGTGTGTGAGCTGGCGTGTCCCGGTGTGTGTGTGTGTGTGTGTGAGCTGGCGTGTCCCGGTGTGTGTGTGTGTGCGTGTGTGTGTGTGAGAGAGAGCTGGCATGTCCCGGGGTGTGTGTGTGTGTGTGTGTGCGTGTGTGAGCTGGCGTGTCCCAGTGTGTGTGTGTGTGTGAGTGTGTGTGTGAGCTGGCGTGTCCCGGTGTGTGTGTGTGTGTGTGTGTGAGCTGGCGTGTCCTGGTGTGTGCTGTGTGTGTGAGTGTGTGTGTGAGCTGGCGTGTCCCTGTGTGTGTGTGTCTGTGTGTCTGTGTGTGTGAGCTGGCGTGTCCCAGTGTGTGTGTGTGTGTGTGTGTGTGTGTGTGTGTGAGCTGGCGTGTCCCGGTGTGTGTGTGTGTGAGCTGGCGTGTCCCGGTGTGTGCTGTGTGTGTGTGTGTGTGTGAGCTGGCGCATCCCGGTGTGTGTGTGTGTCTGTGTGTCTGTGTCTGTGAGCTGGCGTGTCCCGGTGTGTGTGTGTGTGTGTGAGCTGGCGAGTCCCGGTGTGGGTGTGTGTGTGTGTGTGTTAGCTGGCGTGTCCCGGTGTGTGTGTGTGTGTGTGTGTGTGTGTGAGCTGGCGAGTCCCGGGGTGTGTGTGTGTGTGTTTGTGTGTGAGCTGCCGTGTCCTGGTGTGTGTGTGTGTGTGTGAGCTGGCGAGTCCCGGTGTGGGTGTGTGAGAGCTGGCGTGTCCCTGTGTGTGTGTGTGTGTGTGCGTGTGCATGTGAGCTGGCGAGTCCCGGTGTGTGTGTGTGTGTGTGTGTGTGAGCTGGCATGTCCTGGGGTGTGTGTGCGTGTGTGTGTGAGCTGGCGAGTCCCGGGGGGTGTGTGTGTGTGTGTGTGTGTGTGAGTTGTGTATCAAAGTGCAGGTGCCTGTGCTGTGCGTTGGAGTATGTGCCAGCGTATGTATGTGACCACATGTATGTGAGGTGTGTGCACGTGGGGGGTGCAGGTGTTGTATAGGGGTGTATGTGCGTCAACATGCATGTGTGCCCTGGGGGGTGTGCATGTATGTGTTGGAGTGTGTCAGGGTGAGTGGATTTGTGTCCAGTGTATATTATGGGGGGAGGATTTGTGTTGGGGTATATATTGTGCAGGGGATTGTGAGTTGGGGTGTATGTGTGTCAGTGGGTGTGGACATATGTGTCAGGTATATATGTGGGGGGATTGTGTGTTACAGTATATGTGTCAGTGTGTATGTATGTCAGAGTGTGTATGTGGAGGGATTATGTGTTGGGAGGGTGTGTGTCAATATGTATATGTCTGTCAGGGTGTATATATGGGGGGATTATGGGCTGGGGAATCTGTGTGTGTATTTGTGTTGGGAGAGTGTATGTTGGAGTGTGTGTGAATGTATCAGAGCAGATGTGGGATTGTGTGCGAGGGTGTCTATGTGTGTCAACTGTAAGTTGGGGTGTGTGTATGTGTTGGCGTGTGTATGTGGGGGTTGTGAGTTGGGGTGTATGTGTGTGTGTTGGGGTGTGTAGATGTGTGCATCAGTTTGTTGTCAGGGTGTGTGTATGTGGGGGGTTGTGTGTTGGGGTGGTGTATGTGTGTGTTGGTGTATGTATGTGGGGGGTTGTGTGTTGTGGTATATGTGTGTATGTGTTGGCATGTGTATGTGGGGTTGTGAGTTGGGGTGTATGTGTGTATGTGTTGGCGTGTGTATGTGGGGGGTTGTGAGTTGGGGTGTGTGTGTGTGTTGGGGTGTGTGTAGATGTGTGCATCAGTTTGTTGTCAGGGTGTGTGTATGTGGGGGTGTCGGTGTCTGTGTACGTCAGTGTGTGCACTCTGGTGTGCACGTGTGTTGGGGTGTGTGTGAAGATCTTTCCTTACTTCAGCTGGAATTGGGTGAAAGTCTAGTTGATAATTAATATCTGAAATTAGCCTGGCCTAGTGATGCTTTCACTTCCCAGCAGAACTGTATCTTGATAAACTAAACATAACATACAACTTGCCATCTCAACCCTGGTCAGTGCAGTCAGGGCGTCAGTCCTGTCACCTCCACCGTGTCCAGGACATTCTCTTGGAGAGTGTGCCCAGGAGGGGTCAGCGCCCAGGTGGGGGGTCAGCACCCAGGTGAGGGGGTCAGCGCCCAGGAGGGGTCGGCACCTGGGGGGGTCGGCACGCAGCTCTGAGGCAGAAGGGCCAGGCTCTGGCGGGCGAGCCCGGCCCTGGTCCCGGGTGAGCTGTCCCCGGCCCTGGTCCCGGGTGAGCTGTCCCCGGCCCTGGTCCCGGGTGAGCTGTCCCCGGCCCTGCTCCCGGGTGAGCTGTCCCCGGCCCTGGTCCCCGGTGAGCTGTCCCCAGCTCTGCTCTGCCCCTCACAGAGGAGAGGGAATGCCCAGGGTTGGCCGCGCTGTGTCTGGGGGGTCTCACTCTGCACAACGCCCTCCAGCTCCACGGGCCCTGCACAGGCGCCAGCACCTCCCTGATCCGCACAGCGGAACACGAGTCCGCTGTCCGTTTACCCACCGACGCACACCTGGGTGGGCTCCGGGGCAGGGCAGGCTGGATGTGGAGTCCAGACGCCGAGACGGGAGCTCGAGGGAGCCCGGCGCTCACAGCGGCCTGGTGTGCATTTTTGAAGAACTGGGAGGCAGGACCGACGAGGGGGTGGAACGCTAGCTGCCCCGATTTCATCAGCACACACCGAAACAGCACGCTGGCCCCCCTGATAAATGCGTGCAATTATTATGTGTTAATTAAAAAGAAAAATAAGATAACAGGAGATCAAAGGCCATGAGAAAAACAAAGTGGTGAGTGCGGTCGCGGCAGCTTCGCGGACCTGCTGGTCCTGTCGGGAGAGCCTGGCTGTCGGCCAGGAGCCGCAGAGGTGTCTCGCCACACCCGCCCTGCAGGGCTCCCTCGGGGACCCTGCCCGGGACACGGCCGCCGCCTGCCCGCCTGGAACCCTGTCCTCTGGGCTCCCGGGGCCCTGGGATGCGGAGAAGCCGGTCTCGGGCTCCCCGCCTGGGAACGGGCGCAATAAGACACACGGTAATGACAGCCCTGGGAGACGGGGGCGGTGTCATTACACCGCAGGCCCACGGCACCACTGCCGCCACCCTGCCCCAGGCCAGGCTCACGGGGCAGGACCGGGGCCTTGGGGTTGGCGCTGCCATCCTGGGGAGACCCCCCCACCCCAGGGCGGTTCACTCGCAGCACAAGAGCACACGGCCCAAAAAGACGACCCAATCCAGAAGTGGGCAGAGACCCGAACGGCCATGTCTGCCCGAAGACAGGAAGCAGCCAACTCGCACAGGAAGCAGTCAATGGGGAAAGGCAGACACGACCGTGGCGAGGGCCCCTCGGCACCCACCAGGACGGCGCACAGCCCAGGGCGGACGAGGACCCCGGCGCCCCTCTGCACATCCGCTGGGGTGAACTGGCACAGCCCCCGAGAGAGACTGGAGCTTCCTCAAAACGTCCCACGTGGGACCCTGCCAGTCCACTCAAGTGGGTGCCCAAAGGAACGGAGACAGGAAGTCAGGCACACACAGCCGGGTCGCGGCGCGCTGTTCCCGACACAGGAACGGCGGGCGCAGGGGCGGAGCGAGGGCCGGTTGTGATCAGACAACGGCGGGGGAATCAGGCATGGAGCCCAGCGCTGCCAGGAGACAGGCGGCCTCAGAAACACGACGCTGGCGGCGGCGGCCGCCCTTGGTGACTCCACTTCTGGGATGTGTCCCGAACTGGTGTATCTGCAGAGATCGGAAGTAGACCGGTGTTCATCAAGGGCCGGCGTGGGCACAGCGGGGGGATGGCAGCGTTTGGGATAAGACAGAATCTTCAGAGAGGCCTGCACTGAGCCCTGGACAGCCGCGTGCTAACGGCTGACACTTCCTGGGCTCGTCCGGGGTACGAGGCCTTGCCAGCAGCTCACGAATCACACCAACACCGTGGGACTTCTGGTCTCACCCCGAGGAAGCCAGGGCTCCGGCAGCTAACACGTCGTCCAGGAGTCCAAAGTCCGCAAGTTGCAGAGCGCACGTGGGAGGAACCAGGCGCGGAAGCACCGGCCCCGCTCTGCGGAGCTCCCTGGTGCTGGGACTGGGCGCGGCCCCCGTGCCTGCTCTCCTGGTACCTGTGTTGAGCGGATCATGAACTATCTGCTTACGAGGGAAAGCCCTGGGCGGGCTGAGCTCAGCCCAGGATTGGGAGTGCCGGGAGGGAGGGGGCTCCCGGGGGTGTGGACAGTGGGAGATGGCCCTGGGTCTCTGCTCTGAGAAGCTAGGCTGTGAGCATGGGGGTGAACCCACAGGCACAGCACAGGCAAGGTCCTGGGGCTGGACTGGTGAGTGCAAAGACAGTGGGGGTGGGGGCGGGGGGGCAGGTGAGGGGAACCAGGACTACGGGGCCTCCCTGGATGGCAGCAGCCGCACCCGGTCCCTGACCTGCACCCTGGATGAGTTCTGGGCTCCTGGTTTGGCCTGGCACAGTCCTGGCTGCCGCAGGCGTCCTGGGGAGGGACCAGCACAGGGAAGTGCTTCTCTCTGACACCCCTCCCTCCCTCCCTCGCTGTCTCTCCGCCTTTCACATAAACAAGGAAATAAAAAGTGAAAGTTTGGCCAACAATGACCAGAAGCTTTCAATGTGGATGCGCGCCCTCCAGTGGAACTAAATGGGACTGCAGATTTTGTTTTTGGTTGTAAATCCTGTACAACACCTTTATGTCCATAAAACCGATCGTGTGTGCGTGTGCGTAAACATGTGTGTGTGTGTAAGCATGTGTGTGTGTCTGTGTGTCTGTGTGCCTAAGCATGTGTGTGTCACATGGGACATGCGTGTGTGTCACATACACCTTTCTCCAGAGAAGCTGTTATTGAACACTGCCCAGCAAGACAAGGGCACAAGACACCCGGCCCCCTGCGGTTCCCCGCTCCTGGGAGACGCCCGGCCCCCTGCGGTTCCCCGCTCCTGGGAGACGCCCCATCCCACGCAGGTCCCCTCTCCTGGGAGGTGCCTGGCCCCCCTTCCTGGGAGACGCCCGGCCCCACGCGGGTCCCCGCTCTGGGAGACGCCCCATCCCACGCGGGTCCCCTCTCCTGGGAAGCGCCTGGCCCCCCTTCCTGAGAGGCGCCCGGCACCCACGTGGGTCCCCGCTCCTGGGAGAGGCCCCCACGCGGGTCCCTGCTCCGGGGAGACCCCGGCTGAATCCGCAGGGGGCGGAAGGAATTCCGGCCAGAGAAGACCCGGCTGTCGCCCACAAGGGCGCCGCGCCCCCTCTTCACCGAGGCTCCGACCGGACCGCGCGTCCCTGACGTTGGCGGTGCACGCGCGATCGCGCACACGCACGGCCTGCGGGCCGGTCAGCAGAAGATGCCGGCTGCCCACGGCCGGGCACAGTGGACGCCCACCTCGGGGACCACCGCAGGCACGCCCACTTCGGGCACACCCACCGCAGGGTCGCCCACCTCGGGCACGCCCACCTCGGGCACGCCCACCGCAGGGACGCCCACCTCGGGCACGCCCACCGCAGGGACGCCCACCGCAGGCTCGGGCCCCCGCCCGCGGAGAGGGTGGGGCGGCCGCGGGCGCGCACGGTCCCTCCCGCTCCGTCCCGCTATGTCCACGCGGCCAGCGCCTCACTCCCGCCAGCCGGCCTGCAGCCCGGGGCCCCACGCGGGTCTCAGAAACCTCGCGCACGCGAGGTCCGCACTGCGCGCGCCTGCAATGCCCGGCGGCGCCACCAGGGGGCGGCCCGCACGCGTGGGAGTCGCCGCACTCGGCTCCCGCGGCCCCCAAGTCCGCGGCGGGATCCGCGGGCGCCCACCCTCTGAGGGGCTCCCTTCACGCAGCCAGCGGAGTCCGGGGCCAGCGGAGCCCGGGCACAGCCTCTCCAGGGTCCACGCAGACCAGCGTATGCGCACACCCACGCACACAGGCAAGGCAAGCTCACGTTCACAGGCACAGGGGATCACAAGGGACATAGGGGCACACAAGTGTGCACGTGTGCATACGCACACTACACGTGTGGGCACGCACGTGTACATGTGTGTGTGCACACGGGCACACGCATGTACATGTGTGGAGTGTGCACTGCACATACACATATGGGCTGCGTGTCATAGGCACAACCTCCATGTGCACGCACACACCTAAACTCATGCACGTGTTTACATGCACACACGTGCACGCTCTGCACACACAGAGCGCTCAGACGCTGCAGATCACGGAGTGGAGAGTGTTTGTTTTGGTTCCATACAGACAAGGAAGGGGTTCATGGAAAGTGCATTCTATGAAAGCTGGGGAAGTGTGCATTTCAAAAATTGTTTGCAATAAAATAAACTTCTCAAAGCCATTTTCCACGAACTTTTTGCAGTCCGCTTGTGCCCACACATGTGCGCATGGACATGCATGTGTGCACACATGCGGTCACACAGCCTCCACAGCGGGCGGCGAGTAGTCCGGCGAGCGGACGATGCTTGCAGAGGGCGCGGGAAGATGACAGGCATGGCAGGCCCCTGGGGTCTCCTCCGGGGGGAGACGGCGTCGGGGAGCCCAGGAGAGGCCTCGGAAGACGCTGGCCTCGGCCTTGGACGACCTTGGACAACCTTGGACGCGTGGGAAAGGAGCCCTGCTGTGTCAGCCACCGCTGACGGGACGCAGGAGCTGGAAGAACTAGAAACAGAGGGTCAGGGCCAGGTGCCGGGCAGAGCCAGCAGAAAGTATATGTTTTTAATTTTAAATAAAATCAGGAGTTGTTTCCCTTGAGCCGTGCTGTCCCCTGAGCTCGGGGCACGCATGGCTGTCAGTGTGGCCGTCAGTGGCCAGGCGTGGCTCCCTCAACCGCCTGCACCTCGGAATGAGACGGGTCGGGGTGGGGAAGAGCCGGGGCCAGCGACCTGTCGGGAAGGAGCAGGTGGCCGCCCGGCTCAGAGCTCCGGGCCGGGGTGACTCCAGCCTCCCTTCTCCGCTCCCTGGAGCCGGCCTGGCCCAGAAGCTTCCAAGAGCGGCCTGCAAAGGAAAGATCCTTCTAATGAGTTTACTCAGCCTTGGGAATATCAAGTATTTGTTTTCCTAAGCCTGGGAAGAAAGGGACCCCGCCCGCCCCCTCCTGGGCAGCCCAGCTGGCTCCTCCCCGGCCTGTCTGGGGCTCTGAGAGCTCACTTTTATCAAAGGCCTCCTCGCACCTGAGGCCCGAGCCCGCCGCCTGCGCCCCGGGACCCTGGTAATCCGCTCCGATCCCCAGGCCAAACAGGGGCCCCACCGAGCTGCTCCAGGGCCGCTTTGAACTGCGGCCGGGCGGCCGGACTACGCGGGGCAGGACGCGCTTTGAAGAGGGGCCGTTCTCTGTGCCGCCAGCAGCCGGCCCCCGCGGGGCTGAGGGGAGACTCCCGGCCGTCCCCCTTCAAAGATTCCAGGGGACCCAGGCGGGAGCGAGGCTGGCCTGCGTCACGCCTGTGAGTTACCGCTGTGCCGCTTCCCGGACAGCGCTCGGGCCGCCGAGAAGTTCCCAGAACAGCGTGGAGACTGGGAGGCCCCCCACTACAGCCCCCACGCCCACGCGCGGGCACTCCCGAGTTCTCTCTCTCTCTCTCTCACACACACACCACAGTCACACTCAGATAGAGCCACACACACCACACACACACACAGCCATACACATACACTCACAGACACACCCAGTCACACACAGACACAGGCTCACAGGTACACACACTCACACCACACACACATACACACAGCCATACACAACACACTCACAGATAGACACACTCAGTCACACACAGACACACGCTCACAGATACACACACCACACACACACACAGCCATACACATACACTCACAGACACACCCAGTCACACACAGACACAGGCTCACAGGTACACACACTCACACCACACACACACACAGCCATACACAACACACTCACGGATAGACACAGTCACACACAGACACACGCTCACAGATACACCATAGTCACACACATACACACACAAATACACTCAGTCACACACATACACTCAGAGATACACAGTCACACATATACTCACACCAAACACAGACACCACACACTCATACTAGACACACATACACACACCTTACACACAGTCACACAATACACACACACATACTCATAGTCAAACACACATACTCAGAGACACACACGTTTTTCCCTTAGGCATTTAAAAACCTAATCCTCTAATGATATAATTAAACCCGTTCTTGTAAAAAACTTCAAAACCTTGCAGACAGCTGGGTATCCCACGTGACCACACCCCTGCCCAACCAGTCCCCTTTGCACCACCCACCAAGGCCCCTCCCCCCACCCACATGCATGGTGTGTGGGACACAGGGTGCACGGGGGTGCAGCTGACCCTGGGGGGTGCGCGGGGGTGCAGCTGACCATGGGGGGTGTGTGCATGACCCGGAGGGTGTGTGGGGGTGGGGGTGACCCTGGGGGATGCGCGAGGGTGGGGGTGTGCATGACCCTGGGGGTGCACAGGGGTATGGGTGACCCTGGGGGTTTGCGGGGGTGTGGGTGACCCTGGGGGTGCGTGGGGGTGTGGGTGACCCTGGGGGGTGTGTGGGGTGGGGGTGACCCTGAGGGGTACACACGACACTGGGTGCACGGTGGTGTGGGTGTCCCTGAGGGGTGCACGGGGGTGTGGGTGACCCTGGGGGTGCGTGGGGGTGTGGGTGACCCTGGGGGTGCGCGGTGGTGTGGGTGACCCTGGGGTGCGCAGTGGTGTGGGTGACCCTGGGGGGTGTGTGGGGTGGGGGTGACCCTGAGGGGTGCACACGACGCTGGGTGCACGGTGGTGTGGGTGTCCCTGAGGGGTGCACGGGGGTGTGGGTGACCCTGGGGGTACGCGGGGGTGCGTGACCCCGAGGCGGGGCGCGCGTGGGCGGGATGCAGCGCTAGCCTCACGCACGCGGCGACTCAGCCCGCACCGCAAGCCGCCGCCGACCTCCGCAACCCAACCGCGGCCAGAGAAGAAGGAAATCTTTCCCGCCCGTGAGACTGGCAGGAATCCCGGAGTCTGAAGGAGGCGCCGGGTGGCTTCTCGGCGGCGGGGAGCGCTGCGGGCGACTCGCACACCTGCGCGACTCCGCCCCGCACACCTGTGCGCCCGGCCCCGCCTTCCAGGAGCCGGCGGGATCCTCAGGTCCCGGGCACGCGCAGCGCGCACCTCCCCGTGGCCTGCAGGGGGCGCGGGTGAGCAACACGTGTGTCCAAAGAAAATTCCCTGGGGGTCATTGCCCTGTGCGCTGGTACCGGAGGGACTGCCGCAGTGGTCCTAGATACACAGCGCCCCGGCGGTGCCCCCCAACCCCCTGAGGAGGAGGGGGAGGAGGAGGAGGGCTGGGGGCAGGGAGCCGTCCTGCACTGCCCTGGTCGCCCTCCTGGCCTTATCCACACCGGGGTCTAGGAGATGGGCACTGGTGTGCACCTGCCGCAGAGGCAGCAGAGTGGCCCTGGGGGCCCACGGCGTGTGAGGGCAGAGCCACAGCCCGGAGCTGGTGCCCCCCCAAGCCCATGGTCCCAGCAAACTCGCCATGGCAAGAGAATCAGTCTTTCTGTAAAAAGTAGCACCATCGCGCGTGTCTGTGACGTCACTCAGGCCTGACTGCTCCAGAAACGAAGCATTTCTCTCCGTCTGAGTGGACGGAGGCTGCATCTGTCTGGGACCTCACCATGCTGGCGCCACCCCCCCCCCCCAGGAGCACCTGCAGGCTCCCGGCGGCTGGCGGACAAGGGTCAGCTCCACACCCTGGAGTTCAGTGCCCACAGAGTGACAGCCCCGGGTCCCACGGCTGCAACTCAGCCACACCAGGTCCCCGGACACCCCACCACCACCACCACCACCACCAGCTCTGCCTCCGCTCCCCCCTAGACCGGGCACCACCCTCCCAGCCCCTGAAGGGCCTCAGTGGCCCCGCAAGGCCAGCTGAACGTCCACCTGTGCCCGGGACTTCCCAAGCGCCTGCCTCTGGGCCCCGAGCTGCCTCGCCTGCTCTTTAGCCTGGATCTCCAGGCCCCGGGGGGCAGGGCCTGGCCAGCTCAGCGTGGCCGCCCGCGTGCACACTCCTAATGAAGCTCCGAGTCCCAGGCCCTCGCGTGCGGTTAAACAGGTTGTACACTGCACCTGGCACCTGGCAGAACTGGGGTGGAGGCGTTGCATCTCTGCAGGAAAAGGTCTCAGGGCTGACCCCACCCAGGTGTGCAGCGGCCTGGAGCCGTCCATCTTGGCTTCACCACCCTCATGGCTGGGGCTCCCACTTCACTCGGCTGAGCCCGATTCGGCCCAGGCGCCTGGGCTGTCCCGGGCAACACGCGGGGCCCTCCAGAACAAATTTCAGATGACCGATGAGTGACAGTTTAGTGTCAGTGCGCCCCATGCGACATGTGGGACATACTGCCACTAACTTTCTGTCTGGAGTTCCGATTCAGCCGACTGTCCTGTCTCGTGCCGGCGACTGTGGCTGGAGCCGATGTGGCACAGCTGAGAACTCAGAGACATGGCTGTTGTCCTGGATCATTGTCTGCCTGGATGCTGGTGCCAGAGGGGACAGACCCAACGACCCCAGAGACCCTCCGCGGAAAGGGGCCAGCGAGAGCCAGGAGGCCCAGCCGAGTCCCCGGGCTGGGCCCCGCTGCACGTCACACGCCCCCCGCCCACTGGGTCTCTCCAATTGTCATCTCCTGCCCTGGATCGGCCGCCCCTCGGCGCGGGATGAAGGGGCTTTGTGAGCTGCACAGAACCCGCGGTGACAGAGCGGAGGACGCCAGGCAGCCGGGCCTCCCGCGTCTGCAGGGCGCCGGCGGCCGCTAATTCAAAGGGCAGCACTCGCAGGTGCAGCCACGGGGGGCCGTCCCGGCTCTGGCCCAGCACACAGAGAGCAGTGCTTCCCGGCCTGCCGCTTTCTCTGCCGCCACAGCAGGCGGTGCGCGAGGGCCCACGGCCCCACAGGACGCAGGGCGGCCCGGCTCCCTGGCGTCCTTGTGGCGGTGCCTGCGGAGGGGCTGCCCCCCGGGAGTGAGGCACCCGCTCCCGCGAATTCCCCCACCCCGCCTGATGACCAGACACAGGAGCCCATGCTTAGAACTGGTGTGGGGTTTGGGGGAAGGGTGCCGGGTGTGGTGCTGCCAGGGGAGGGGGCAATCTGGATGGAGAAATTACATTGTCCTAAATCCTGAATGGTGCCCGATAATTTTCTTTGGAAAAGAAGTCAAGATTATATGGGTGAATGAAGACACCTGTGGCTTCCGCCTCACCTGCCCTGCAGTCTCCGTGGACAGCGGGCACAGGCTCGCGGCCAGACTGCGCACCCAGACACATCTCGTTCCATCTGCAGTCAGGAAACCCGGAAAACCCGGAAGGGCTCCTGTGTCACTGTTCACTCGGACCGAGGGCTTCCTGTTGCCAGGGCAGGGCCTCAGGGCCGCGAGGGCCTCGAGCCCGGCCTGTCTCACGCCAACCCCAAGGGCACACACCGTGATCTGCCCCCTCCCCCTTTGCAGGCCGGGAAGCTGAGGCACTGAGCAAGCAAGCACCTGGAAGGTCTGAGATCTGAGCCCTGGGCCCAGGGGAGCTGCCCTCGGCACTGCACTGGGGGCCTGGGGGCCCCTGCACGGACAGTCACTCCCAGGTGGACTGCCCTCGGCACTGCACTGGGGCCCGGGAGCCCCTGCACGGACAGTCACCCCCAGGTGGGCTGCCCTCAGCACTGCACTGGGGCCCGGGAGCCCCTGCACGGACAGTCACCCCCAGGTGGGCTGCCCTCAGCACTGCACTGGGGCCCGGGAGCCCCTGCACCGACAGTCGCCCCCAGGGGAGCTGCCCTCGGCACTGCACTGGGGCCTGGGAGCCCCTGCACCGACAGTCACCCCCAGGGGAACATCCTCCAGGCCCTGCGGTGGGCGTCTCAGCCACAGCCGAGACATTGAGAATCGGGAGGCAAGAGAGACGGCAAAGGAGAAAAGCGGGCACCCAGGTGGGGCCCCTCCCTGATGGCCCTGAGAGCTGGCCCCGCTCAGAGGTGCATGGGCACAGGAACGGCCCCGAGGCCGGAGGATGGCAGGGAATCTGCAGGAGCCCGCGGAAGGGCAGGCCCTGAATGACCCGGGGCCCCCAGGCCTATGAAGGAAACAGGAGCGCAGGCGCTGGGCCTGCAGTTAGGACAGCGCTCGGGTGCCGGGGCCCCCTCCAGGGCTCCTGACGCCAGCCTCTTGCTCACGCGCACCCTGGGAGGAGCAGGTGATGGCCCGAGTGCTTGGGCCCCTGCCACCCACGTGGGAGAGCGGGCCGGAGATCCCGGCTCCCGGCTCAGCCTGGCCTGGCCCAGCCCAGCCCCAGCTGTCATGGATGTTCAGAGTGAACCAGCAGACGGAAGAGCTCTGTGGCTTTCCCCCGTCATTCTGCCTTCCAGATCAATCAATAAAACTTAGAAACTGCGGCCGGCGCCATGGCTCACTTGGTTAATCCTCCGCCTATGGCGCCGGCATCCCCTATGGGCGCCGGTTCTGTCCCGGCTGCTCCTCTTCCCGGCTGCTGTGGCCTGGGAAGGCAGTGGAGGATGGCCCCAGTGCTTGGGCCCTGCACCCCATGGGAGACCAGGAGGAAGCACCTGGCCCCTGGCTTCGGATCGGCGTAGCTCCAGCCATAGCAGCCATTTGGGGGGTGAACCAAGGGAAGGAAGACCTTTCTCTCTCTCACTGTTTAACTCTATCTTTCCAATAAAAGACAAAAAGTATAAACTTAAAGAGAGAGATGACTGTCCTGAAAACACGTGGGCTAGCATGGAAGATGGACTGGCTCTGACGGTGAGGGAGCCCCTGTCCCTGGAGCACGGACCACGCCAGCAGGCACTGAGCGCCCGGCTGTTCTCAGAGCACGGACCACGCCAGCAGGTACTGAGCGCCCGGCTTCTCCCATTTCAAGGATGGCCAGGTTGAGGTTCTGAAGGACTAAGTAACTCACTGGAACTTGAAGCCGCACCTGAAGGTCAAGTTGGGGCCCTCACGCATCCAAACTGAACCAAGGTCCAGGGTCACGGGCTCACAGCTCTGGGAGTCTCCACCACACCTGAGGCTCGGCGTGAAAGCCACCGTGGCCGGGCCACGCAGAGCCCTCGAAGGCTTTGTTAAGGAAGCTGTCCCCAGCCCAGCTGAGCGCCGTGGGTAGACCCAGGGCTGGAGAGACCACAGTGTCAGCCTTGTCCACGCGTCCGGCTCCCACACCCGGCAGGGTGCATCACACAGGAAGTGCAGAGAGGAGCAGTGAATGGCACCACCCACAAAGACGCACAGTGACTGCTCTGGGCCGGCGCTGGGCGTGGCGGTTAAGCCAGCGCCTGAGACGCCGGCATCCCATATGGGCACTGGTTCACATCCCGGCACCTCCACTTCTGATCCAGCTCCCTGTTAATGTGCCTGGGAAAGCAGCAGATGGCCCCGGCACCCACGTGGGAGAGCTCCTGGCTCTGGCTTCGGCTCCGCCCAGCTTCGGCCTTTGGGGCCATGTGGGGAGCAAACCAGCAAATGGAATCTTTCTGTCTCTCCCTCTCTGTAATGACGTCTCTCAAATCAATAAGTAAATATTTATTTAAAAAGAAAAACAGGGGCTTCGCAGACATCATCCAGTTAAACACCTTGAGATGGCTACATCCTGGACTTCAGGCAGGACCTCGAACCCAGTGACTGGATTCCAGGAGCTGGGGTGTGAGACAGACAGCCGGGGCACAGGCCGGGGCCAGAGTGAGGCGCGGACAAGCCGCAGAGCCCCAGGGACAGGCGCTGGGCCCAGGGACGGAGCCGCGCTCAGAGCCACCTGAGGAGCCGGCCCTGCTGCCCCCTGCTGCAGAGCCGTGAGGAGTTCAGCTTCGGCTGCCTTTGGCCACTGTCTGAAGGGACCGGCAGCCCCAGGAGGCAAGCACACGTGTGAACTGAGCCCGGACACAGCGGCAGACGGCTTCCTCCCGGGCAGCAGGCGTGTGCCCGGGTGCGAGGCCAACCTGTGCGGAGCCCCCCATCTTCGCCTGCCCGGGCGGCTGTGCACCCTAGCACTGCGGAGGGGAGTGGTTGCTAAGGGAGCCCCCCCGACACTGGGAAAGAGCTGTTCCTGCCCCAGGCTCATGGGGGCCAGGGTGTACGGCACCCAGAACCCTGGCGCACCTGCGTCGGCGGGGCACGGGCTCCTGTCGGTGCAGGACCTAACCAAGTACCACCTCAACAACCGAAACATGAGAGCAAGAGTCTGCAAAAAATACTTGGAACACTTCAGGAAGATTTAATAAAAGCTCGTTGCAAAAAAAAAAAAAAAAAATCGCCATTAAAGTAAATGCAGGCCAGACAAGTGCAATGTGTGAGTGATACCCACGAGAGGCAGAAAGAACCTGCACAGATCCCCCCACCCCGCGTTCTTCCATCTTAACAAACAGACGTGGAGTCACACAGCCAAGTAAGCCATTGGTCGGGGCGCACGCCCAAAGCAAAGAACCCCAGCAAGCTAGGGTGGGTCAAGGTGTTCCTGCCGCTGGAAGCCACAGACGAGCAGCGCGCCTGCAGCCTTCGAGTTCCCGTGACCAGGCCGGTGGGTGCTGACGCGGGAACCCGCAGAGTCCATGCTGCTCCGTGGGGGTCACCCCCACCCCTCTGCTCACGTCTCCTTCTCCGGCCTCTTGGCTCCTGCACCTGCCTGGTTCCTCGTCCTGCCCCCCCGCTGGCCCTGCCCCACGGTCACCTGCAGAGGCCACGGGAAGCCTGGAGCAGCCGGGCTTGCGGTCAGGGCGTGCAGCTCACACCCGCAGCCCCGCAGAGCGGACTGCACCACCTCTGGAGCTCACGGAGGGGCAGGTGCATTACTTCTCCCCCGATAGTCACTCCCACTCCCAAGACACCAACGGCCGGCATCCGTGCCCACTCCACTTCCTATGCAGCACCTCTGCAGCCCGTCTCCTCCTCAGAGACCAGAGGCCATGCGTGGAAAGCTCCCACGAGACCGGCCTGGTTCTGGGCAGCCCCTCCCTTCCCACCCTCCAGTGCCCGCTGAGGCTGGGCTCTCCACAGCCAGGGACTTGCACACGGGGCAGCTGTGACAGACATGATATGATGCCCACGTGTCCAGCGTCCATCCCCTGCTACGCTCGGATTTGAGTCTGGCCACAGCAGCAGGTGTGGGGGTCTGCTGTCCGGGGAGGGGGCCACAGCACTGTGAGGGCTCAGGGTGAGCAGACCAAACCTGGGGAAGGTCGTGGGGGCCACCTGGGGGGAGTGGCAGGGGTCACTGTCCCAGCTGGCCCACACAGAGGGCGTCCAGTTAATTTTCTCGAGAGGTTTGTGTGCACAAGCAGCCTGCAGGAGGCATCCTCTCCAGAGGGGGCACGGTGGCCCCTGTCAGACAGGATGAAGTCTGGCTGTGGGTCCTGCTGCAGGTGTGGAGGGGGACCCCAGAGACAGCCAGGGCAGGGAACAGGAGAGCAGGCCAGCAGGTGCACAGGGGTCCCCAGAGACAGCCAGGGCAGGGAACAGGCAGAGCAGGCCAGCAGGTGTGCAGGGGACCCCAGAGACAGCCAGGGCAGGAACAGGAGAGCAGGCCAGCAGGTGCGCAGGGGGACCCCAGAGACAGCCAGGGCAGGGAACAGGCAGAGCAGGCCAGCAGGTGTGCAGGGGACCCCAGAGACAGCCAGGGCAGGGAACAGGCAGAGCAGGCCAGCAGGTGTGCAGGGGACCCCAGAGACAGCCAGGGCAGGAACAGGAGAGCAGGCCAGCAGGTGCGCAGGGGGACCCCAGAGACAGCCAGGGCAGGGAACAGGCAGAGCAGGCCAGCAGGTGTGCAGGGGACCCCAGAGACAGCCAGGGCAGGGAACAGGCAGAGCAGGCCAGCAGGTGTGCAGGGGACCCCAGAGACAGCCAGGGCAGGAACAGGAGAGCAGGCCAGCAGGTGCGCAGGGGGACCCCAGAGACAGCCAGGGCAGGGAACAGGCAGAGCAGGCCAGCAGGTGTGCAGGGGACCCCAGAGACAGCCAGGGCAGGAACAGGAGAGCAGGCCAGCAGGTGCACAGGGGGACCCCAGAGACAGCCAGGGCAGGAACAGGAGAGCAGGCCAGCAGGTGCACAGGGGTCCCCAGAGACAGCCAGGGCAGGGAACAGGCAGAGCAGGCCAGCAGGTGCACAGGGGGACCCCAGAGACAGCCAGGGCAGGAACAGGCAGAGCAGGCCAGCAGGTGCGCAGGGGGACCCCAGAGACAGCCAGGGCAGGGAACAGGCAGAGCAGGCCAGCAGGTGTGCAGGGGGACCCCAGAGACAGCCAGGGCAGGGAACAGGCAGAGCAGGCCAGCAGGTGTGCAGGGGACCCCAGAGACAGCCAGGGCAGGGAACAGGCAGAGCAGGCCAGCAGGTGTGCAGGGGACCCCAGAGACAGCCAGGGCAGGGAACAGGCAGAGCAGGCCAGCAGGTGCGCAGGGGACCCCAGAGACAGCCAGGGCAGGGAACAGGCAGAGCAGGCCAGCAGGTGTGCAGGGGACCCCAGAGACAGCCAGGGCAGGAACAGGCAGAGCAGGCCAGCAGGTGCGGAGGGGGACCCCAGAGACAGCCAGGGCAGGGAACAGGCAGAGCAGGCCAGCAGGTGTGCAGGGGGACCCCAGAGACAGCCAGGGCAGGAACAGGAGAGCAGGCCAGCAGGTGCGCAGGGGACCCCAGAGACAGCCAGGGCAGGAACAGGCAGAGCAGGCCAGCAGGTGCGCAGGGGTCCCCAGAGACAGCCAGGGCAGGAACAGGAGAGCAGGCCAGCAGGTGCGCAGGGGACCCCAGAGACAGCCAGGGCAGGGAACAGGCAGAGCAGGCAAGCAGGTACGGAGGGGTCCCCAGAGACAGCCAGGGCAGGAACAGGCAGAGCAGGCCAGCAGGTGCGCAGGGGTCCCCAGAGACAGCCAGGGCAGGAACAGGCAGAGCAGGCCAGCGGGTGCGGAGGGGGACCCCAGAGACAGCCAGGGCAGGAACAGGCAGAGCAGGCCAGCGGGTGCGGAGGTCTGCCCTGCACTGGAATTGAGTGACAGGGCCAGTACTGTGACTCAGCAGGTGAAGCCACCACCTGTGAGGCCGACGTCCCATGTGAGCACCGGTCTGTGAGCCATGGCTGCTCCACTTCAAATCCAGCTCCCTGCTAATGGTCTGGCAAAATGGCAGAAGACAGCCCAAGTGCTTGCGCCCCTACACCTACATGGGAGACCTGGAAGAAACTCCCGGCTTCGGCTTGGCCTAGCCCTGGCCATTTCGGCCATCTGGGGAGGGAACCAGTGGATGGAAGATCTCTATCTCTTTCTCTCTGTCTCTGTCTGTCTGTCTCTCTCTCTCTCTCTGACTCTGATTTGAACATAAATAAATAAATCTTTAAAACAGAAAGGTGGAATCAAACTTTGTCAGCATATTTAATGCCACCAGGGATCTGTCTGGGCTGTGGGGCTGCTGAAGCCCTGGCCAGTGCCATGGCCACCACCCCTCTGCCCAGGCTGGCGAGGAGGACGAAGAGGAGGAGGAGGAGGAGGAGGAAGGGGAGGAGGGGGAGGGGGAGGGATCCAGCTGGAAGCAGACCCCAGAGCCTACACACCTGTGAGTCAGTGCACACTGGCCGGGGCCCCGTCCACCGTGGCCGCACCTCTTCCGGCGGGTGAGCGCTGAGGGTGTGGCAAAGGAATCAGCCGAGAGCGTGAACGGTGGGAAGCCAGCAGGACGGCGCCAGGGAGCCCGGTACTCCGAGGGATGTACTTGAGGGAACCCAGAGTGGCCCAGAAAGCTGCTCCCGCGGGACACTGAGAGGGTGACATTTGAGCAAAGACCCAGAGAGCCAGCACCAGCCTGGGGGAAGCCAGAGCCAGGCAGCCGCCCAATGGCCGGGGGCAGCCCAGGAGACTCGGTTCCTGTAACATGCGGGGGAGCGAGGCCGGCCGCAGACGTTAGCTTGTGGGTGGGAATGGGTCTGGGGCACAGGAGACCAGCGGGGGCTGTGGCCCAGGGAGAGGTGATGAGGCTGAGACAGGGAGACGAGCCAAGGGAGCTGCTCACGGATCCAAGAATAAGACAGTGACAGAGGCTGCTGGGGTGACCCAGAGCCACAGACAGGGAGGGAAACTGGGAGACAGGACTGAGAGGTTTTAGATATATATATATAAACATATATATATATGACTTACTGGTTTACTTGGAAAGTAGTTACAGAGAGAGGAGGAGAGGTAGAGAGATCTTCCACACGCTGGTTTACTCCCCAATGCGGCAAGAACTGGGCCTGGGCCAGGCTGAAGCCAGGAGTCCCCCAAGGGTGCCGGGGCCCCAGCACCTGGGCCGTCTTCCGTTGCTTTCCCAGGTGCATCTGCAGGGAGCTGGATGGGAAGTGGAGCAGCCGGGATTTGAACCAGCGCCCATGTGGGATGCCAGAGCTGCTTTAAAGCCGTGGCTTGAACCCTCAGCGCCACAGTGCCGCCCCGTCTTTAGCCATTTGAAGTTATGTGAATGGCAGCAGGGCAAGAGCTGTGGCTCGTTCATCCCTCCCCCTGCCCTGCGAGTTACACCCTGTCATCACGCCCGTTTTCCAGACGGGTACACTGAGGCATGGAGAGTGGGAGACTTGTCTCCATCGGGGAGCAGGAGGCAGAGCTGGGGCCGGTACTCGGCCTCCTCCCCTGCCATTCCAGTCGTTAACCAAACGGGACTGACCAGACCCCAGCGCCGGGGCACACCTGTACCTCTGGAATCAGCTCCCGCTCGGCACGGCCAGCACAGGAGCTGAGAGCCCAGGGAGGCCCGTGGACGCGGCGGGGCACATCCTGGGCTTGGCAGCCCTGTCACGCGGATCTGCCCCGAAGCCCACCCCCCCGGTTTTCCTTCCTGGCTCTAAAGGAATCTGCCAGGCTAGAACAGCCCCTGGAGGCCGCATGGATTCCATCCCAGCCTCCTCCTCCCACATGGTGCAGCCAAAAGCGGCCGTCGCCCCCACAGGGCCTGCTGAGGGCCCTGGCGGCCGCTGGAGCCCTCTGAGCCTGGAGACCCTGCCCGGCCGCCCGGCACCTTCCCGGGGAGGTGGCGACCTGGCCGCCCGCCTGTTCTCCCTCGCGGCGCGCCCTGCTCTGGAAGCTGTCTGCAGGCTTTTGTTTTCCGACCTCTGTCTCCCTGCTCTTCCCCGGGCCAGGCCATGGGGGCCACTTGCTCTCAACACGACCCAGCCACGGCGTGGACTGGGGGGCAGCCCGATCCAAGGCAGCAAAATCAGCCTCCAGAGGAGAAAGCGATGGAGACTGATGCCAAGACAGTCCCCAGCCAGCAGCCTGGGGAGTTCTGGGACCCTCAGTCCACATTTTTCAAACAAGGAAACTGAGCCTTAAGCCATTTGCCTGAGGTCGCAGGGATGGGACTCTCAACCTGTCTCCGATAGAGAGAACAGAGATAAAGAAAAAACAGAGAAGGTGCAGGGAGAGGCAGCCACACAGAGACACAGGCCAGGGATGTCCCAGGTGAGGCGCTGTCTGTGCACCCTAGCTGGGCGTCCCCAGGAGCAGGGCGGTCGCTCCCACGCCCAGGCGGGCCCTGCACGGAGCTCCGCAGACAGGGGACCAACGGCTGTTCCCCCAGGCACAGGAGGGAGAGGGCAGAGGGCAGCGGGCAGACAGGAAAGGCTGTTTGTTCTGGATCCGCCCGAGAGGATGTCCAGGTCTCAGAACAAGACCGGAGTCTCTGACTGTTCCCCCCGCTGGGAGATGAGGTCCTTCCCCACACCCCACCCGGGCTCGGGAGGGGGCTGCTGGGTGACCCCTGAGCCAGACCCCAAGGGCTGGGCAGGCTGGGTGACCCCTGAGCCAGACCCCAAGGGCCGGGCAGGCTGGGTGACCCCTGAGCCAGACCCCAAGGGCCGGGCAGGCCCCTCCCCCTCACTCCGGAACTTTCCCTGGCGGAGCCTGCAGCGGCTGAGAGGGACGCCCCACTGCCCCGTGTCCCCGGTGCTGGAGAGGCCCGTGTGCTCGCTCCGCGCCCAGGGCAGCCCCAGCAGAGGGCAAGGCTGTTCTGCACGCCCACCCCTGCAGAACAAGGCAGGCCACAGAGGGCCGTCAGAAACACGATGCTGGGTGATCTCGTGTCAGGCAGAGCTGGGCTCCAGGAGAAGAGAACCGGGCTGAGCGCTGACGTCCCTCACCCAGCGCCGCGAGGATTCCAAGGCAGCACTGGTTCCGCTGCTCAAGGCAGCAGGCCGGCAACGTGGCGCGGGCCCCAGCAGGCGGTACTCACTACCCCCTGCGCTACACTGTACTGCATTAATGTCTCCCTCGTGTGGTCTACCCACGGGGCCCACCTCTCCCAGGCTGGCGCGCTAACGAGAGAGAGGCGGCCACAGGTAGCTCTGCCGCATGCTGGCCACGGTTTCCGCCGCGGGCGACGTCTCTGGGGTCTCCTCTTGTCCCCCTCACAGTGCTCTGCTTCTGCCAGGTGTGACGGACTCATTCCAAGGCTCCCGCAGGAAGGAAAAACTGCTCTTCTTCAACCAATCCGACCTCGGGAACAGACCCCCACCAAGCCCTGGCCCCGTGCCCACGCCCACATGAGCAGGAAGCAGCCAGCCAGGAATCCACGCCCCTTCTCCGTACCTATACTCAGAGTCGGGACTGATGGGGCAAGGCCTCACGGCCCAAAGAGGTAAGCACTGGAAGGCGTTCCCCGCCCTTGACTCTCAACTGGGTCTCACACCCATTGCCTCATAACCCCCCCCCCCCATTCTCTTCCAGGTTCCCAAGACCCAGCCCAGTTCCAGGAACCCCACCCCCTGCTACCCCGCCCCACCCCCACCCCTGGCCCCTGGGGGTCGGGGCCTTCTGCCCATGCTCCGTCAGTGTGGACGCCGGCAGTTGGTCGCCCACCTCTGTGGATTCATTTCTCTGAATAAATTCGGTCTGGTTGTAGATTCCTACACTGCCTCCTCTCTGTTCTGCACCTCTTCCTAACACCGTCTCCCTCCTGCTCCGCTGCACTCCCACGCTTGTCCACACAGCACAACCAGACCCTGACACCCCTTGGAAGCCCCGCCCTGTAATACCTGTCTCTTTCTCATTGGCCAGGATGGGTCACATGACTGCCCCAGCTGCAGGGAGACCTGGGAAAGAGCACTCCAGCGACCAGGTGCGCCCACACTGGCTGTTCCCCGCCCTTGCTGAGCTGCGCCTGATCCCCAGCCAGAACGAACTCGCAAGATCCGGGTCTCGCATCCCTGCTCTCCTCTCTCGAGCCCAGTGTGCCCGGCACACAGCAGGTCCTCAGTGCCATTTGCTGTGCTTGCCCGGTGACCTCACACTAAGGCTCTCGCCGTCAGAGCTCAGCGGTCAGGAGGTGAGGACAGGGGTCTGAGGCTGGGGGAGGGGCGGGGGCACCCTCGGTTCCCATCTCCGAGACGCCGGGGCAGGGGAGGGGAGGCCCGGTGCTCACATAGAGCAGGGAGCAAACTGGGCTCAGGGTGGCTGCAAGACAGCTAGAGAAGAACACAGTTTTTGCCTAGGTAATTTCTCTGCAGAGATTAGAGAGATGGGGGAGACCCCGGCAGCCTCCACCTCACTGCCATCCCGTGTGCTGCCACGGCAGGACGTGGGCCAGTGTGAGGGAGGGTCGGGACTCCTGGCTCCGGATGCCTCGCGGTGGCCCTGTCCCCTGCAAGCAGCCCGAGGCAGGCGCCCCCACTCCCCCTTCCGCCCTCCCCAGGCTGTTATCGCTGCTAAACCCTCTGATCCCACCCCCACCCCCACTCCAGCGATAACACCTTTTCCCTTGCCCTCGGGGTTACCACCAAAACATAACTCAGGAAACAAAGCCCACAGGGGGGCTGACACTGTGACAAAAAGACACAAGATCTTTTTGAAAACTGGTGGGAAAATCAGAAAGGGAACCGGCTGCCCGCGCAGGCATCCCAGCCCCCAGCAATAATGAATCTTGCACACTTCAGTGGGCTCCGGCTCTGCTGCCAATTAAAGCCTCTGTGGGGGGCACCCTCCACTTAATCTCCCCTGCCAGAGCAGAGGGCGGGGCCTGGGTCCCAGCCCACTCCCCAGCTCCCAGGATTCCCCGGTGCATCCCGGCCGCCTCCGCCCACGCTCGGGGGCCGGGGCCAGCAGTGCCCAGCCCAGATCCCTGAAGGGTGGCCTTTCTCTGCCGTGACCAGGCACTCAGGACTCCCTGAGGTGCAGAGGAGACGCGGCCGCGGGCACTCAGGCTGAAGAGGCGACTGCGTTTCCTTCCTTCCTTTTTAAAAATCCGACTAGCATAGCAGTGATGACGTCAAAGTCGCATTTAATATCATCGCGTTTAAACATACAGCTTGAGGGGCTGGTGCTGTGGCACAGCTGGTTAAAGCCCTGGCCTGAAGCACCTGCATCCCTTGCGGGCGCCAGTTCTAGCCCCAGCTGCTCCTCTTCCGATCCACCTCTGCTGTGGCCTGGGAAGGCAGTAGAAGATGGCCCAAGTGCTTGGACCCCTGCACCCACGTGGGAGACTCAGAAGAGGCTCCTGGCTCCTGGCTTTGGATCGGCGCAGCTCCAGCCATTGCAGCCATCTGGGGAGTGAACCAGTGGATGGAAGACCTCTGTCTCTACCTCTCTCCATAACTCTTTCAAATAAATCAATCTTAAAAATACAGCTTGAGAAAAAAATAAATAAACCAGCAACAACAACAAACTGGGCCCACAAGTAGTTCCGGAGCTGAGCAGCACACTTGGGAAGGAGGGCATGGCTCCCAGCCCTGCCCCAGAATGGGGTGTGGCTCGGAGACAAGCCAGAGGCGCGTGAGGCGTGCGCACACGGCAGGGTCCACTCGCCGTGAGTCACCACCACCAGCACGGCCCCAGATGCTGCCACAGCTCCCACTGCAAGGCCTCCAGGCCTGCACGAGCACCGTCACTTGAGAAAACGTTTGCCTGGTAAAATCTAAGAAGAGAAACGAACATCGGCCAGTCCACGCGTAGTACTGCTATTATCCGTGCACAGGGCGTCCCATCATGGTATCCATTTCTCACTGTAATCCTATGGAACAGAGGAAAAAACTGGTTTATATATTTACACATATTTATGTACACACATAACCCCATACAGACATGCAAATATAAAGCATATAGGATTACACATTACAGATAACCAGGTTTCTCCTAGGTAACACCTATCTTATTTTAAAGATTTAATTTATTTATTTGAAAGGCAGAGTTATAGAGAGGGAGAGACAGAGAGAGGAAGGGAGGGAGGAAGAGAGAGGGAGAGGGAAAAAGAGAGAGAGAGGGAGAGAGGGAGGGAGGGAGGGACTCACCTGCTGGCTTCACACCTCAAGTGGCTGCAATGGCCAGGGCTGAGCCAGACTGAAGCCAGGAGCCTAGAACTCCACGCAGGTCCCCCACGTGGGTGTCAGGGGCCCAGGCACCTGGGCCGTCTTCTGCTGCTTTTCCCAGGTGCACCGGCAGGGAGCTGGATTGAAACGGAGCAGCCGGGACTTGAACCAGTGCCCATACGAGAGGCCGCATGGGCAGCAGCTCTACTCACTGTCACAACACCAGTCCCACCTTCTCAAAAACAAACACATTTTAGGTACTGTGTACACGTATGCATGTGTGTATTGTATATAAATGCATGCATGGATATATGTACACAGCGTGTGTACATGCACATATGTATACTTGCCACACACACGCCAAGGCCACATGGCAACAGCAGGCAAGGACCATTGATTCGCTGAACAAGCAACACCTGGGCTGACGTCCTGGGAGAGCACCCCACATCAGAACAGTGCACCGAGGCCAGAAAACCAGGCACGACTGGCTGGAAACTGTACCAGGCTCCCGACCACACAAGTCAAGTTCAGATGGGGAGCGGGCCTCGCCACGTGGCCCCTGGTGAGGGACTGATGCGCTGGATGCCTACAGACAGACAGCTCAGCAGCAAGCTGTGGCCAAGAAGACGCGAAGGCAAGAGAGAGGAGGGGCCCAGCAGAGGACAGCACCCTACAGAGCCCGGGGAGAGCCAGCCCCCACTGTCCAGAGGGGCGAGAGTTGCCCAGTCAGCGACAGCGTCAGGTGTGGGCAGGTGCGTGGGGAGGAGGGAAGGCCGCGCCGACCGGCCCATAGCCTCTCCCTGAGCAGGCCCCCTCGCTGCCCCCACGCTGCTGTCCCCGTGCAGGCCCCCACGCTGCTGTCCCCGAGCAGGCCCCCACGCTGCTGTCCCCGAGCAGGCCCCCACGCTACTCACCACATAGCCTCTCCCGGTGCAGGCCCCCACGCTGCTGTCCCCGAGCAGGCCCCCACACTGCTGTCCCCGAGCAGGCCCCCACGCTACTCACCACATAGCCTCTCCCGGTGCAGGCCCCCACGCTGCTGTCCCCAAGCAGGCTCCTACGCTGCAGGGTTCTGCTGGTTTTCTCAACCTGGGCTGGGCAGAGGATGCTGGGAGTGGCTCTTGGTGGGGAGGGAGGTGGGGGGGCCTGAGCACCTGCTGTGGGAGTGCAAATTGGGAGAACTGGTGCTGTTGGCCCGTGTTTCCAAAGAGACACAGATGTGAGGGGAGCGAGGCTGCAGCCAGGGGGACCAGCCCAGGGCCCTGGCCACGTGTGGGGGCTGTTTCAGGCTGACTGGCTAATTATGCAGCAAAGTTACTTCTTGAAACAACACGGAGGGACCCGCAGGACCAAGGGTTGGGCTGGAAAGCCAGGCTGGGCAGAGGAAGGAGCCAGGAACCGGGAAGCCCCAGGATGGGCGGGGGCAGCAGCCCTGGGGCCAGTGTGGGGCAGGGAGGGGCGGGGCGGCAGGGCACTTGGGCGCTGTGGCAGGAGGGAGGGCGCCCTTGCTGTGGGCTGGTTTCTGCTCCATCTCTGCACGCTGCCGGGGTTCGCAGGAGGGTGCTGGCTGGTGGACAGTCGGCATCGCCCTCCTGCCCACGGAGGGTGATCCCAAAACTCCTGAATTGCCAGGCCTTCTGCTCGCGGATCTGACCCGGTTTAGACGCAGGCCTCACGGCTTGCTGAGAGCTCGTCGACACCAGTGTGGCTGAAGTTCAGACTGCTGGCCTCCCCACAGCACCTCCAACACTCCAGCAAGCGGCTCGCTGGACCCGGCACACGGCCACGCTCACTGTAGGACTCCCGTCTGCATGACCACCACCAATCCCCTTAGTCTAAAAACACGGCCAGGAAACAGCTCTGCCAGGAGCCCACGGGCAGTCAGCTCCCTGGGTGCCAGCACCCTCATCTAGAGCACCACTCTGCACAGGTGGGGGTGGCTGGGACCCCTGGCACCGCCCCACCCCGTAGCCCCCAGGAGCTCATCTGCTCCCTCCCTGCAGCCCCCCCACCCCGCCAGAGGCTCACTTAAGAAATATTCATTTACTTGAAAGGCAGTCACAGAGGGAAGAGGAGAGCTATGAGATATCTTCTACCCACGGGCTCACTCCCCAAATGGCCATAATCGCCAGGGCTGGGCCAGGGGCCAGGAGCCAGGAGCTTCATCCTGGTCTCCCACGCGCGTGCGGGGGCCCAAGCATGGGTCACTTTCCACTGCTTTCCCAGGCCATTAGCAGGGAGCCAGATCGACACGGAGCAGCCGGGATTCAAACTGGTGCCCATTATGGGATGCCGGCACCACTTAACCGGTTAGGCCACAGTGCAGCCCTGAGGGGCTTATATTCTGCACCCTCGTTCCTGGCCTGTGCGACTGCTAGGTTTCTTCATGAACCTTGGGGATCTCAACAATTAGGGGGTCCTTGTCCGGCGGTGCTTGGGGCGGGGGCGGGGGGACACAGCTCTGTGGAAACGGCAGCCATCAGTCACCTGCTCAGGGAGGCAGCGGGAGCAGGGGGTGGGGAGAAGAGAGCCTCCCGCTCCTCCCTCCCCCGCCCAAGCACCCATCTGGAGGCTGCAGGAGTGATCCGCTTCTTCCCACCCCCACCCCCGCCACACCTGCTGCACGAGGGAAGGCGGGAGCGCGCAGCGCCCAGGCCCTCCGAGGTGGGGCCGGCTCGGCGCCCGCGCAGGCTGCCCCGGGAGGCGCGATGCGGAACCACAGGCCTCGGCCCGCCCGGCCCGGCCCTCCCGCTGGCGCTGCCCAGGCTGCGCCTGCTTCTCGGCCCTGCACGTTCCTGCAAAGGATGAAACAGGAAACCCAGACGCCCCTCGCCTTCCAGGGCCGCGTTTCCTGCGGGCTCCCACTTCCGGCTTCTCTCGGTGCGGCTGCAGAGGCGCAGGGCCGCGAGCCGGAGATCAAAGGCCCCGCGGGAGGCGGCCTGCCTTCTCCGGCAAAGCAAACATCCTGCGGCCGCGCGTGGCCATCTGGGGCCGCACAGGCCGCGCGACCGCGACTTCCGGTCAGAGGCCGCGCGACTTCCGGGCGGACCTTGGCGCCTGCTCCGCAGGCCACGTCCGGAGAGCTGGGGCGGGAGATGGGGGGGCAGGGGCAGACCCGGCCGGGCCGTGTCCCCTTCAGCGCAGACCCTCACTCACCGGAGCCAGGCGCAGCACCTGCGCAGAGGGAGCGTTTCCCTGGGGGACACCCCTGCGCCCCGGCCCTGAGCCCGGCCCCGCAGCCGCCCGGCTCGGCTCTGCCATCCCAGGGAGCGCGGAGCTCACCCTCACGAGGAGCCCGGAGCCCCTGGCCAGGAGCCTGGTGCACGAGTGTGCGCGTGAGTGTGCGGCCGTGGCTTCAGGAAAAGAGAGAGAGCAGGTGTCTGGTGAAGGCGTGGTCTGCCCCCCGGTGCACGTGTCCGCATCAGAGGGCCGGAGTTCGGGTCCTGCCTGCTGCAGATCCCGGCTCCCTGCGCAGGCACGCCCTGGGAGGCAGCAGTGGTGGCTCCAGGACTTGGGCCCTGCCCTGCCAACGGGAAACCTGGCTCTGGCCTGGCCCAGCCCCGGCTGCTTTGGGCATCTGGGAGTGAGTGGATGGGAGGGTGACTGTCTCTCAAGTTATAAATAAATAAATACAAAGTTTAAAAAAGAATGAAACGAAACATGGAGTTCTCCGTGGTTCCCTGTCAGAGTTGGGGACGCCCAGGCCTGGCGGAAACTGATTTTCAAGGACACGTGGAGCCCTGGGCGTGCACGCAGCTGTCCCTGACTCCACCCTCCCGGCCGGGCCTCCTGGGGCTCTCCTCAGCACCTCTTCTTCCAGGGACTGGGACGCCGGTTCACTCACATTCATCCGGCCAGCGGCCTCTCGGCACAGCCAGGGGAAAGTGGTGCCCAGGAGCCGAGCCGCCTCCCTCTCCTCCCGGGGACCTGGTTCGCACCGGGTCTGAAGACCCCGGAGGCGGCTTCCAAAAAAGCTGCGCTGGGCCCGCGTCCACGCGGCAGCGCGGCAGCCGCTCCACTGCTCTCCGGATCCCAGCAAGTCTCTGCGTGGGAGAGGAGAGAACGTGCAGCTGGCTTCCCCCGGTGCCCACTCCGCACGGGGCTCGAGTGGTGCTGCTTTGTCTGACCGGGAAGGACTGGCCAGGCGCTGGCTCCAGGAGCCCCAGGTCAAAGGTGAAAGTCATCCTTAGGACCTTGGTAAAAGGGGACAGCCATCCATGTGAGCCGGAACCTTCTGGAAAGATTTTCTAGAGCAAGCAGGACTTGAGTTAAGCCCAGATGACAGACAGGTCATGCAGCCTCCCTCCCCATCCTGAATAACCCACTGGCCCTCTTCCCTGTGTCTGGGCACAGTCACCGTTGTGATAGGCAAGGACAATAGGCAGCATTTTAGGGACGCGCTGACCGTAGAGCCACTCCGCTCAGGAGTGCCGTGCAGGACGAACGTCTCACAGTAGTGACCTTTCCCAGTCTGCCTGCCAGCAAAATCGCTCGAATCAAAGGCACTCTGGAAGCGAGCTTCTCGCCCTTGCTCCCAGCCACGAGCTGCCCCTCAACCCGCCCGTCGTTAGAAACGCCCTCCCAGATAAACCACTGCGGATGCCTTCACAGACCCCTCCTGGCCTTCAGGGCTCCTGGCCTTCCACCCAGGCATGTTCCCACGGCGATGGCCTGGGAAAAGTGAGCTTTTAATTACCTCCCACCACCACCACCACCAGGAGGCTCCCAGAGCCATCCCCGGCGGGCGTCCTCTCTGGGTGCAGACCCGACTCCAGGACTCGGGATCCCGGGGCAGCTGCACTCCTCACGCCCCCGGGTGCCCCGTGCACGGCCACCCTCGTGCTTCAGCTCCAGACCTCAGTGCAGGGCCCTCCCAAGAGCAAAGCAGCGGAAACGCTGGAGTAACTTGCAAGACCAGACACAGAGGAGGCAGAGTAGGGCTGGGAGGGCCCTGGGAGGGGCTGGGGGCACACGTGCAGCAGAGGTCACTGGCTTTTCCTGCAGGCCCTGGGCCGCCGTGGGGCTGAGGACACCAGTCCCGCAATGCCTGGGGGGCTTGCAAAAGCACCGGTGGGCGTCGGCCCACAGCCCCCACCCCCACCCCGCCCCGCCATGCCCTGGCGCAGGGCGGCTGTCTGATGTCTGCTCCCAGTTCCCAGGTGGCACCCTTACCGGTCCCGGGCGGGAAACCGGATCCTTCCACTTCTTGCTCTGAAAGCAGCGACTTGCTCACCTGCGCGCGCCCGCCCGGCGGCTGCTGCCGGCGAGCTCTCCCCCCCACCCCCCGACGCCCCGCGCTCCAGACCCCGCACTGTGGTCCAGAAGCGGGGCCTCCTCCATGTTATCTTGTATCTCCCCAACCAACAGTTCAGTTAGCTTCCCCAAACTCGGTGACTGCTCACGTACACCCCTTTCCTCTTCTGCAACCCGATCGCTGTTCAAACCCCAGAGATACTTTGTCTGCAAATAACGAGAGCAAAGCGCCCAGTGCCTGCATTACTGATTCTGTTTGGCCCAGCCCCACCGAGGAGATCCAGGGAAGGCAGGGCGTGGGTTGACGTTCTCATCCAGCGAGGATGGCACTGTGTTAGTGGAGTCCGAAGTCCAACCACGGGTTTTGCACGGGATTTATACTCGCATCACTCAGCCAGAGATGGCATTCCGGGAGCGCCCGCGGTCTTTCACGCCTGCCTGTCTCACGTGCAGGAAGTGTGGGCAGCCTGTCGAATCCAGGTGTCTTCATTCCTAACTTTCTATAAAGTCGTACACACGGAGCGGCATGGGAAACGTGGGCTCAACATGGCCTCAAAGGAAACACGGCTATGGCACCCAGGCCACCCAAAGAGAGCTGCCCCGCGCCGCTCAGATCAGCACCCTCCAGGGTCACCCGCTGAGAGCCCTGAGTGCGGGTGCGGCCAGAACCGATGCCAAAGCACTCTCACCAACCAGCTTGTTCCCCGCCCAAGGGCGCACACACACAGAGACGCGCACACACAGAGATGTGCACACACAGAGATGCACACACAGACATGCACACACCAATACACACACAGACGTGCACACACAGAGATGCACACATATATACACGCACAGACATGCACAGACATGCAGACACACAGAGACATGCACAGACATACATGCAGACACAGAGACGTGCACACACAGACATGCACACACACAGACATGCACACACAGAGATGCACACATATATACACGCACAGACATGCACAGACATACATACACACAGAGACATGCACACACAGAGACATGCGCACACATGCACACACATACAAAGACATGCACACACCCACGTGCACACACAACACACACGACTCGTTTCCCCATACCTCGGCCGGCCCTGGCTACAAATGTCTCAACCTCTGCCAACGCAGGAGGTCAACACGGCGCGTCGGTACCATCACAATTAAGCCCAGCGCAGAGAGCAGCGTGGGCCGGAAACACACTGACCGCTCCTCGCCCCATCGACCACGTCCCAGCCCGGACCCCTGGGCAGCTGGGCAGACGCCTCTCCCCCGGGGGCGCCGCCACGCTGCTCAGCACCTCCTGCGCTGGCTGAGAGCGGGAAACACGCGGCGCACACAGGCACTCCTGCGGGAGGGCCGGAAACTCGCCTTCCCGCGCTGGCTCCCTCCCCGAATGGCGGCAGCCCGGGTGGGCCAGGCGGAGGCCAGGGGCTCCATCCGGGTCTCCTCGTCGGGCGGGAGCCCAGGTACCTGCTCCTCCCAGGATGCACCCCGGCCGGAAGTTGCTAGGAAGCAGCGATGGCGCCGGGTCCCGATACTCTGCTGGGCCAGGCGGAGGCCAGGGGCTCCATCCGGGTCTCCTCGTCGGGCGGGAGCCCAGGTACCTGCTCCTCCCAGGATGCACCCCGGCCGGAAGTTGCTAGGAAGCAGCGATGGCGCCGGGTCCCGATGCTCTGCTGTTGGACGCGCGGGTCCGGGCTGGGGCTTCGCCACTGCACCGCCCTCCCACCCACAGATCCGCGTGTGCTCCGGGCAACCTGGGCGCCAAGGCAGTGCAGCCGCGCCCTGCCTCACGTGCGCGCCGCGTGCCTGGGCCACAGGAAAGCGGCCATGGCGCGCGTGGCGCTGTGGGCGCGCCCCCGCCTCGGCCCGGTGCCCCTCGCTGCCCCCGACCTGCGCTGCGCCCGCTCCCTGGGCTCCTCCGAGCTTTCCTCCTCGGCCTGGGTCTGGCTGAGGAGCCTCGCACCGGAGGCCGGGTTTGGGGGAAGGACACGAGTGGGGAGTGCCTTTCACGTCACGTGGCAGGGCAGGGGCCCGAGTGGCCTGCCAGGCGTGCCCCGGAGCTTCGGCCCGTCGGGCCTGCGGCGCTGGTCAGGCAGCCATGGAGGACAGGCGGCTCCCCGCGGGTCCCACTGCGTGTGCTCCAGGGAGGAACCGGGACGCAGCGGCTTCCAGAGGCCGGGGAGTCGGGATCCGCCGGCCCGAGGGCCCAGGCTCCCCCGGGCCTCCTGGGCCGAGCCCAGCACAAACCCGGAACTGGGCCCCCGCAGGGACCTTCCCCCACGGGTGACCTTGGCAGAGCCCTGCGCTGGCACGGCCACTCCGGGTGGTCGAGCCGGGCTCCCAGGCCCTGCCCGTCCGCGTGGAGAGGCCTTTGATGGCTGATTGGCTGATGCGCGGAAGAGCCGGGCACCGCAGCCGCTTCCCGAAAGTGCTAAGTGCTGTTATTAAGGATCAAACAGGAGGGCCTGTGTGCGGCACGCCAAGATGATTTTGCTAAATGAGGAGACCTGCTTTGATACGCCGCCTGAAGGTGCCGCGTGTGACACGCGTCACGCGCCTGCTCCCCGACTTCCCTGAGCTTGTTGAATTATTTGTACACAGTTTATTTCACTTTCATGGGGCATTAAACTGCTCTGAGACCTTGAAATGTTTCACAGCCAACTCGCGGCATCTGGCTGCTGTCAGGAGAGCTTCTGATGGAGTTCATCTTTCAGATGAAAACGGGGCAGCCCCTGCGGTGCGCAGGGAAGCGTGGCCCGGAGAGGGAGCCCTGGGCGTCCCCGCTGCCGGGCAGGCGCGGCGGAGTGCGCCTCCTCGCCCTGTGTCTGACCAGAGACGATTCTGGGAAGCTCTCATCCGGGAAAATCCGAGGTGCGTGCCCAGGGAACCCGATGTGTACTCGCCAGGTGTCAGAGGACGTCGGTCACCGTGGGCTCTGCCGTCTCTCCCCCTGCCTTCCTGACATGGTGGCGTTTCGCTTCTGAATAAGAAACATGGTGGTTAGCACAAGACCTGTAGCCACTTCTGTGTGGGCCATGTCCACTGGGACACTGGGGGGCCCTCGCTGTGCCCAGCCGGCGCCAGAGCTGCCATGAATGGCAGGCGTGGTCCTGGTGGCCGCTGAAGGACCTCGTGGGCGGTAACAACCCAGGCATCGAAGTGGCCCCTCTGGGTCACAGCGCTAGAGGCTCTCCAGAGACGGCCACGCTGTGAGGAGGCCCAGGAGACCGTGGAGGCCGGGGTGCAGGGGCAGAGTCCAGCCAGTAGCCAGCCCTGGAGGGGGCCAGCTGGGAAGAGGGTCCCCAGCCCTGAGGGAGTGGTCCCACTTAATACTGCGGCTGTGGGGCTGAGATGAGGGCCCCCCCAGCAAGTTCCACCCAAACCGCAGGCCAGGAGCAGAGCAGATGCTGGTGGTTGCTCCGAGCCAGCCGCTGCGTTCCGGGGATGTCTGTCAGGAGGCCGTCACACCCAAAGTGCCACGACGCAACCTGGGTCCAGCTTGTCTTAGCTCTCGCAGAGGAGTCACTGCGGCCACATCTGAACGTCTGCCACGCACCTGCCTCCATGCCCGGCGTGGGAACAGGAGTGACACGGGCGCCAGCCCTTTGCAAAGATTTTTAGAAGATAAATGCAGCGAGCACTGCCAGCAGGGGTGTGTGCCGGCCTCATCTCCCTTTTTACAAATGTGATTTATTTCACTCGAGAGGCAGAGACAGACAGAGCTCCCATCCACTGGTTCATCCGCAGATGCCCAGGATCTGAGAACTCGATCCAGGTCTCCCATGTGAGTGCCAAGGCTCCAGCCGTCCAAGCCGCCACCTGCTGCCTCCCAGGTACACACCAGCGGAAGCCGGATCAGGAGCGGAGGCAGGACTTGAACCAAGTGCTCTGATACCGGATGCAGGCCTTCCAAGCAGTAGCTTAGCTCCAGTTCCAAATTCCACCCTTGGCTCCTTTTTCTCAACGCAGCCCCCACCATCCTGTGGGTGCTGGGAGGGGCTCCTGAGACCTGTGCTTGGACAAGGTGGACGCCGCCAGCTGCCCAGGCAGGAGCCGTGTGCTCCCCGAGCTGGACTCTGTACTCGGAGTCGGGGAGTGGAGCGGAGAGGCTGGAGACCCAGTGGGACTGGAAGAGCAGTCTGAGCGGCGCTGTCCCCAGGGCTGAGCCGTGACCAGGCTCCGAGCTGTGGGTGCCCAGGCCCAAGCGCCCACCCATCTCGGGACACAGCCCCCCCTCTACTGGAGTCTCGGCACTGGCAGTGCCCGCGGTTGGTTTACGCTGGCTCCAACCAATTCCTGTTTGGTGAAAACGAAAACACCGAGGGTCCAAGAGGCTCATTCCCAGGGCCCCAGACCCACAGCTGCGCCAGAGCCACGGCGTGCGCCAGGGCTGTGGTCTTGCCCTCCCTGCATCCAGCGGCACTGGCAGGGGCACCCCCCCCCCAGCCGGCTAATTCTTAGATACATCTTAGCGGAAGCAGCAGCCGTGGGTCGCTCATCCCTCTCCTGGCACGCACGCACGCACGCACGCACGCATCTGGAGGCTGCGGGCGCGGCAGCGTGGGAGCCGCAGGGAGCTGGTGTGCTCAGGGCAGCAGACACTGCGGGACGCGAGGCCCTGCGCCATCTCATCAACACATACGCCCTGCTGAAGGTGAGAGTCACACAGCAGACGGCCACATGTGCACCACCTCACTCCTGCTGCTGTATCCTGATTTCTGTCACATATGCATCTCCCCCCCCTCTGTCCACCCAGCTGTTGACGTCAGGCCGCCTACCCCTTACCCACAGCACGCACACCTTCTTCCACTGTGTTATGTGATGCAGGTACCAGATGTCATGTAATGAAGGTGTCTCGTACCAGTTCACTGCTGCCAGTCATCAAGAAGGAGAGGGAAGGGGCGGGCTTGGTGGTGCAGCAGGCTGAGCCGCCACTTAGGATGCCAGCGCCCCAATTCAGAGCGCTGGTTGAACCCTGGCTGCTCTGCGTCGGGCCCAGCTCCCTGCTGTGGCCTGGGAAAGCAGCAGAGGACGGCCCAGGTGCTTGGGCCCCTGCACCCACGTGGGAGACCCAGACGGAGCTGCAGGCTCCTGGCTTCACCTGGCCCAGCCCCGCCTGGGGAGGGAACCCGCAGGTGGAAGTCCTCTCTCCTCTCCTCTCTCTCTGTGTCACTCTGCCTTTCAAATAAACAAATCTTTCAAAAGAAAGGAGAAGGAACCCTGATCTGGAAGCAGAGGTTGGGACGAAGCTGTGTGTTCACGGTCACTGCCTGGCTGGATCTCTCAGGCATCGTTCCTCCGTGCCAGCCGCACGGTGCACGCTCGGGACGTTGAGGGGAGCGTGGCAGGCCTGGCGCTCTCCTGGTGCAAGGAGCTAAGCAGCAGATCTGATTCTTAGCTGAACTTGTGCTTCCGAAGCCGCTCATTACACAGGCCACCTAGCACTCCCCTGCACTTACCCACCTCCCCTCCACGGAGCACTGTGATTCGTTACCAGGTCTCTAACATGAAACACGTGCTTACGGGCAAAATCTCTCCTCCCGGCCCGTCCCTGCCTCCTCGCAGCTGACGTCGGGATCGACAGCCGACAGAGATGAACGAGCAGAGAACCACGCGGGCTTTCCTCTGCCTCCCGCTTCGCAAGTGTGCTTAGCACGTGATGAGAAGGTTTGGAGCCCAGATGTGCCCAGACGCCCCCAGCAATGCTGCGTTCAGAAAGCCGACCGGAGCACTTTACATGTGGGTAATCACCCCTGAGGTTTACTGGGCACATACTATGCTGAACCCTGCTCCGGGCGCTGGGCACAGCCAGTCCCTCCGCGTCAGCGGTCCAGCGGGAGGCACGTGGAGGGCAGCCAGCTGTGTCTTCAGCGTATGAGGCAAAGCTGAAGAGGGACAGATTTTCTCCTGGGTGCACAAAATCGATTTAGGCCTCTGGGGCTGAGGCTGTGGCACAATGGGTCTCAGATGGGCACCAGTTCAAGTCCTGGCTATGCTGCTTCTGGTCCAGCTCCCTGTTAATGGCTTGAGAAAGCAGAGAGATGACCCACGTACCTGCCTCTGTACCCCCATGGGAGACCTGGATGAAGCTCCTGGCTTCTAGCTTTGGCCTGGCCCAGCCCTGGCCACTGCAGCCATTTGGGGAGTGACCCGGCACATGGAAGATCTCTCTGCCTCTCTCTGCCTCTGCCTCCCCCTCTCTGTAACTCTGCCTTCCAGACAAATAAATCTTAAAAAAAAAGTCCAGGCCTCTCAGTGGAAAGGAGCCCTCAGTGCTGTCTGGGCCTAGCTCTGGGAAGAAGCGTGAGAATGTCAGTGCCTGCTGCTCCGGTCCCGACGTGGGCGTGGCCCGGCTGACTCCTGTGACGCTCCGCCTGCGGATCCTGTGATCCAGGTGGGGACCTGGGAAGGAGGAAGTGACTTCGCAGGGGGCTCCGTGACACCTGAACATCGCTAGGGAGCAGTCTCCCGTAGGCGAGGCTATCCACGGAGTCAGGGACGCCCTCTGTGGCACTCTGCTCAGTCAGCACACATTGTTAAGGACCCGCAGAGCACGAGGCCGTGTGCTCACTCCAGCTGGGGAAGCCCAGGAACACACGGCCTCATATGTGCTCACAGGCACCGCTTGAAGCTGGGTGGGCCACGGAAACACGGGATCCACATGAAGTCCGTGTGCGAGTGTTGATAGCAGGCAACTGGCAGGACTCAGAATGTGTCAGTAGGTACACGTGGTCTGTACGCGGCAGAATATCACTCGGTCAGGAAGAGCGGAGCTCTGAGCCGTGCTGCACGGTGGGTGAAACTTGAAACCATGGCGGCGAGGGGAGGAAGCCAGACCCAGAAGTCTGAGCTGCGGGGTTCTGGGATATGAGCCACACAGAGCAGGTGCGCCCGCAGAGGTGGGAAGCAGACAGTGGCGACTGGAGACTGGGGGAGGGATAGGGGGTGGCTGCTGATGAGCTGGGGATTCTAGTGGGTGGAAATCTAGAATCTGGCGGTGGTCTCCAGGGAGCCCTCCACACAGAGGTCCCTGGAGGCCACCATGACCACCTGGGAAGTCCGCCCCGCCCCCCAAAAGGAAGGGAGTGCTCCCGACTCCTCTGCCAAGCTCGCTGTCAGTGAGCTCAGCTCCGAGAGGCTGTCGGTCCTCAGTCCAGACCCCAGGACACAGGGCTGCAAGGATGCAGGCGTGAGATGAATGGTGTGAAGAGCGCGGCCACAGCCCAGGTGCCAGCACCCCTCCCCGGGCAATGCCCGCGGCTTCTGCTGCTGCTGGGCCAGCAGGCAGTGCTCTGGGCTCCCAGAGGCGGAAGCTGGGGCCCACGAGCTGTGTGTTCTCCCACCATCCTGGGGTGGGGTCCAGGCTCCCCGCCCCTGCCCTGGCCCTGCCAGAGCCTTTCCCATGAACGCAGGGGTGAGGCAGTGGTGCCTGCAGCTCATGGCTTCAAAGAGCAGCGGCTGAACTAGCCTGGAGAGGCCAGGTCGAGCCCGCTCGCCCGCTGCGCGGCCCACACAGCAGGGCAGGCGCTCCTGTGGGCAGCTGCTGACCCTGGAGCAGAGGCCTCGGGAGGTCTGGCCGGCTCTGGGCCCCCGCCGCTGCTCTTTCCTCTCCTTGGCAACAGCGCTGGGGTCTCAGGGCCCAAGGGGGAGGGGTGGTGCCGGCTGGGGTCTGCTGCCTCCGGCAGGGGTCAGAAGCCGAGCTCCTGGGTCTCTGAGGTTCATCCGAGTCCATCAGGAAACGCCGCACGGGGCCCTCGCGCTCCAGGCCTGCCGCTTATTTTATTTCTCTGGACTCGATGTGATTTAAGCCAATTTGGAAAATTGGGATTTCTTCAGAAAAATCGTTGCATTCCGCAAGAAAGAGAACAGCAGTGCCGTGGGAGTGACAGCTGCTTCCTGCGGGCTCACAGTGTCTGCGCGAAGTGGAATTAAGCGAGAAGGCGAGGTCCCCGTGAGCTCTGGGGAGGCTCCCCACGTGTGTGATGTTGAGACCAATGCCACCTCCACACGTGGCCCGAGCCAGGTGTGACTGTGCCACCGAGAACCACAATGTGGGTGCTTTTGATAGAAAGCGTCAGAGAAAGAGCTCCAACCCACGGGGTCACTCCCCAGCTGCCTGCACGGGCTGGTGCTGGGCTCTGGGGCTGAAGCCGGGAGCCAAGGACTCCATCCCGGTCTCCCGCGTGGGTGGCAGGGACTCAGCTTCCTGAATCCTTTCCTGCTGCCTCCAGGGGCACCTTAGGAGGACTGGTGTCAAGAACCGGAGCTGGGACTTGATCCCAGGTACTCTGATCTGAGACATGGGCACCGTAGCTAGCCGGCCAAACACTTGCCCAGGCGTTCTTTTTCTTAAGATTTATTTATTTATTTGAAAGACAGAGTTACAGAGACAGAGGGAGAGACAGAGACAGAGAGAGAGAGAGTACTTCCGTCTGCTGATTTACTCCCCAAATGGCTACAATGACTAGGGCTGGGCGAGGGTGAAGCCAGGAGCTTCTTCCAGGTCTCCCACATGGCAGGGGTCCAAGCACTTGGTCGTCTTCCGCTGCTTTCCCAGGCCATCAGCAGGGAGCTGGATCAGAAGAGGAGCAGCAGGGACTCAAACCAGCGCCCATATGGGATGCTGGCGTCGCAGGTGGCAGCCTAACTCGCTACGCCAGACCAGACCCCAGGATTTGTTTTTTAAAGGATGGATTCTCGGGAGGCTGAAGGCAGCAGGGTGTGGCTGCGAGACCAGCCACCCTCCTGTCAGTGTCACCGTGTTTGTGCTCTGGGAACAAACTCATCAGGGGACGAAGTTGTCCTTGGGGCCTTTCTGGACATGAGGCTGGGTGGGGGCATGAAGAGGCTGAGGGGGAGGGCGGGGGCTCTGCACCCACTCCAGCAGGCCAGCCTGGTCCCCATGACTACAGAGAATGTTCTAGAAGAGTACTGTATGCCCCGGTACGCCTGGTTGGGATTGCACCCCAGGCCTCCGAGTGGCTCAGCCTTAGCCCAGTGGACATTCCCAGGGACCTCGCAGGGTGCCTAAGGCCTGCGCTGCTGAGGGAGTCCAGGCCACTGTGCAGGCTCTGTGCGTCCTGGGGGTGGGGTGCCCTTTGCTGACCACTGGGGTTTGTTTGCTTGTTTATTTTTTCCCCTTGGTAAAACTGCTGCTTCTTGAGCAGCCTCCATGTCCTTTGCCTCTGGGGTCAGGCTGTTCCCACCACCTACGCAGACCCTCCCGTCGGGCGCACGCTGCTTCTTGCAGCTCCTTGACAAGAAAGCACTTGCTGGCAGTCACCCCTTCACAACCGGGGAGACCGTGGCCTCTGTGCGAGTGAGGCTGGCTCTGGGGCGAGACCGGGGACCTTGGCCAGGGCTCCCAAGGCCAGCCTCCCCGTGGGCACGGAGGACAGGGCTGCTGGGGGAAGTGCAGGAGGAACGCCCTGTGTACCGGGCTGTTTTCCTTTGGGTTCTGAGCCTGTGGCCTCCGAAAGAAAACGCCCACGTCCTCATCCCAGAACCTGTGAGCATCAGCTTACATGGCCAAGGAGGCCCTGCAGGTGGGGTTAAGTTGGGGCCATTGCCGGGATTTTGTCATCACAGGGGCCTTAGAAAGGGAAGCGAGACAGTCCGACGAGGAAGAGGGAGGCCGGCGTTTGGTGCAGTGCTTAGAACGCTTGACCCTGTGTCCAGGTGCTCGGCCGAGCCCCAGAGCTGCTTTCCATCCCAGCTCCCTGCTCATGCACCCTGGGGGCAGCGGTGACGGCTCAGGCAGGTGGGTCCCTGCCACCCACGGGGGAGGCCCGGATGCAGTCCCCGATCCTGGCTCCAGCCTGGCTCAGCCCTGCTACTGTGGGCAGTTGGAGAGGAAGCTAGTGGGCAGATCTCTCTTTCTCTCTCTGTCTTCAAATAAATAAAATGCATAAAAAGGAGAAGAGAAACAGGTGTTGGAGTGTTCCCAGAGTGCAGGTGGCTCTGAGGAGGAGAAAGGAGAGGGTCCAGCGCCGGGGGGAGGAGCCGCCTGTCCACAAGCAGAGAGGGCCCAGCGCTGGGGGGAGGAGCCACCTGTCCACAGCAGAGAGGGCCCAGCGCCCGGGGGAGGAGCCGCCTGCCCACAGCAGAGAGAGTCCAGCGCCGGGGGGAGGAGCCGCCTGCCCACAGCAGAGAGGGTCCAGCGCCGGGGGGAGGAGCCGCCTGCCCACAGCAGAGAGCGTCCAGCGCCGGGGGAGGAGCCACCTGTCCACAGCAGAGGGCCCAGCGCCGGGGGGAGGAGCCGCCTGTCCACAGCAGAGAGGGAGGGCCCAGCGCCGGGGGGAGGAGCCGCCTGTCCACAGCAGAGGGCCCAGCGCCAGGGGGAGGAGCCGCCTGTCCACAGCAGAGAGGGTCCAGCGCCGGGGGGAGGAGCCGCCTGCCCACAGCAGAGGGTCCAGCGCCGGGGGGAGGAGCCACCTGTCCACAGCAGAGAGGGCCCAGCACTGGGGGGAGGAGCCGCCTGCCCACGCGTAATGTCAGCACAGCAAGATGCAGGCCAGACTCCCGGCCTCCAGAGCTGCAGAGCAGGAACCTGGGAGGGGGGTGACTTTTTATTTATTTGTTTTTATCTGTTTCAAAGGCAGACAGACACAGAGAGATCTCTCATCAGTGGTTCACTCTGCAAATGACCTTAGCAGTCAAGACTGAACAGGCTGAATTGGGAGCGGGAGCCTGGAACTGGGTCCAGGGCTCCCACTTGGGTGGCAAGGATCCAGGTAACTGAGCCATGGCTGGGTCTCCCAGGATCCGCACTGGCAGGTGGCTGGCGTCAGGAGCAGGGCCAGGCCCGAGTGCAGGAACCCCTATGTGGGAGGCTCACGTCCCACATAGTGGCACCTTGGCCGCTGTGCCACCAGCAACCCCCCCCCCCCCGCTGTCAGGGCTCCTGGTCGGTTGCTGCGGCAGCCACAGGTGCCTGAGGCAGGCAGAGCCTCATGGGACGGGGCCGGCATCGGGGAGGGGGTGGGTGGTGCAGCCGGGCACCCGCTCTCAGGTGCCCCTCCCGGCCTGTGCCACAGGCAGTGGCCCTGTCCCGAGACCCAGCCCCACCCGTGGGACCCTAAGAAAGCTCCCATCACGTTTCCTCCCCTCACCTCCTCGGTTTTCCCCTGCACACACAGGCCTCCACAGGACCCGGCAGGCAGAGCTGCTGGGAAGGGCTGGGAGGGAGCTGCAGCACCCAGGGAGAAGCCAGAGGAGAAAGCCCCTGGCTCCGTCCCCAGGCTTCCCTTTGATTTTTAATTATTTTTCAGAAGTTGCTTCACAACGGATTTCCGGATGCAGCGTCCCCACCGGCTCCCACAAGTTTTGGCAGAAACCGGCTGCCTCCTCACCAGGCGGGAGGGGGCCAGCGCCACGGCCCGGCAGCCCAGCGCCGCCAACACAGTGACCCCGGCACTCATGTGCACCGGGAGTCTCAGGACACACGCTGCCGTCAGCTGACGTGGGGGCCTCGGGCTGGCGCTTAGAAGGGGCAGGAGGCCAGAGCTGCAGCCCTGCGGCTGGGCCGAGGTCGCCCCTGCTCACCCCCGGCCCGGCTCGCAGACGTTGCAGGCTGCTCTGCGGGAGGTGGGCAGCTCTGCCAGCCCACAGGGCGCGTCACTGGGCAGGTGCGAAGCCGGGCGGGGGAGCACCAGCCCAGCCCGCTGCAGTCAGAGGCTGCGCACCGAGTGCGGTTGTCCGCCCCGAGCTGGTGCCACTTCCTGCCCCAGGACCACCCCGGCCTCCTCCACAGGGAGGAGTGCACTGTGTCCTTCCTCCTGCGGGTGCTGCAGGGGCCCGGGAAGGGCAGGCCACACAGCAGGTGCTCAGCCAGGGTGGCTTGGATGTGGCCGTCACAGAGCAGCAGACAGGTCCCCCAGAGCCACGGGGAGTGTTGAGTGGTGAGGCTGGTGCTGGGCACCCTGCAGCCCCCGGCAGGATGGGGACAGTGGGGCTGTCACGGTGCTGTGGGGCTGAGATTGCGCCCCTTACACGCGCACACACACCTCCTGTTCACCTCACTTCCACCTGCAGTCACACTCATTCACACACAGAAATACAAGATCACTCACACGCAAGAAGTTCTGTATTCACTCACACACTCTCATTGCTCAAAACCCTCACCCATTCACATCTCTCACACACACGCACGGGGCACACCCTAATCCCATCTGCACACTCACACACACGCACGGGGCACACCCTAATCCCATCTGCACACTCACACACACACGCATGGGGCACACCCTAATCCCATCTGCACACTCACACACACACACACACACGCATGGGGCACACCCTAACCCCATCTACACACTCACACACGCACAGGGCACACCCTAATCCCATCTGCACACTCACACACACACGCATGGGGCACACCCTATTCCCATCTGCACACTCACACACACACGCATGGGGCACACCCTAATTCCATCTGCACACTCACACACACACTCACAGTTACCCACACGCAGGCTGTAACCTCTGCCCATGCTCACACTCACACCTTCATGTTCACACACTCACTGTGACCCAGGTCTGCACACGCGCACACTCACACACACTCACACCTTCATATTCACACACTCACTGTAACCCAGCTGTGCACACTCACACGCTGTAACCCAGGTCTGCACGTGCGCACTCACACACAGTCAACCACACATACACACTGTAACCTCTGGCTGTCCACGCTCACACACACCTTCATTTCACACACAGACTCTGTAACCCAGGTCTGCACATGCGCACACTCACACTCACATACACTCACACCTTCATGTTCACACACTCACTGTGACCCAGGTCTGCACACGCACACGCTCACACTCACATACACTCACACCTTCATGTTCACACACTCACTGTGACCCAGGTCTGCACATGCGCACACTCCTCGCTGTTGCACGCCTGCCACACCCTGCAGGCACCCACAGGCCCCCTCCCTCTGTGCAGACCACACGTGACCCAGCCTGCAGGTAACCCGTGGGCCTGGCGTGTGCACCGGCTGACTCACTCCTGCGGGCAGAGGCGATTCCTGTCCAGTCCTGGCCAGGCTGGGCTCCCCGTGCAGCCTCAACTGCCTGCTTCATGACCTTCATCTGCCCACAGGCACAGCCGAGGACCCCACGCCCTCGAGCAGCCTTTGGGGGGGGGTTCTGTGCTGCATCAGTGGCGGCTCAGAGCCAGCCCCCCCCCCCCGGAGCTCCAATGCCTGGGCTGTGGAACCGGGCAGCTCCCTGCAGCTTCCTGCCCCGCCCACTCGGTCACTTCTGTGCCACAGGAGACAGCCCAGGTGGCAGGGGTCAAGCCCTGACCTGCCAGCCACGCCTTGCCTGGACCCCGTTTAGCACTGCACTGGGCCGCGTACCTGTGTGTGCACCGCAGCCTCCCCGGCCTCCTGGAGCAGTGGGCCGCGGCCTGGCCCCCGTGGGTGTGCAGGGGCTGCCACAGTCACGCCCTCCCCAAGTCCCGGGGCTGAGCTGCGGTGAACCCGGGAGCCCAGGCCGGCAGGGCGGGCTTCTGCGGCTGCTCCTGAGGCCAAGAGCTGTTCTGAGAGCCAGACCCCGCCCCGGAAGCCGGTGTGGTGGTGGTGGGGTCCGCACGGCGCTCCCCAGCCCAGAGCTACTTCCTGTCTCGCCCCCCCCGAAGGTGACCTCCCTGGACACAGCCCACACGCCCGTCCATGGGTGAGGGGACACACTGCAGTCCATCCACACTCCAGGCTGCTGCCCGGCCACAGGAGTGTGTGTGGCAAGGTCCGTGCTGCAGCGTGGCTGGACCACAAACCACGAGAACAGGAGCCAGACGCAGGCTCCGCTGGCCGGAAGTGCGGGCCAGGCAGGTCTGCAGGGACAGCAAGCAGACCCGGGGCCAGGGCCGCAGGAATGGGCTGCGGTAACGCGAGGGCGGACTCTGCCCGGCTCAGTGCCGCCCCAGGACACTCATGCTCCACGCAGTGCCCCTCCGCGGAAAGTAAGTGCCCCCGATCGCCGCAGCCTGGCCGACACTCCACGGGGCTCGTGTGCCCACAGGCCGTCCACGGGCCAGCGTGCGTCAAACCCTGTTGGCAACAGAAACTTCGCAAGCAGCCGGCCGTGGGCTTCCCTTGGAAAACTGGACTGGACTTCCCGGCCATCACTTCAGCCGCGAGTGAGACACAAAGGGGCAGGACTTCTGGAATCACAATTTTTTTTAAGATTTTTTTATTTCTTTGAAAGGCAAAATTAAAGAGAGGGAGAGAGAAAAAGAGCTGGCTCTTCCACGTGCTGGTTCCCTCCCTCCACGGCGGGAACGGCCCGCGGCTGGGCCAGGCTGAACCCAGGAGCCAGGACCTCTTCCGGGCCCCCCGTGGGTGCAGGGGCCCACGGACTTGGTCACCTGCCGTTGCTTTCCCAGGAACATTGGCGGGAGCGGGATCTGAAGTGGAGCAGCGGGACCAGAAGCGGCTCTCCCACGGGCTGTGGGCGCTTCAGGCAGCAGCTGCCCCGCCGGCCACAGTGCCGGCCCCCGGTGTGGGCTTAGTACCAACGCCTGGGACAGCTCCAGCTGCCTGCCCCAGGCAGGGCTCCCGGAGGGCACCCGACACAGCAGGTGCAGCTGGCCGTGGTGCCCACCCAGGACCTGTGCACTGGTGGTAGGACCCGCACACGAGCTAGACGGCCTAGCCCCGCCGGCGTCGGGGGCTGCGGGGGCCCCTGAGGGATTGTGGAACCTTGCGATGCTCTAAGCTCACCAGGGAGCCCAGCCCCCCGAGTCCCGGGAGGCCGTTCGGCCCCCTGGGAAATCCTGGAAGCAGCAACCCGCCGGCTGCCTGCGCTCCTGTTTCAGTCGGTTTTGACTTCCTGCCGCGTCCTCGGGCAGGTGCCTGACCCACGCCGCGGCCTGCGGGGCTCCGGCGGGCGAGGCGAGGGGCCTGGCCAGCAGCTGAGCCCAGGCCTGCGGAGGGTGCCCGGCGGGCCGGCCCAGTGCTGAACCAGGCGGGAAGCTCGGACCGGGCGCCGCTCCTCGTTGAGAGTCTGGCTGACACAGCCTCAGATTCCCGCCAAACGGGCCTGCGAGGAGGATGGTCCCTGCCCCACGGTGATTGGCTGGCACCGGGCCGCGTGACCATCCCTCAGCCATTCATCCAATGGGCCTGTGTGGAGGACGTTCTCTGCCCGACGGCGATTGGCTGGCACTGGGACACATGACCTCCCCTCCACCAATCATGGTGGCCCACAAGATGCTGCGCTCCGATTGGCCATCCCTGCAGACGGCGGTAGACCGGGAACCGGGATCGTGGGGTCCCGAGGGCAGAGCGCCTGCAACGAGGGCCGGGAGTTAGAGCCCTTGAGCAGGCGGTGCCTGGGAGGACACCCGCGGTCGAGGCTGCGGCCCGTGGACCTGGGGCCTCCCCGTGTCGGTGTCCGCTCCTGCCCGTCGCGCGGCTCCTCGGGGTGGCTCCCTGCGCTGTCCCGTGTGTGCGTGGTCACAGTCGTGGCCACTGGAGGCCCGGAAACGACCGCCCGTCCCCTCTGCCCGCGCCGCCCCGCCGTCCACTGGCGCTGCTGCCCCGGACCCCGCCCGTCGCTCAGAAATGGCCCAAGGCTGGGGACCGCGGAGACTGCCCACGGCCCCCCGCCCGGCAGCTTGGAGAGTGGCTCCCAGCCGGTTTGCTCGGGCTGCCCCCGAGTTGGCACCGCCGGCCCGAACACTTCTGCCTGAGTCATTTGGCAAGAACATCAAAGCCCGGAGAGGGGCCGCGTCCAAGTCTCCTCCTCTTTTAAAAATAAAACGAAATGAAACAAAAACAAACCTCGGCAGGAGGAGAAGCAGATCTCTGACGATCTCTCCCTCCGGTGCCGGCCAGGACCGAGCAGCCACGAGGACGCGCCCGCGTGGGGCCCGGCACGCAGCAGGTGCCCTGGGTGGACACAGTGGCCGGGGCCACCCTGTGCCAACCCTGCTGGGACGGCCTTTCTCTGCTCTGGCCCGGCAGGGCCTGAGGCCGCAGGCTGGGGGTGGCGCAAGGGCTGGCCCCTGGGGTCAGTGGGGACCTCTGTGGGCTGGGGCCCTGGCGGGTTCCCAAGCCCAGCTCCGCGGGTGGGCGCGTCCTCACAGGGTCCCAGGACAAGCCCCTCACACAGCCCCGTCCACTCCCGATGTCGTCATCTCCTCCCGGTCACGGGCCCAGTCCAAGCCCCAGGAAGATGAGAGGCCCCTCCTCCTGCTGGCAGGGTTGGCCTGAGTCCCACTGTGAGAGGAGTGTGAGGTGGGCGGTACTCGCAGCCACTTTGTCACACACGACCAGCTGTACCACAGTATACGGAGGGGACGCGCCCCCAATGCGGCGCTCCCCGGGGCCTGAGACACAGCGGCGTCACCAGACAGGCCAGAGGGACCTCCGGCCCAGAGCTGGGTCCAAAACACTTAGGCCCCGCCGCAGACAGAGGTCAGGGCAGGCACAGTGCAGGTCCAGCACCCAGATCCCAGGAGTGAACACTGAGGGGCCGACGCCACGGCTCACTAGGCTAATCCTCTGCCTAGCAGCGCTGGCACACCGGGTTCTAGTCCCGGTCGGGGCACCGGAGTCTGTCCCGGTTGCCCCTCTTCCAGGCCAGCTCTCTGCTGTGGCCAGGCAGTGCAGTGGAGGATAGCCCAGGTGCTTGGGCCCTGCACCCCATGGGAGACCAGGAGAAGCACCTGGCTCCTGCCTTCAGATCAGCACGGTGCGCCGGCCGTGGTGGCCATTGGAGGGTGAACCAACGGCAAAGGAAGACCTTTCTCCCTGTCTCTCTCTCTCACTATCCACTCTGTCAAATAAATTTAAAAAACACTGCAGGCCGCTCTGAGCAGCACACGCGTGTTCCTCCCTGAACGACCCCTCCTCCGGGAGACAGGAAGCGAGGTCTCTTGCGCGCACAGCGGCAGCACAGGGCAGAATCCCGGCTGGATGTGCGGGTGGGGGTCTCCTCACGGGGCCTCCCCCTGGGCTCCCAGCAGCTCCTGCGGCGCCCGTGCTGGGACCCCGCACTGCACCTTGGTCCCTCTGGCTGCTGGCTGCGCGTGGCTCACCTAGTTTTTGGTTTCATGGAGGAGCCTGTGTTTCTAACCGTGGGCTTGCACAGGGTTCGTGTTGTGAGCCGAATCACACCCCTCAGCAAACACAACACGGCCCGCCCGCCGAGGGCACTGTCACTGGAGACAAAGTCCTGACAGGTGCGACGGGTGAGGTGAGTCACCAGCAGCAGGTTTGCCCGGCTCCGTGATGGCTGAGGCCATCAGGAGAGGACAAGAGGCCCAGACCCAGCGGGAAGAGACCGGTGGGACGCGAGCCCGGGGACACCGCCGAGTCGGTTCTTCCGCAGTGGCGTCTGAGAAAGCCTGGAGCAGATTCCTGGTGCCGCAGCCCCTGGTCGGCGGGCCTGCAGCGCGGCAGCCTGGGGACGCCAGTGCCATCGAGGTCAGGGAGGCCTCTGCACTTGGGCTGGCCCGGAAGTGACGTCCTCGCCGTCTGACGCGGACGCCGAGCAAGCTCTTCTCTGGAAGGCTCTGGGGCCCACAAGCAGCGCCCGCGGCAGGTCCCTGGAGCACCCAGGGAGCCCCGCGCCCGCAGAGGGCCCTCCAGGGGCCAAGGACGGCGTCTGAGCACCCGCCAGCTCCTGCGGCTGAGCTACCACCATTAGACCAGACGGGGCAGTGCCGCAGTTTCCAGATGTGTGTTTGCCCTCTCAGTGCGGCCTGCCCCGGGTACACAGCAAGCCACTGCCAGAGCCTCGTTGGCACACCCCTGGGAAAAAACCAGCCTGAACCGGCCCGGCGTTTGCAGCCAGTCCCAGGCATTTCGGGAGAGGCCAGAACAACAGCCGCTTCCTGTGTGTGATTCACACACCCCCGGCGCTCCTGCAGTCGGGACGGGACAGAGCCGGGTGGCAGCCACAGGGAGGACACGCCTGGCGGGCCACAGGAAGTGGGATGTCACCGAGGGGGAGGGGGACGTGAGGACAGGACGCTGTGTCCAGTTCAGGGAGGACCCACGGCTGGCTGGGGTGGGAGGCAGCAGTGAGAACGGAGAGGGAGCAGTCGCCAAAGGGACTTGGAGTGTGTCGCGCCCCGTGGCAGCCAGCACGGAGCAAGACCCGGGCACCCCGGCAGGGAGCAGGCTGCCTGCTGGGCTGAACCTCACAGCCCCAGGCTCCCGCAGGGGGCCCTCTGCGCTCCCTGGCTATCCAGGGCACATCCCAGTGGCAACACGCGTCCAGACAGAGACCTGGAAAGACAGGTTCCTCACCCCAGTGTCCCAAACGCGCAGGCTCCTGGGCTCCCGACTGTCTGAAGTTGTGTCAACGCCGCGCCCCGCCTCGCTCTGTGGCGGGAGTTCACCTGGAAGGCTCAGCACCGCCAGGCGGACCCTGCTGCGCCCAGAGCAGGCACGGGCGGGCGGCGCCTTGCCTCAGCCTCTGGCGGTCTCCACCCCCTGTGGCATGCGTGTGTGTCAGTGCACGGGGAGTGTGAACGGGGCAGGGGTCCTCCTCTGTGCCTGGACGTGGGGCTGCCGCTGTCGGGGAGGGGCTCGGTGCAACCCGGGAGCCCCGTGGCTGGGTCGGCATTCCCCAGAGGGATAGCGGCTAGGACAGATAACAGGGGCTGGCACGGACATGGCTGGGGGTGGATGGGGAGAGAGAGAGGTCTTCCTGCTAGGGCTGGCGCTCACCCCCACAGGGGCTGCAGGTCTGCATGAACGGGGTAGGCAGGTGGATTTCTCCTGCAGAGACCTCGGCTTCCCCCAGAGCCCTCGCGTTGCTGGAGGAAGCTGGCCCGCAGGGCGACCTCGGCCCCTCCAGGAGCTGTCAGCTGACCGCCTGCATCCAGTCCTCCCAGCAGCCAGAGGCCTGAGGACACCCTGGGCGCCCTCACCAGCCAGCTCCACGCATAGCGCTGGGCCCCTCTGCTGAGGGCCTGCGGCTCACGGGGGCTGCCCACGCTGCCCAGGCCCGCAGAGCAGGTGAGCAGGAGCAGGCCCCTGGGGCCCACCGCCCGTGCTGGGAAATCAGCAGAGGGCCAGGGGCCTCGGTCCTGTTGGCCTGCCCGTCCAGAGCGAGGTGCCAGGCTGAGCCGGACGGTGTCGGGAGCACAGGCTGCCCTGCTGGGGAGACCTGCGTCCGGGCAGGCGGGTCGGGCAGAGGCCGCAACACTGCATCCCGGAGGGGGCAGAGCAGGGGTGCAGCCCTGGCTCCATCTCTGGTCCCCTCCCCCTGCCGATGTGCACCCTGGGAGGCAGCAGGTGACGCCTCCAGTGCCCGGGTCCCTGAAACACCCGGATGCAGCTCCCGACTGCTGGCTTTGGCCTGGCCCAGCCCCGGCTGTGTAGACACTGGGAGTGAGCCGGAGGGTGGCAGACACCTCCATCAGGGCCCAGGACCTGGAGCCCCCGTGGCCACCCCACCCCAGCCTTGCTTTGTAGCCTACCCAGAATGCCGTGTGGCCCTCCTCCTGAGCCCCCTCTTGCCACGCCTCCCCCAGGCCAGGTGAGCACACGTCTGCGTCTGCCCGGTGAGGGCATCCCTGTCAGAGGTCCCTGCAAGGCAGGTGCGCGGCAGTTGCCTCCTCCCCCGGTGCAGGGAGAAAGGCCTGCGAGTGACCCTCGGCCCCTGGCTGCTCCCAAGGGTGGCCATGGAAAGGTGGGAGGGGTCTTAAGGACACGCCTTCAGCCCAAATCTTCAGCCCCGCCCAGGTGGTGCACGTGAGTGAAAAACTCAGCAGTCGCACACAGGACCCGTGATTGCCTCCCTGCCGGAGATCAGACGGGGAAAAGTGGGAGCCAGGATGGATGGACTGGAACCAGCCGTGCCGGGGCGCACCCACCACTCCCCCGGGTCAGGCCACGGGACCCTGAGAATTCTCCAGCCGCACCAGAGGCACTGGGGAGTCTCCTGGGAGGCCGAGGTGCAGGCCACGGCTGCAAGGGCACAGCGTGGGGGAGGCTGGCCAGGGACCCTGGCTCCTCCCTGGACGCCACCTCGCTGTGTGCCCATGGCTGAGCGCTTCCACCTGTCTGCTCCACGTCACTGCACTTGTGGAAAACTGTCCATGCACACTCGGGTAGGGGCAGTGTGCAACCCACCTCCCTGCTCTGAGCCCACCCCCATGCTCTGAGCCCACCTTGTTCTGAACCCACCCCCTGCTCTGAGCCCACCCCCTTGCTCTGAGCCCACCCTCACACTGTGAGCCCACCCCTACGCTCTGAGCCCACCCCCACACTGTGAGCCCACCCCTACGCTCTGTGCCCACCCCCACACTGTGAGCCCACCCCCTGCTCTGAGCCCACCCTCACACTGTGAGCCCACCCCTACGCTCTGTGCCCACCCCCACACTGTGAGCCCACCCCCCTGCTCTAAGCCCACCCCCTGCTCTGAGCCCACCCCCTGCTCTAAGCCCACCCCCTGCTCTGAGTCCACCCCCACACTGTGAGCCCACCCCTTGCTCTGAGCCCACCTTGTTCTGAACCCACCCCCACGCTGTGAGCCCACCCCCTGCTCTGAGCCCACCTCCTGCTCTGAGCCCACCCCCTGCTCTGAGCCCACCCCTTGCTCTGAGCCCACCCTTCATACTCTGAGCCCACCTCCTGCTCTGAGCCCACCCCCCGTAGCTGGATGAACAGCAGGCTGCACTTGCACACGTGCAGAAAACCAGGCGAGGACCTCTTGCTCCACCGCCAGGAACTCCGTCCCCAGGGTCTGGGAGGAGACAGCAGAGTGGGGCGCTGTTCTGACCCAGCTGAAGGTTGGAGCCTGGGAGATGAGAGAGGAACTGCACAGCGTCTGTCCCAGCAGCAGGGCTCCTCTATAAACCAGGGTGCAGCTGCATACTTGCATGTGGACTGGCCACACCCACTCTGTTTTAAAGGTTTATTTACTTATTTGAAAGAGTTAGAGAGAGAGATAGAGAGATCTTCCATCCACTGGTTCACTCCTCAGATAACCGCAGTGGCCTGCACTGGGCCAGGTGGAAGCCAGGAGCCGGGAGCTTCTTCCTGGTCTCCCACGTGGGTACAAGGGCACAAGCACTTGGGCCACCTTCCACTGCTTTCCCAGGCCACAGCAGAGAGCTGGATGGCAAGTGGAGCAGCCAGAACACGGACTGGCTCCCTTATGGGATGCCAGCATCGCAGGCAAAGGCTTTACCCGCCATGCCACAGCACCAGTCCCTACACTCCTCTCTAAGAAGACTTCATGTGGGGTCGGCATAGTGCAGCCTGGGACACAGCACCCACAGCAGAGCGCGACTTCAGTCTGCTCCAGCTCCCTGCTACCACCTGGGAAGGCAGCAGGTGACGGCCTGCACCCACAGGGGAGACCAGGGTGGAGTTTCCAGCTCCTGGCTTCAGCCTGGTCCAGCCCTGGCCTCCCCCACCCTGGTCTCTCCTCTCTCTCTCACTCTGCCTTTCAAATAAATGAATAAATCTTTTTTAGAAAGAATATTTCGGGGCCGGTGCTGTGGTGCAGCAGGTTGACGTCCTGGCCTGAAGCGCCAGCATCCCATATGGGCACCGGTTCAAGACCCAGCTGCTCCACTTCCAATCCAGCTCTGCTGTGGCCTGGGAAAGCAGTAGAAGATGCCCAAGTCCTTGGGCCCCTGCACCCACGTGGGAGACCTGGAAGAAGCTCCTGGCTCCTGGCTTCAGATCGGTGCAGCTCCATCTGTTGCGGCCAATTGGGGAGTGAACCATCGGATGAAAGACCTCTCTCTCTCTCTCTCTCTCTCTCTCTCCTCTATATAACTCTGACTTGCGGGCGCAGCACAGCAGCGCCGGGCGTCTCGGTGGGGGCTGCCCACACTTCTCACTCTCATTGCCTGGCCTGCATTCAGGCTTCACACATTTCATGCAAGGAACACGCACGCATGCATCCTGTGGCCAGAAGAAAGCATTTGTATTGTGTCATGTGTGTTGTGTGTGGTGTCTGTGTTGTGTCATGCTGTGCCTGACTTGTTGTATGTATTGTGTCATGTATGCTGTCATGTGTGTTGTATATGCTATCATGCGTTGTGTTGTATGTCACGTGTGTTGTGTGCATCATGTCCTTGTGCGTCATGTGTTGTGTGTGGGTGTTGTTGCATGTATTGTGTTTTATGTGTTGTCATGTGTCATGCTGTGTGCACTATGTGTTGTATTTGCCATGTGCCTGTGTACGTGTCATGTTGTCTTTTGTGTGCTGTGTCATGTGCCATGTGTGTTGTGTGTTGTTTTTGTCATGTTGTGAGTGTTGTGAGTTGTGTCATGTGAGTGCTGTGGGTGTTGTGTTGTCATGTGTGTTGATCAAGGCGCTATCACAGGAGGACTCTGGGAAAGACTGGGTCAGGCGGCTCTGGGTGGCAGACGTGCAGACGTGGGCCGTGGGTGGAGCCTGTTTGGGACAGGACCGGCACAGGCTCCCCGGGGCGGGGCTCCTGCCAGCATCAGCACCTCTTAGGTTCACCTGTAGCTCGGGCGTCAGCACCCGCCGGGCAGGCTGCCGGGGACACAGCAGGACTGGTCGAGGGTGGCAGAGGTGGAGGAGGCACCGTGTGTGTGGACTCCTGCACGTGGGGGCCCCGAGGCCAGCAAAGCCACCGTTCCAGCGTCCCTCCCAAGGGTCCCCACCTGGTGGCCTGCTCCTCACAAGGCGTCCTCGTTGCTTTCTGAGCCTGTGCAGCTCCGAAGCCGAGCTCCAGCCACTCTGCCCAGGGGCCAGGGGGCACAGGACATAGGCTGAGGAGGCCGGGAGCTGCTCCCGCTCTGCCCGGCCTCACCTTTCTGGCCTCAGTCTTTCTGGCTGAGAAACGGGGACAGTAAGGATGGCACAGAGCTGCCAGCGTCCTCTTGCCCGAGGACGGTTTACCAGTGGAACCGGCCGGCATTCTGCACACCCTGTCCACCTGTCCATCCGCCCACGAGCCCACTACTGGCCAACATCAGGGTCCACAGGGAAAAATCCCCCTACAACAGGAACAAAAACCAAGTGGGAGTCTCGTCTCCAAAGATGCACAGCCATCAGTGCCCCTGGTCACCCGGACCAAGGGACCCCATGACCACGCAGCTCAGAGGGAGGGGCCCGGGCAGAGCTGGCCAACGCAGGAGGTGGAGCAGGGCCAGGGCCAGAGGTTTCCCCGGCTGTCCTTCCTGGCTGTCTTTCACGGGGCTCAGTGGCGATTAGCTCCTGTCCCCCTCCCGTGCTGCTCTGCTACCAGCACCCACCCTGGACCCAGCAGTGAGCTCCGGCCAAGCCCACCTCAGGCCCAGGAGTGCTGCTTTCCGGTTTCTGGCTTGAATCCTGGCACCAGGGGTGGGTCAGGGGCAGCCCAGCCTTATTCTGTGGGTCCCAGGCCCCTGCCTCCCTCTCCCACCCGCCCCCAGCCCCAGGGCACCTGGCCCTCCTCCCTGGCTCCGCCTGCCCCACAGCCCTCTGGGAAGCAGCACTTCTGCCTCATGACACAGGTCCCACAAAGCCACGCAGCCCACCACCTGCTGCCGACAGAGTCCCGGCTTCTCAGGGCAGGAACCGGCGGTGCCTGTGGAAGGCACAGGCTTGGCCCAGACAGAGCCCAGGGCAGCAGCACCTTCAACGGGGCAGCTCCAGGCGAGCTCCGGCCAGGGCCGCCTTCCGTCCCCCCGGGGGTGAACACGGGTGCTGGGAGGTGACGGGAGCCCACCTGGAGATTAATGGGGCCCTGGAAGCGGGGGCGTCTGAAGTGGGGGTATTAATTATTCCAATTTGCCGCAAGTGCTGGCGGCGGAACGCGTCTGAGACCGGGCCAGGCCCTGGCCCACATTCCCGAGGAGGCAGCCCGAGCTCCCCACAGCGCCTCTGGGGGCTGGGGCGGGGCCGATGGTGCACCCCTCCTCACTGAAGCCTGGCTGGGGCCACGCGGCTCAGACGAGAGCCAGGCGTGTCTGGGAGGCAGTGTCTGTGCTGAGCCGCGGTGACTCTGGGTCCTGGTGGGGGCCCGCCGGGGGGGCTTTGCCGCAGCGCAGGGCTGGTGCAGAGCTGGACGCGGAGTCCGTCTGCAGGGCACAGGGGCGGCCGGACCGTGGCCAGACCGCAAGCGTCTACTGGAGGAGCTGACAGCGCCAGCTTTCGTATGAAACACGTGGATGTGTTGAAGCTCACAACATGGCGCCAGCTTGTGTCCCCGCGCGCTGCGTCCTGCCCAGCTCCCTGCTAATGCACCTGGGAGACAACAGCAGATGGCCTGGGCACGTGGGCCCTGCACCCACGTGGGAGACCCGGATGGGGCTCTGCGCTCCTGGCTATGGCCTGGCCCCGTCCTGGCTGCTGCAGCCATCTGAGGAGTGAAGCAGGGAAAAGGAAGCCCTGTGTGCGTGTGTGTGTGTGTGTGTGTGTCCCCTCTCTGTCACCCTGCCTTCCAAGTAAATAAATACATCTTAGATAAAACTGAAGTTCACTAGGGGCTGGCACTGTGGCACAGCGGGTAAAGCGACCATCTGCAGCACCAGCATCCCACTTGGGCACCAGTCCGTGTCCCGGCTGCTCCACTTCCGATCCAGCTCCCTGTTAATGACCCTGGGAAGCAATGGAAGATGACCCAAGTGCTTGGGCCCCTGCACCCATGTGGAAGATCCGGTTGAAGCTCCTGGCTCCTGGTGGGGGGGTGAACCATCAGATGGAAGACCTCTCTCTCTCTCTCTCTCTGTGTCTTTAAAACACAGCACCACCTGAAGACGCGTGTGGTGTGCACTGGGCCCTCGGCACACAGGTGTGGCCATCTCTCTCTTCAGCTTCTCTGACCGAGTAGAGAGGCACGGGTGTCCACTTGCGAATGACTGACTGACTGAATGAATGAGCCCTGCTATGATGCTGCCTCCTTCCCCGTCCCTGGCCTCTGGAAGGGACCCACAAGCCAGACAGCCCTGCCCCCAGCACAGCACAGTGACGACTGAAAGCGACACAAGACTGAGAAACCCTGGGAAAGCAGTGGACAGAGGTGCTGACGCAAAGCCGGGTGTGTCCAGCGCCGTGTGTGAGGAGCAAGAGTTTTGGAAGCTTCCACCACCGCCGGAGACAAGACCTGCTGTGCCCAGTCCTGCAGGCCAGAGCCATGGCGGACATCAGCAGGGGAGGCGCCTCCTGCACCTTCCAGCCCGGGGCCCAGCCGCCCCTGCTCCCCATGCCTCGCTCCCGTGGCTGCACACGGCCCTCACGGGACTCGGCCCCCACGTCCCTGTGCTTGCTGACAATGGCTGTCGCTGGGCCGTGGGATGCAGGCACGCAGCTGGGGTCTCACCCACACAGGAGCGAGGGTCAGGAGCGGGGTGGGGCACACAGCCCACCGGAACCCCCAGAAGCAGGGGGCTCTGCAGCCACAGCTGCTTCCCTGGCCTCCACTCCTCCAGGGGGCGATTCTAGGACCCCTCCGCCCACCCCGCAGGGGCTCCCTCCTGGGGTCCCTGAGACTCACACACAAAGCCAGGTGGACTCCCCGGCGAGGGTCAGTGGGTGCTCACGAGTGCCCTGTGCTGTGTCAGGGCAGCGCCAGGGAGAGGTGTGGACTCCAGCCGGGCCTGCCTCTTCCGTATCTGAGCAGAACCCACCTGGGGTCCCCGGCACCCTCCCCTGCACCCTCCCCTGCAGCCGCTAGCCCAGGCAGAGGCCAGACCGTGGCCTCCCTGCACTTGCGGCTCCCATGCTACTCAGCAGAGTTCCAGAGGCCTGCCGTGGCTCCCGCCCGTCCCCCAGGGCCCTGGGCCTGACCCTCACTCACTGCATCCCAGCTCTGAGCCCTCAAACTCCCCAGGGACCCCCGCTTCACTCTCAACCCCTGCTCACCCCAGCCACCCTGCGCCCCCATGCTGGGTGTGCACAGCAACAGTGTCTCCGGTCACCTGCTCCCCACTGACCCCGGCTCCATCAGGGCAGAGGTGTCGGACCTGAGCCCGCCGCGCCTGGAGTGCAGACAGGACACCGACACCGGAGAACTCGGGCCAGGTCCTCGGACAGCACGGGCAGGTGAGCGGCCCGAGGACAGGCAGAGGGCAGCCGTGCGGAGACAGAGCTCTGTGGACACTGCATGGAGGAGTGGGCATCAGCTCTGAAATGGGGCATGTGTGTGCACGCACATGCGTGTGTCAGCCCCGAGATGAACGCTCACGCGATGAGGCACGAGGCGGAGCCTTGCACGGCCGGCCCCAGGAATCCCTGCAAACGAGAGAAAGCTGAAGATCCAGTTCCCAGGGCGCGTCCAGCAGGGCCGGGTAGGGCCACACACCCTGACCTCTCCCTGCTGCTGCCCACAGGCACACGCAGGCGCGGGAGCTCATCCCAGAGGCCAGGCTCCCTGTTCCCGAGGGGCAGCGGGGCTGCGAGGGGCTCTGGGCTCTGCTGTCCACAGGCTGGTGACCTGGACCCCCAAGGCCCTCCACTGCTTGACACCTGTCCAACGCCGACAGTGGGCTTGGGCTCCAGTGGGCCTTTCTGTGGGTCACTTGCACAGTGGTCAGTTAGGGTTACTGTGATCCCAGCGTGGCCAGCTCCCCACACCCCTGCCCGCACGGCCACAGATGCTCCCGCGCACCCTGTGAGGAGCGGGTGCTGCTGGGTCCATTTCGCAGACGAGAACACAGAGGCACAGAGACCAGACGCAGCTAGACCGCAGGGATTTTCCAATCCAGACCTTGACACTGGCATCCGGGTGCCCCAGTCAGCCCCTGGCCGAGGGGCTTCCCACGCCAACAGGAAGCAGTCTCGGCTGGTCCTTGGCTCTTTGTAAGGCCAGGTGACAGCTTGGTGTCACACACACACACACACACACACACACACACACCCGGCAAGAAGGGGCGGCAGCAGGGGCCAGGGATCACAGAGCAACACAACTGATCAGGCACCTGGGTGTCCTGAGGGCTGCTTGGAGCAGACATGCAAATCAAAATCGCACACACATGTGCAGGCACACACACACACATGTGCAGGCACACACACGCTCTTTTCATTCCTCTGTGACTTTCCTCCCACGTCCTTGTTGGGAACGCAGGCCCATCAGAACCCTTTCCCGGGGGGGGGGGGGGGGGCAGCTGCAGGTTAGGGCTGGTTTGCTTGCATTTCACAGCAGAATGCGCTGGGCCTGTCCGTAACTGGGTGGGGGGCAACCCACCCCACCCCATCAAGTCTGCTGTTGTCCTTGGGGGTGGGCGCAAAAACAGCACTGTGTCTTTAAGGGAGCAGGCGCCGCGCCGGCAGCCGGGCAGTGAAAAGGCTAACGGCGGTGGAAGGGAAGGAGTTTAATCTAATTTGGTTGGAGGGTGTCTGTGTGCCGGGCTGTTTTTTGGAGTGTGGGAACAGAGGAGAGAAGCTGCCCCCTTGAATGGTCCCTTCTGCGCCAGAAGCAGTAGGGAGCCGGGCGGACGCCAGTGATGCAAAGCCCGGCCCTGAAAGAGGATTACAGCCGCGGTCTGATTTGCAATTCACACCAAGGCCCCCCACGGAAACCCTGCTAATATTTCAAACCGGGTCCAGGGCAAGCAGCCCTATAATAGCCACCGCCACCGGCTGGCGGGAGCAACGCCCGCACCAAGGGCACGCCTCTGCCTGCCTCTCGCCCTGCCCACTCCCCAACGCCCCACGAGTGGCGTCTGGGCGCCCCGAAGCGTCCCTGTCCCCTCCGCGGGCTCCGGGTGGCTCTGGAGCTTCCCAAGGAAGGTGTGGGGCTCGGCCGCGAGGACACAGACCCGCCCGCGTGTGCTGTGTCAGCTCCCACGTTTCTGTCGGGAGGCGCCAGCCGAGGTCGGTCCGGGAGCAGCTGTCAGCCCACACACCACTTTCTGCTCTGACCCGAAGGTCAACCCGCAGGGCTGCGAAGCCCAGGGCTGGGTCCTGCACGGGCACTCGCCTCTCGCGCCGGTTCCACCGGCTCACGCTTCCAGTTACCCACAGAGTGCCAGGTGTGCGGTTTAGCGTCTACTGCCGCGAGCCTTGGGGCTTTCCGTCTGAAACGCGTCATCTGGGTTTTCCGTGATCCCGTGTCGGAGAGGCCGGCCCGGTGCTCGGCGACTCCCACGGACCGAACACCAGGAGATGCGACTCTGGGCTTCAGCCAAGCCTGGCGAAGCCTCTGCGGAGAGGAGTCGGGACAGCACCCAGCTCGGCCCTGCCCTCCCCAAAGCCTCGTTTGGGGGAACCTGAGCGCGGAGAATCTTTAAAGGGAATTATCTTTTTTTTATTATTTTTTTTTTAGGTGGCCGGGCTGGAAAGCGCTCCCGCCGCCACGTTCTCTGAGATCGGGTTTAATTACAAAGTTGCATTAAAAACCTGCGCTCGGACCCCAGAGGCCCGGTAGGGTTTCCATCCAGTTGGGCCCATCGCGATTCCCACGACGGTCCCCGGCGCTTTCTTTCCCCTCTTTCATCCGTGGTTAAATATGTAAATAAAACGTCTAAAGTCATTCTTCAAAGAAGACAAAAGAAAAAAGGGCTGAGGGGGAAAGACAGCCATAAAATTCCTCCCCATTCTGCGCGGCGAGGCCCGGGCGGCGAGCAGCGGGGGACCTGGCGCTCCGCGGAGCCGCCGGCCCGAGCGCGCGCGCGGGGGAGCACGCGGGAGATAAAGCGGGGGTCTCCGCAGCTGCAGCCATCAAAGGCCCTTTCACTTATTAGTTCCAGAGCCGGCCGCGGCCTCCCTGGGCCGGGCCGCGCCCAGCGCTCCCGCAGACGTGGTTATTAAAAAAAAAAAAATGAAAGTCCAGCGAGGCGGTGCAGCCGGACGGAGCTGCGCCGGCGGGGCCAGCGGCACCCCGAGGCTCGGGCAGGGGCGCGCTCCGGCCGCGGCGCCTCCTCGGAGGGGCCGAGAGGATGGGGCAGGGACGCGGGGCGGGGGGAGAATTCTAGAAGAGCTGAGCCAGGCTGCGGCGTGTTCCACTTTACAAAGTTTGGGAAATAACTCAATACACCGAAAGCGGGGAAAATTGTTCTAAAAACGGCTCTAAGTGCCGTTTCCCGGGGAAAGAACTCGGCTCGACGCGCCCCTGGATCCGCTCCCGCTGCGGGGCGCCCGGGGACCCCGCTCCGCAAGTTCTGTGGAGCACGCGCCCTCCCGCGGATCTCGCCCACGCGGGGCCGCACGCCCCGCTTCCGCCGCGAAGGAAGGCGCGCGCCAGGGCCCTGCTCCTTCGCGGGGGCGCAGGGAAGCGGGGTCCCGGGGTGCGGTCCCAGCTGCCGGGGGCCGCAGCGAGCGCGCCCCCAGGTCCGTCCTGGCTTGCGGGGCTGCCGCCTGGCCGCGCCCCCGCGGGTCACTCCGGCGCCCGAGGAGAGCGAGGGAGCGAGCGACCGCCCCCAGCGCGCAGGCCGCGCCGCCCCGGGAGCCCGGCGGGGCCGCGAGCCCCCTCCTCCCGGGGCGGGGGCGGCGCCAGAGGTCCCGGGACGCGGCTCCCCTCCCCCGCGCGCCGCCTCGGAGCCGCAGCCCCCAAATCGGCTTCCGCCCCTCCCCCTCGCTCGCCGCTTTGAAATTTCAAAGGCAACCCCGGCCCGGAGCCGGAGCCCCCCGGCCCAGCCCCGCCCCTCCGGGGGAGATGCGGCGCTTTTAGGAGCCCAGGGCCCGCTTTATGGCCCAGGCTGTAAAAGGCAGATCCCACCCCTCTCCGAAACCGCCCTCCGCCTGGGACCCACCGGAGGAGTCGGGGAGAGGCGCGCGGCCCCCCGCCGGGCCCCGGGCAGCCTGGGCGTCCTGCGGGCGGGAGGCCGGGCCGAGACGGGGCGCCCGGGGGCTGCGCGCCCGACGGGAGGGCGGGTGGGCCGGGGGCGGGCTGGCGGCGGGGGACTCGGCCCCCGCGGGGCCCGGAGCGGGCCGGGGCAGCGCGGGCCGCGGGGCTTTTCTCATGCAAAGCGGCGGCGGGGCGGGGCGGGGCGCGCGCGGCGGGGCGGGGGCGGGGCCTGTCGCCGCTCGGCTTTTCCCCCCTCGCCTCCTTTTTTTTTCCGCGAGTCTTCTCCTCCCGGGACGCAAACCGCGGAGCAGCTGCCGGCCGGGCCGGGCCGGGCTGGCGGGCGGAGGCCGGCGCGGGGAGGGAGGAGCCGCCGCGCGCCCCGCGCCCCGCGCCCCGCGCGCCGCGGCCGAGGGTGGAAGCCCGCGCCGGGAGCTCCGGGGGCCCCTCTCGCTGCCCGGGACCGGCCGGCCGGGCGCTCGGCGGCGGAGGCGAGCCGGGCGGGCCGGGGTCGCCGCGCGGGCATGGGCGGGGGCCCGGCGCCCGCAGCCCGCGCGCGGGCGCGGCGGCCCTGAAGCGGGGGCGGGGGGCGCGCGGACGTGTGTGCGCGCGCGCGCGGCCCCCTCCGACGCCAGCATGCGGCGCCCGGGCCCGCGCCTGTGGCTGCTGCTGCAGGTGGTGGGCTCGTGCGCCGCCATCGGCTCCCTGGACCGCGAGCGCCCGGGCGACGGCCAGTGCCAGCCCATCGAGATCCCCATGTGCAAGGACATCGGCTACAACTCGACGCGCATGCCCAACCTGATGGGCCACGAGGACCAGCGCGAGGCCGCCATCCAGCTGCACGAGTTCGCGCCGCTCGTGGAGTACGGCTGCCACGGACACCTGCGCTTCTTCCTGTGCTCGCTGTACGCGCCCATGTGCACCGAGCAGGTCTCGACGCCCATCCCCGCCTGCCGCGTCATGTGCGAGCAGGCCCGCCTCAAGTGCTCGCCCATCATGGAGCAGTTCAACTTCAGGTGGCCAGACTCGCTGGACTGCGCCAAGCTGCCCAGCCAGAACGACCCCAACTACCTGTGCATGGAGCCGCCGCACAACGGCTCGGAGGAGCCCCGCCGCGGCGCCGGCCTCTTCCCGCCGCTCTTCCGGCCGCAGCGGCCGCCGGGCGCGCAGGAGCCCCCGCCGCGGGAGGGCGGCCCCGGGCGCGCCGGCTGCGACAACCCGGGCAAGTTCCACCACGTGGGCAAGAGCGCGGCGTGCGCGCCGCTGTGCGCGCCGGACGTGGACGTGTACTGGAGCCGCGCCGACAAGCGCTTCGCCGTGGTCTGGCTGGCCGTGTGGTCCGTGCTGTGCTTCCTGTCCAGCGCCTTCACCGTGCTCACCTTCCTCATCGACCCGGCGCGCTTCCGGTACCCCGAGCGCCCCATCATCTTCCTCTCCATGTGCTACTGCGTCTACTCCGTGGGCTACATCATCCGCCTCTTCGCGGGCGCCGAGAGCATCGCGTGCGACCGGGACAGCGGCCAGCGCTACGTGATCCAGGAAGGGCTGGAGAGCACGGGCTGCACCCTGGTCTTCCTGGTGCTCTACTACTTCGGCATGGCCAGCTCGCTCTGGTGGGTGGTCCTCACGCTCACCTGGTTCCTGGCCGCGGGCAAGAAGTGGGGCCACGAGGCCATCGAGGCCAACAGCAGCTACTTCCACCTGGCCGCCTGGGCCATCCCGGCCGTGAAGACCATCGTGGTGCTGGTGATGCGCCGGGTGGCGGGCGACGAGCTGACTGGCGTGTGCTACGTGGGCAGCATGGACGTGAACGCCCTCACGGGCTTCGTGCTGGTGCCGCTGGCCTGCTACCTGGTGGTGGGCACGTCCTTCGTGCTGTCCGGCTTCGTGGCCCTCTTCCACATCCGCCGGGTCATGAAGACGGGCGGGGAGAACACGGACAAGCTGGAGAAGCTCATGGTGCGGATCGGCGTCTTCTCCGTGCTCTACACCGTGCCCGCCACCTGCGTCATCGCCTGCTACTTCTACGAGCGCCTGAACGTGGACTACTGGAAGACCCTGGCCACGCAGCACAAGTGCAGGGTGAACAACCAGACCAAGGACCTGGACTGCGCCATGGCGGCCTCCATCCCGGCCGTGGAGATCTTCCTGGTGAAGGTGTCCATGCTGCTGGTCGTGGGCATCACCAGCGGCATGTGGGTCTGGACCTCCAAGACCCTGCAGTCCTGGCAGAGCGTGTGCAGCCGCCGGCTGAGGCGGAGCAGCCGCAGGAAGCCTGCCAGCGTCATCGCCGGCGCCGGCGGGGGCATTTACTCCAAGGCCCAGCCTCCCCCCAAAACCCACCAGGGCAAGTACGAGATCCCCGCCCCGCCGCCCACCTGCGTGTGAGCTCGCCCCGGGGCAGGCGCGGGGTCTCTGCCGAGCTCTGCTTGCTTGCCTGCCCGGTGTGTTTCTGGTTTGGTTTGGTTTGTTTTTTAACATGAAAGTTGAGAGATAACTCAAGTGTTTACCCTGGAGTTCGGGGTGCTGTGACCCACTGACCGTGTGAAGGGACGCGCGGGTGGTGCCGGGTTGCTTTCTGGGGAGCGGGCAGCTCCTCTGTGAGGGGCCCTGGCATCGCTAACTGGGGGCGACCGAACTGATGGCCCCGGAAGTGCGCTGTGTGCGAGCCGGGGCTGCTTTGCTGCGGGAGGAGCTTCCGCTGCCCGGGAGGCTGCGGGTGACAGCAGCTCGTGTGGGGGGGGGGGAGAAGGGGCCCTGCCAGCCCCTCCCGCTCCGCCGGGCTCGGCGCTGCAGCCGGCACCGGCACCACTGCCTTCCTCCAAGACAGAAACCGTCACCGAACCCAGCGTTTGCCAACTCAAACCATGTGCAATACATTTTTTTTCCTTCTCTCTCCACGAAAGTAAAAAGAGAAACAAGTATTTTGCTGTACATAAAGACAACAAAAGAGGCCTCCTAACAAAAGAACAAGCAGGCCGGGCTCTCAGTGTCACATTTTGTGGCTTTTTAACGGAAACCCAGCACTGCTGTCCCCGTGGACCGATTTGTGGAAAGGCGGGGGAGGGGAGAGGCCGTTCAGAAGTACCCAGAGGGCTCGTGACTTTGTATTGTCACCGCGGTTTCTGTGGACAGAGGGAGAGGCGCCGCGCGTGGTGCCCCCACCCCACCCCGTGTCGTCTGGAGGCGCTGCTGCTGTGTGCGTGTGTGCGAGACGGCGTTTTTCGTGCTCCACTATTTTATTAAAAATAAAAGATGCTCTTTGGTTTGCGTTGTGGGCTTCCCCTCGTCCGTGGGCGTGCGTGGCTCTCCCTCGGTGAGACGGCACTGGGTCGTGACCTGGTGGCTGGGCGGGTCGGGGAAGGCATAGGCGTGACACCCCAACAAGGGGGCGCTCCCCCCGTACCTGGACACAGGTGTGCCCCTGGGTCCCGGGAGTGCTTCCCGGAGGAGGCGCACAGCCGCTGAGCGGAGGCACAGCTAAGCTCTGGTTCTGGCCAGAGGACCCAGGGGCATCGTCCAGTCCCACTGTGGCGGGAACCCCACAGACAGACCAGGCGTCCCGGGGGCCGCGCGCACCCAGCTCAGCCAGAACCGGAGCTCTTAAGCACCGGGGGCAGAAGCCTGAGGTCAGGGCTGTGTCCGGAGGGGTGCTCGGGGGTCTCGGGTGAAGGCTGAGTGGGTCAGGGCTGCGCACCTGCAGCGTGCGGGAGCAGGAGGCTGGCTGCTTTCGGATGAAGGCCAAGAAGCTGAACCGGGCTAGGAGGGCAGAGAAATGCATGTAAAACCCGCAACACCTGCAGGACACTGGGGAGGACGAAATAATATTTTTAAATGCCCTCCCCCAATAAAAATCAGTTCACTGCTTGTTCCCAGCCAGCTCTCAGGCGGCATGGGATGGTTGGGAACTGTGTCACGCTCCCTTCTTGCCACTCTTGGGGAGGATAAAGATGTTGTGGTCGGAGCTTTTAGAAGGGCAGTGTGGAGCTGCCGGCACGGTGCGGCGCTGGGGTCTGAACCAGGGGGCTCATTTTCAGCTGTGCCGGCTTTGCAGCTCGGTCCCCAGGGCAGGCGTGCTCTGCGGCCCGGCGCTCAGCGGGGCGCATCCTGTCAGCAGATGCGGGGGTCTGACGTGCAGTTGGGCCAGGTGCCGCCGGGCACACGCTCCCTCTTGCTCTGCTCTCGAGCGGCTGCAAACTTTTCCCAGCGCCGACTGCTGTGGTCTGGGCTTTTCTCGGCTGCAGGGACACAGCACCCAGGTCTGTGCAGCCAGAGTCACAGCAGAAGCCCGGGAAAGGGGACTGTCCAGGGAAGACCTTGCGGGGACGGGGCATGGACGGTCGTGTCGGGGTCACACCCTGCTCCCCTTCTGTCGCCTGACCTGTGTGAGGGGCAGTGTCCCAGATTCTGAAGTCTCCACGGTAGCTGACCTGTGCACACGGCAAAAGTTCCAAGGTGAAGCCGCAGGCATGGAGACAGCCAGCGTGGGAGCCGTGAACGGGGGCTGGAGAGCCCCGTGAGGACCCAGCCGGGGCCTCCTGGTCCCGGCGCATGGCCAGCCCCCGGCGGGGAGCTTGGCGTGCAGGCCTGGCCGCTGCAGCAGAAGCAGGGTGGTCACGGTGCAGCCGGCACAGCTCTGCTCCCCGTGCTCGGCAGAGGTGGTCTCCACATCACCCCAGCGGCCTGTTCGGCCTCCTGGACATGTGCTGTCCCTGATGCACAGAGAGGTTCCACCACTCCTGGGGGCACACAGCAAGACAAAGCCGGAGCCGGGGCAGGGGTGGCAGAGCGGTTAAGGCGCTGCTCCTGACGCCCTCATCCCATGTCGAGTGCGGGTTCGAGTCCCCATTAGTCTGCTTCCCATGAGGTTTCCGGGAGGCGGCAGGTGCTGGCTCAGCCGCCTGGGCTGTGCCACCCCTGTGGGACATCAGACTGAGTTCGAGGCTTGGGGCTTTGGCTTATCCCAGACCCTGACTGATGTGGGCATTTGTGGAGTGAACCAGTGCATGGAAAAGAGCTCTCTGTCTCTCTCTCCTTCTGGGTCTCTCTGCCTTGCAAATAAAATGAAAATGAATTTAAAAATTTTATTAAAAAGTTGGAGACAGCATGAGAACCAGGCGACCCAACAGTGATCCGGGACCAGTGTTTCAGGGCCTGAGTGCGGGAGGGGTGAATGTCACTGAGTCAGTGTCGGGGGGTGACGGCCTCGTGTGGCTCCCGGTGTCGGGGGGGGGTGACGGCCTTGTGTGGCTCCCGGTGTCGCGGGGGTGATGGCCTTGTGTGGCTCCCAGTGTCGGAGGGGTGACGGCCTTGTGTGGCTCCCGGTGTCACAGGGGTGACGGCCTTGTGTGGCTCCCAGTGTCGCGGGGGTGACAGCCTTGTGTGGCTCCCGGTGTCACAGGGGTGACAGCCTTGTGTGGCTCCCAGTGTCGGGGGGGTGGTGACAGCCTTGTGTGGCTCCCGGTGTCACAGGGGTGACGGCCTTGTGTGGCTCCCAGTGTCGCGGGGGTGACAGCCTTGTGTGGCTCCCAGTGTCGCGGGGGTGATGGCCTTGTGTGGCTCCCGGTGTCACAGGGGTGACGGCCTTGTGTGGCTCCCAGTGTCGCGGGGGTGATGGCCTTGTGTGGCTCCCGGTGTCGCGGGGGTGATGGCCTTGTGTGGCTCCCGGTGTCGCGGGGGTGACGGCCTTGTGTGGCTCCCGGCCCCTCACTGCAGGGGGGAGTCTGCAGCCAGCAGGGGCAGGCACCCGGAGCCTGGGAGGCAGACCCAGCTCCGCATTCCTACTTGGGACCCCCGGCTCTCCCACTGTCCTGAAAATTGAATCGTTTCATCTCCCTGGCAGCACTGCTGTGGCCACAGGGGCCCGAGGTCACAGGGCAAAGAGCAAAGAGCTCTGCAAGCGTGGGGGGCGGGGCTGCGCAGGTGGATGCAGAGGAGCTGGGAGGGGGTTGGGAAGTGGGGAGGGCGGGCACAGCCACAGGACAGGAGGGGTAAGTGGGGGGAGGCTGAGGAGTGTCACGTGGACGAGGGCCGGAGGGTGGACGGAGTGGCCAGCTGGGGCAGGGGCCCGGCGAGGGCAGTGTCCACACGGGGACCCGGCTTCTGGTTTCTGCCGTGAGAGAACTGGAGCAGATGGCGTCACCGGCCCATGCAAAGCCCCAGTCTGTGGCCCGGCCAGAGGCAGGGGGAGGGCAGAGGGTCCTGGACTGGGTGTGGGAGGGGGCTTCCTCTGCCGGCCACGACGGTTCCCTCCGGCACTGAAGCCCTGGCCGCTGTCGCCCTGTGGGGAGTGGCCCCTGGGCCCCCCGAGACTCTCAGGGGACAAAGCCCAGGAAACGCACAGTAAAGCTGGCACCTTGCAGGGTAGGGTCTTCGATACACATCACAGCCAACCCTTGGGCGTCCAGAACGAGCACGCCCCTTCTGAACGCCATTTCCCACACACTTCCTGCCGCGAGCGAGACGTGCGCTGGCTTCGGTCCGACACCACCGCTCACGAATCCCTCCGCCCTGGGGAAGGGGACTGGAGCGTCCCCGCTCGGTGTCTCGTGTGTGAAATGGGTGTGCTGCTGTCCCCTCTCCCTGGGCTGCCCGTGGTTGGTGACCAGTGTTTACGGAGTGATCGCCACGTGCGCCGCGCTCAGAGGTGCCGCTTGTGTGCTAACTCGCCGGGGAGACGAAACGGGGTTCCGTGCGCAGGGCCGGGCGAGGGGTGCAGCGGCTAAGACCCCGCTCCCTGCTGCGGGGAGAGCTCAGTGCTTGGGGTCCTGCCACCCACACAGGAGACCCGGGTGGAGTCCCAGGTCCTGGCTTTGGCCTGGCCCAGCCCTGGCCGTTGCAGGCATTTGAGAGGCAAACCAGCGAGCAGGAGCTCACTCTGTCCCTCTGCCTTTCAAATGACAAACATAAATAGCATTTTTAAAGACGGTGTGTGTTGAGTCCTTGGATCACCGCGGGCAGGGGCAGTGCTGGGGGTCGGCTGCTCTCCTGCCTGCTGCCCGTCCCGGCGAGACTGCCAGACCCAGAGAGAGGAGGAGACGTTTGTCACAGAAACGCTTTTCCCGCAGCCGCGTCCGCGTCCTGCGGAATACCCACGGCCCACAGAGGTCCTCGCTCTCTCTGTGAACACCAGAACGGGACAGCCGGCTCCCCGGGCACTCAGGCCCCAGGCTCGGGCCTCTGCGCCACAGACGGAGGGGGCTGTCCCCTGGGGACGGGCAGAGGCTGCGCGGGCTGCTTTTCATGCTTTATGAAGAGTGTGCAGCCGGGCTGGTGGAGGTGCGCAGGGGCTGCGGCTGCCGGGCCGTGTCCGTAAGTGGGCGACGTCCTGCAGACCATCGCCCCGTGGGGCCAGCACCGCACCGCAGCCTCATCGCACTTCTCAGGGTGCTGGGTGGGGCCTTAGACAGGTGCCCGCAAAGGGGGCCCTTTGTGGCGCTTGAAGGAATATTTGCACTTAAAAAAAACCCTAAGAGCTGCTCCTAGGGACGTTTTAGGTATTTTGGGCAGAACTACAAAGTTATCAAGGCTGACAGATGATAAATCGGAGCCGCTCCACGAGGGGGTGGCGCGGAGCCCGAGGCGCAGGTGCCGGCTTTGATGGGCCTGGCGCCCTCCCCTCCCGCCCCTCCTCTCCCGCCTGCCGCCCAGGGCAGCCGCACCTCCTCCCCTGCAAGGCCCCAGCCCCCTCCGCCTTCTCCGGCAATGCGGGGTCTTGCTGGGCTCCGGGCCGCTGGTCCCAGGCAGGCTGTACCTCTGGGGGTCTTTGGCCCCCAGGCTGAGTGGAGGGCTCCTGTCGAATTCAACACAGAAAGAGGGGCGGCAGCCGAAACTTTTGCTGCTTACAGGGACCTTGTCTAAGTGTCCGGAAAATAATGTTGACTGTCCCTTCCACACAGGGCATGGAGGAGACGTGAGAACATTGGGGTGGCCCTGATTCACGGTCACCACGTCTCACGACTGCCACCGGCACCCACACCCCGGCCACACGCAGCACAGAGCCCCATCACCGGGGGCGGGACGTGCCAGCAGGGGATCCTGGGAGAGGAAGGAGGGCCGCCCAAAGCGTGATCCGTGCCTTCCGCTCGCCTCCACCTTCTGACCGCTTTATTGTTCCCAAGGCAGAATCTCCGTACGTGTCCTGCGGTGAACCCAAAAGCCAAGGAAGTCAGAGGCACTGGGTTCGAGCTGTGCGTGTCCGTGCGTCTGGCCAGGAAGACGTGAGAGGGAAGAACAGGGCTGGGCAGTTCCAGGGGAGATTTTGCGTCACGATCAACAGAGGCTGAGGATGGCTGTCCTTCTCCTGCATGGAACGTGGTCTGTGACACTCATCTGTGGAGCTCTTGCAGTCACTTTGTGATCGTGAGGCAATGGAGCCAAAACCTGGATTTGCCAGGTGCGAGTCAGGAACGACCCAGCTCCCTGACGTCTTCATTAAGCTGCTGCCCTGCAGGCCGAGGGAGGCAAGGCTGCCAGCCACCTGTGTTCCCTCCGCGTCGGCAGGCTGGGTGTCCCGTGCCTCTTGGGGAGGCGTGCCTGACACAGCCGCCTGGCTGGTCCAGTGCCCGTGAACTGAGCACCTGGGGCTCCTGACGAAGCTCGGGCCCCGCAGTGGCAAGTTCTCCAGGTGCTGTTGGTGCCCCGGGTCTGTGCGGCTCACGCCAGCAGGGGCGGAATCGGCCCCCAGTGTGTGGTCCCAAACTCCCCAGTTAATCCTGGCTGTTGTTGCAAGGATTTATCCTGGGCTGCCCCCGGTGAGGTCCTGTCTTGGACCTGTGTGCTATGTATTCTATTTGAAAGTCAGAGTTACAGAGAGAGGGAGAGTCGGGGGGAGAGAGAGAGAGAGAGAGAGAGAGAGAGAGAGAGAGAGAGAGAGAGATCTCCATCTGCTGGTTCACTCCCCAGGTGGCCGCAATGGCCAGGGCTGGGCCAGGAGCCGGGAGCTTCATTCTGCTCTCCCACGAGGGTGCGGAGGGGGGGCAGTGGGTCCATCTCCTGCTGCTTTTGCAGGCAGGCATTAGCGGGGGGACCAGCTCTGAGTGAGTGTTCCTGGGCTGAGTTAGAGCCACTCCCTGTGTCACTCTCCACTAGCGCACTGCTCTCACCCAGCAGTCTCAGGACACAAGGGGCCCCTTCTGCCCGGAAGCCTTCCCAGGGTTGAAACTGAGGGCGAGGTGCTCCCTGGCCCTTCTCTGGTCCTAGAAGCTGCTGCCCAGGTACCTTGGTCCCGTCCTGCTGCCTGCACCCTCCACAGCAGGCTGGGCACCCACAGTGGACGGAGCTCTGCAGGCACGGCTGCCGTAGATGCAACCTTGCGGGCTCCCTGGACACCCACAGTGCACACCACGCGTGGTCCCGGGACACCCACAGTGCACACCACGCGTGGTCCTGAGAAATCCACAGTGCGCACCACGCGTGGTCTTGGGACACCCACAGTGCACACCACACATGGTCCCGGGACACCTGCAGCACATGCCACTCATGGTCCCGGGACACCCACAACGTGCACCACATGTGGTCCCGGGACACCCACAACGTGCACCACATGTGGTCCCGGGACACCCACAGCGCGCACCACGCATGGTCCCGGGACACCCACAGGGTGTGCCATTTGTGGTCCTGGGACATGAGGCATTTTTATTGAAGCCAGGAGCAACGTGAGGCTGGCTCTGACTTCCGGGCGCCCCCCAGACATGCCTGGTGATGCCCTAAGGGGGGGTGAGACCTCTGGGGACCGGCATCTTTTGGAAGACAGCCAGCTGAAACCAGACTGGATGAGACCAGGACAGAGCGCGTCTGTGAGATCAGGAGTTCCTTCCACCCTGCGTAAGTGGCTGCAGATGAGAGAGCCCATGTGCATGGCCCGCGGAGCTGCGCTGACCACCGAGGGTCACTCCAGGGTTTGCAGGCCCTTTGGAAGACAAGGTGGAGAAGTTACCGGGGCACGAGAACAAGGCTCCAATACTGGAGAAATCCCACTACAGATCAGGTGCATGTCCGTTATCCCCATCTGATTCCCCAGAGAGATTACAGTTCCAGCGGAAAAGCCTGTGCTATCGGGAGTGGGCGTTTGCCCAGCCGTCAAATCGTCTGTGTCGCACCTCTGGGTGCCCGGATCGGACATACAGCTCTGCTCCAGGGGACAGCAGTGAGGGCTGAAGAACCTGGGTTCCTGTCCCGTGTGGAACCCGGGGTGCAGCTCCCAGCTCCCAGCTTTGGCCACACCCAGTCCCAGGGGATGCAGGCACTTGGGGGATGAACCAGTGGATGAGGCTCGCGTGTGTGTGCGTGTGTGTCAGTGTGTGTGCACGCGTGTGTCCGTGTGTGTGTCAGTGTGTGTGCATGTGTCCGTGTGTGTATCTGTGCATGTGTGTGCACTCGTGTGTCCGTGTGTGCGTGTGTGTATCTGCATGTGTGTGTGCACGCGTGTGTCCGTGTGTGTGTCCGTGTGTGTGCATGTGCATGTGTCCGTGTGTGTATCTGTGCATGTGTGTGTGCACTCGTGTGTCCGTGTGTGCGTGTGTGTATCTGCATGTGTGTGTGCACATGTGTCCGTGTGTGCATGTGTATCTGCATGTGTGTGCACGTGTGTGTCCATGCATGTGTGTGTGTGTGAATGCATGAACATTTGCCATCGTGAATTATTTTTTTAAAAGCTTTTTTTTGGAATCTCACAAAATAATATCAAATACACGAGACCAGAGTGAATGGCCAAGAATAAGACACTGTAGCAGCAACAAGAAAGGCCGCAACTGTCGGACAGCAGCTGACGTATAAAGCCGCAGGCACTAGGACAGCCTGGACGTGGACAAAGCACGCGGCGAAACACAAGCAGAGCAGGCGCCCAGTGCGTCGGGAGCTTTGTTGCCCACAAACAAGGGGCAGGGGAGAGGCGCCGGCTGCTCGCAGTTTGGAGAAGCTTCCGTCAGACCCCACCTCACGTCCTTCATCAGAACAAAGATTTAGATGCAAAAGCAGCACTACCGTTAGTGGGGATGCACGCGGAAATTATCGGGGAAGTAGGAAGAAAACAGGAAAAGACTGATCACCAACTCACCGGGAAGTCATCGTACTGGGACTTCAAAGCCAAAAACGCAAAACATCGTGATTCGAATACGTAAGAGTGTCAGATGCTAGAGGGCAACATTTATTAAAAAATGCAAACTCATTGTGAACACAATCAAGAATTGAGAGCTGGAGCTCCTCCCCTGGGCCCGAGAACCCGCAAACCCGGGTCCGAGAATGCACAAACCCGGGTCCGAGAACTGCAAACCTGGGTCCGAGAACCCACAAACCCGGGTCCGAGAACATACAGCTCAGGGTGGAGAAGTCCCGGGGGCTGTGCACCTGGGGGTGGGCGGGGCGCCCAGGGGAGCAGGATTGGTTCTGCCTCCCACACAGGTGCTTCGTCACACAGATGTGACTCGGGTGTGAGCAGCGTGGCTCGCCGTGCGAGGGCCTCCCCGTGTGTCTAACGGCCATCCTCAGCCCAGCACGTCCATGTCCGGGAAGGGGCCTGAGCAACGGGACCCAGTGGGCAGGTGCACCCGTCCTTAGGCTGGAACTGCAGCAGCCATGGGGCTGTGGCACTCCACCTGGCCACCTGTGCTCGGAGCGTTCTCTGCGTGGCCCCTGTCCTGCCTCAGCCACTGTTAGACGCTCGGAATAGTGCAGCGTTGCTCCTGTTGCTAATGGGACAAAGCAAGCCTGCACCCAGCCGTGCAGTGCCGCTCAGTGCTCTGGAGAACCTGTGCACGTCCCCGGAAAGACGCGATGCTCACAGTCAGGGTCATGGGCACTGCTGTCCACTCCCCTGGTAATTCCCAGTGTCTGTGTCGGACAAGCTGTGTGTGCAGTATAGGTAGACAGCAGATGGTGGATGGAGGGACAGATGACAGACGGAGAGGTGGAGGAGGAGACAATGTGTGGGCAGATGCGTACTGCTGGGGTAGAAAAGCCATGGGCCGATGGCCGCACTGCCGTGGGCAGATGCGTACTGCCGGGCTAGAAAAGCCATGGGCCGATGGCCGCACTGCCGTGGGCAGATGCGTACTGCCGGGCTAGAAAAGCCATGGGCCGATGGCCGCACTGCCGTGGGCAGATGCGTACTGCCGGGCTAGAAAAGCCATGGGCCGATGGCCGCACTGCCGTGGGCAGATGCGTACTGCCGGGCTAGAAAAGCCATGGGCCGATGGCCGCACTGCCGTGGGCAGATGCGTACTGCCGGGCTAGAAAAGCCATGGGCCGATGGCCGCACTGCCGTGGGCAGATGCGTACTGCCGGGCTAGAAAAGCCATGGGCCGATGGCCGCACTGCCGTGGGCAGATGCGTACTGCCGGGCTAGAAAAGCCATGGGCCGATGGCTGCATTGCCGTCAGGGGCTGCAAGCGGAAGCAGCCGGAGGGCTGGGAAGACAAGGAGCGAAGCCGTCGGGGGGAGAGGAGAAACACGGACGCTGGGGAGGCGCTGGCATCCGTGCGCCCGCTCGGGGACCACGTGAACAGGTGCCTTTGGTGCCACGGCAGCTGTGGAGGCTCCAGGTTGGAGGAAACTCTGATTTACTGGGGGCCGATTCTCCTGCATCCACATGTAAACAACAAACTGAAAGTCACGCAGGCTGCCAGAGCCATCCCGGGGTCAGACCTGGGCTTGAGACCCGAGGGGAGGAGAGGAGCGGAGTGGGGACACCCCTGCTGACTTGCGCCGCGCTTTCCCGGCCCGGTCCCCTGCTCCTGGCAGCCTCGCCGTGGCCGTCCTCGGCAGCTCCCACCTTCCCCTGGCTGTGATGCCACGTCTGGGATCCGGTGTGCTGTCACTCTGCCACGTGTCCGCCAAGCAACAGCGAACCTGCACCAGGAGCGGGTGCTTGAGCCCCGGGGGCCAGAGCGGAAGCCGTGAGGAAGGGGCAGCCGGCGGCCGCCTGGCCGCAGCAGCTGGGCTTCCGTGCAGCTCTGGTGGCCTGGGAGCGGCCTGGGTCAACAGGAAGCTGGAACACGCCTGCAGCGCGCAGCCTCCACTTTGAAGTCCGGCGTGCGGCCGCTCACTCCCGCCTGGCTCTGTTTCCTGAGGGCGCGTTGCTCTCCCAAGCCCGCGTCACCCTCGTTCTGTTGGCTGGGCCGTGTGCCTGGGGCACGTGGACCCCACCTCCATTGGTCGCACCGTGGAACGACCCACCCGGGGCGGCAGCGGGTGCCGGGCAGGCGAAGGGGCGCCTCCTGTCTCCGGGTCGGGTGTCGGGGAGGCAGGGATTGGAAGCGCCTCTGCCCTCTGGCTGTCTCGAGGGCGCCAGAGCCAGGGACAAAGTCAGCCGCGGAGCCGTGAGCAGACAGGACCTGCGGTCTGTGCCCGCCTCTCACAGACGGGGGCGTGGGGCTTTCCCTCCTCGAAGCCCACGGGCCTCGGCCACGGAAGCAGCCGGCGGTGCCACACTCAGCCCCAAGGGGGCAGCCGGCTCCTCCAGGGCCCCGGCTCCCTGTCAGTGCTCACCGACGCCCCAGCACACAGAGCCTGAAAACAGCCCCGCTCGGAGTCGGTTCTGGCGCAAACTGGCTGGACACTGACGCGGGCCGGGGTTATCTGCTGCAGCTTTCCACTTCACTCACACGTGTAGAGGCTGCGTATGCCACACACACACTCATGCACACACACTCATACACACACTCATACATACACACTCAGACACACACACGCACACACATATGTACACGCACACTCATACATACATTCATGCACACACATATGTACACACACTCATGCACACACACACTCATACACACACTCATACATACACACTCAGACACACACACGCACACACATATGTACACACACTCATGCACACACACACGCACACACACACTCATACATACACTCATGCACACACATACATACACACCCACTCACACGCATGTATGCACTCATACATACACATATACATACAAATAAACACTCAAACACAGACACACACTCATATATACAAGGTGCCCCACACACATACACACAACCCAGTGTCCCACATGCACCGTGTCACACACTGTCCCACATGGTATCACACACCGTGTCACACACCGTGTCACATGGCGTGCCCCCCCCTCCAGGGCCTCCTCAGAAGACTTGGGCTCCCGCACAGCATGGCGGGCGTGGGTGTGTGGATCCTACACAGCGGCGGCTCTGCCCAGCCCACCACGGGCTGCCCAGAGCCTGGACCGGAGGCTGCTCCGGGCCGCGCCTGCCCCAGCCCGTGAGGAAGTGGTCAGGGTGCGGGCTGCAGGCTCCGGCCGGCCCCTGGAGGAGGGGCAGAGGCTGTGGGACAGAGGGGGCGGAAACAGCTTCCTTTCATCTGCCGCCTGCCCGGCCTTTGTTTTCCAGAATCCATCCCTGGGGAGCTGAGGGCGCCTCCCCGGCACAGTCCCGGTGGCCCTGTCCCACAGGCCATGGCTGGGCAGCAGCCAGAAGACCTGCGCCTTGCAGCAGCTGTGTCAGATGTGCCGAGGGTGCCGGGGCCGCCGGGGCCACCTCACGGCCGGCTTTGTTTACTCCCGGCCAGACCTGGCTTCCGGCTCCTAAGGGGGCGCAGGCTCGAACATAAACCAGGGCTCTTTGAGCCCTGACATCAGATGGCTCACGGAGAGCGGCATTTGATGAGTTCAGTGTAAAGGAATCAGAAACATAAGGATTGCATTTCCTCGCAGATACACAGAGGTTATAAATTAAGGGGAGAGTCGTGCCGAGACACGTCCTGGCGCACGGCCAGAGTGGAGACGCTCGAGGGGCCGGCTCGGGCCGGTGGCTGAGCCCCGGCCCGGCTGGCGAGGTTTGTTCCTTTTTTAGGTAAGCGGTGGAAGAACCAGGGACGGGCCTGGGAGACCGTCCTGCACGTGGGCGCAGAACTGCCTTGTTTCCTGTTGGTTTTAATTGAGATTTCAAAGCCAGGACCGGAGCGTTTATGGCCTCCGTGTGTTTCTTGTTTAGATTCGGGCTGCAGGAAGGGCAGGGCTGGGCGGAGCGCGCCCTGCGGCC